>NC_057354.1:48462201-48770123 GCF_016509475.1 Prionailurus bengalensis | reverse complement strand
AGATAGGCCTGGATTGCGATGTATTTTCCTTTGAGGACTGCCTTCGCTGCATCCCAGAGCATTTGGATTGTTGTATTTTCCTTTCCGTTTGTTTCCATATATTTTTTAATTTCTTCTCTAATTGTCAAGTTGACCCACTCATTCTTTAGTAGGGTGTTCTTTAACTTCCATGCTTTTGGAGGTTTTCCAGAATTTTTCCTGTGGTTGATTTCAAGCTTCATAGCATTGTGGTCTGAAAGTATGCATGGTATAATTTGAATTCTTATATACTTATGATGGGCTGTTTTGTGACCCAGTATGTGATCTATCTTGGAGAATGTTCCATGTGCACTCGAGAAGAAAGTCTATTCTGTTGCTTTGGGATGCAGAGTTCTAAATATATCTGTCAAGTCCATCTGATCCAATGTATCATTCAGGGCCCTTGTTTCTTTATTGACCGTGTGTCTAGATGATCTATCCATTTCTGTAAGTGGAGTGTTAAAGTCGCCTGCAATTACCACATTCTTATCAATAAGGTTGCTTATATTTATGAGTAATTGTTTTATATATTTGGGGGCTCCAGTATTCGGCACATAGACATTTATAATTGTTAGCTCTTCCTGATGGATAGACCCTGTAATTATTATATAATGCCCTTCTTTATGTGTTGTTACAGCCTTTAATAAAGTCTAGTTTGTCTGATATAAATATGGCTACTCCAGCTTTCTTTTGGCTTCCAGTAGCATGATAAATAGTTCTCCATCCCCTCACTCTCAATCTAAAGGTGTCCTCAGATCTCAAATGAGTCTCTTGTAGACAGCAAATAGATGGGTCTTGTTTTTTTATCCATTCTGATACCCTATGTCTTTCTGTTGGAGCATGTAGTCCATTTACATTCAGTTTTATTATGGACAAATATGGGTTTAGAGTCATTGTGATGTCTGTAGGTTTAATGCTTGTATTCCTGTCTCTGACCACTTTGTGGTCCTGGGAACATTTCACTCACAGAATCCCCCTTAAGATCTCTTAGAGGGCTGGTTTAGTGGTGATGAATTCCTTCAGTTTTGGGAAGACTTTTATCTCTCCTTCTATTCTGAATGACAGACTTGCTGGTTAAAAGAATCTCAGCTGCATATTTTTGCTGTTCATCAAATTGAAGATTTCCTCCCATTCTTTTCTGGTCTGCCGAGCTTCAGCAGATAGATCCATCACTAGGCTTTTTGGTCTCCTTTATATGTTAGAGCATGTTTATTCCTAGCTGCTTTCAGAATTTACTCTTTATCCTTGTATTTTGCCAGTTTCCTTATGATATGTCATGCAGATCAATTCAAGTTACGTCTGAAGGGAGTTCTCTGTGACTCTTGGATTTCAGTGCCTTTTTCCTTCCCCAGATCAGGGAAGTTCTCAGCTATGATTTTCAAGTACACGTTCAGCCCCTTTCTCTCTCTCTTCCTCTTCTGGAATTCCTATTATACGAATATTGTTCTGTTTCATTTCATCACTTAGTTCTCTAATTCTCCCCTCATACTCCTGGATTTTTTTTACCTCTCTTTTTCTCAGCTTCCTCTTTTTCCATAATTTTACCTTCTAATTCACCTATTTTCTCCTCTGCCTCTTCAATCCAAGCTGTGGTCACTTCCATTTTATTTTGCACCTCATTTATAGCATTTTTTAAACTCCTCCTGACTATTTCTTAGGCCCTTGATCTTTGTAGCAATAGATTTTCTTCTGTCGTGTATACTTTTTTCAAGCCCAGCAATAATTTTATGACTATTATTCTAAATTCTTGTTCTGTTATATTGCTTAAATCAGTTTTACTCAATTTGTCAGCTCTCGCTACTTTCTGGAATTTCTTTTGAGGGGAATTCTTCCATTTCATCATTTTGGATAGTCCCTGGAGTGGTGCAGAACTGCAGGGCACTTCCCCTGTGCTGTCTGGAATAACTTGTGTTGATGGGCAGAGCCACAGTGAGACTTGATGTTTGTCTCCAGCACCTGGCTGGGGCCACAGTCAGACTTGTGTGTACCTTATCATCCCCCCTCCCAGGGGCAGGACTCACTGTGGAGTGGTGTGGCCCCTGTCTGGGCTACTTGCACACTGCCAGGCTTGTGGTAGTGCTTTGATGTGATCTGGTGTATTAGCTGGGGTGGATCCACAACATGCACAGGGCCTGGAGGGGCAGGCTTAGCTCGCTTTTCCATCAGTGGTCCCCTGTTGGAGAGGTCCTGCAGCACAGGGAGGGAGGCCGGCAGACCCATCCGAGGGATGGATCCACAGAAGCACAGCATTGGGTGTTTGCACGGTGCAAGCAAGTTCTGTGATGGGAACTGTTTCCTTTTGGGATTTCAGCTGGGGGATGGGAGAGGGAGATGACGCTGGCCAGTGCCTTTGTTCTCCACCAAGCTGAGCTCTGTCTTCCAGGGCTCAACACCTCTCGCTCCTGGTGACCTCTTAGCCTCTTGCTCTCTGAGCAGAGCTGTTGACTTATAACATTCCAGATGTTAAGTCCCACTGGCTGTCAGAACTCAGGCAGTCCGGCCCCTCCACTTTTGCAAGCCAGTCTTGGGGTCCTGCCTTGCAGGGCGGGCTGCCCCTCCACCATCCCAGCCCCCTCCCACTAGTCTGTGTAGCACACACCTCCTCTCCTCCCTTCCTAACTTCTTCCATGGGCCTCTTGTCCACACTTGACTCTAGAGAGTCCATTCTGCTACTCTTTTGCCAGTTTTCTGGGTTATTTAGGCAGATGTGGGTGGAATCTAAATGATCAGCAGGACGCAGTGAGCCCAATGTCTTCCTATGCTGCCATCTTTTCCTCATTCCCCTGTCTAACTTTTTTTCTCCTTCCTCTCTCCCACTGTCTTCTGTTAAGTTTCTCAGGATCCACATAAGAGTGAAAAAATACGGTATCTGTCTTTCTCTGTATGACTTATTTCACTTAGCATAACACTCTACAGTTCCATCCACATTGCTATCATAATATTTATATTTTTAATTGAAGTATAGTTGACACACAATATTACATTAGTTTCAGTTGTAAAACATAGAGATTCAATAATTCTACATATTATGCAATGCTCACCTCAATAAGTGTAGTTGCCTTCTGTCACCGTGCAACATTATTACAATATTATTGACTGCATTTCCTATGTTGTACTTTTCATCTCTGTGGCTTATTTATTTTATAACTGGAATTTCATACTTCTTAATCCCATTAACCTATTTTACCCATCCTTCCCAACCTTTCTGCTGGCAACACCAGTTTGTTCTTCACATTTTTAAGTCTATTTCTCTTTTTTGTTTGTTCTTAATAGTGTTAAAATGTTCATACTAGCCAAAGCATACTACAGATTCAATGCAATCCCTATTAAATACCAGTAATACCTTCCTTCCTTCCTTCCTTCCTTCCTTCCTTCCTTCCTTCTTCCCTCCCTCCCTCTGTTTCTTTCTTTCTTTCTTTCTTTCTTTCCTTCTTTCCTTCTTTCCAGAAGTAGAACAAATAATCCTAAAATTTATATGGCGTTACAAAAAATCCTGGAGAGAGAGCAAACTTTAGAGGTATCACAAGCCCCGGTTTCAAACTATGGTGCAAATCTATAGAAATCAAAACAATATGGTACTGGAACAAAAATACACACATAGGCCAAGGGAACAGAGTAGAGAGGCCAGAAATGTACCACTTATATGACCAATCACTTTTAAACCCCCATCCCATAAAATATAAACCACAGTCTTGTGACTAATACAAAACTTTTATTTTCTGCTGAAGCCCACCCTCTTAAGCGTCCTCTCCTATTGGCCCCATCTCCACACCCAGACTTGTCTCCTGAGATGGTCCCCCTCTTCCAAGAGCTCCCAAGTGTCAGTACAGGCTGACTCTGTCCACATCACCTTCCAGAGACTACCTGGCATCACCATTGGGTTTATTACCTGCTGCAGTTCAGGAGACCACAGGCCAGGAGGACCTGGCATATCCCATTCGGAGGGTGCCAGGAAGAGTCTATAACCAGGTCTGGGCTGGTGTTATGTGACCTGAAAGGGGTCAAGAAAACAAAGGCGTCTGGATTGGATGCTGTCAGAGGATGGGGTCACTCCATAATTGAGTCTCTTTTTTTTGTCCAAGAGGTGGGAATATAGAGCACGACTTGAGCTAGAACAGGTAGAGAAGCAGCAGTCACTTCTCTGGAAGCAGAGAGAATGTGTGGCCCTGCCTCTGCTTTGCACAGTGTTCTTATTTGTGTCTGTGCTCGGACATGATGACAGAGGTGTATTGATTTTGATTGATCCTTCATGGTTGCTAAATGGCCTTTCCTGATGTTGGTTTCTGTGAAATGGTTTAGGTTCACCCTGTCCTGGCCCTTAGCACCAGGAGAGCTGCCAGCTATGCACAGGCTTTTTCCTTCTCTTACCTCTTTGATTTTCAGCTTCTTCCTTGTTTTTGGCGCCTTGGGATTTTCCTTATTTCTGAACAAGCTTAACTTTGCATGAAGAGGATGTTACTTGCATTTTGTCAAGTGTTCTTGGGTGTATTACAGTGAAAGAGAGTCTCAGGATATCTCGTCCCCATATATTTGGAAATGGAAGTCTGATTTGCAGTGTTTTTCCCTCACATGCCGTGGCTTAATGGGGTGGCTTCTGTAGGCAACTTGGAGAGTCATGTTCTGTACACCTGAGAGCTAGCATGGCTCCTGAAAACTCACACGCACACCATTTTTTTCTTTTCCCAACTTTTCATCATTGCTATCACTGCTAACCTAGATCAGAGAAGCTTTTGGTTTATTATTTATTACTACACTGGTGGCTTTTTGTTTTGTTTTTAATGTCTTGGTTTCTCCAGTTAAGTTAGAAATCTGTATAAATTTACTGTTGTGTATTGCAGGTTATAAATGGCCCCACTTTGTTCCATTTTTATTCACTTGTTGATTTCCAAAGTACATAATCATCTTCTTAATGAACAGTAAAAAAAAAAGTGGAAGTTATTGTCATGAATAACAAAATGCACCAATAAATTCTATCGGAAAGCAATGACATTTTTAAGAGAATATATATTCACTACTGAGTGAAGAGAATTTGTCATGAAAAAAAAATACTCTTATTTTTAAAGAATCACAAAACCAGGATTTCAAAGAGATTAATGAGAAGCTTCAGAAAAGGGGGCTGAAGTAAATTAAAGGTAAATTATGGCATACACATAGGGGCATTTAAAAAAATCAGCATGTGTTTATTTTATTCACAAATAAGGCAGCTGGGAGAAACAGATGAAGCAAAAGCAGGCAGAGGAACTGAAGAGTAAGCATCAGGGAAAAAGAATCTAATTTGCCAAAAACCCTCCAGTTTAAATGGAACATATTTTATTTGCCCTTTTTATTTTCTTTTATTTTCTTTGCTTTGTTTTTCTAATTTATTTCTTTAAATTCAAGTCAGTTAACATACAGTATATTATTGGTTTTAGGAGTAGAACTCCGTGATTCATCACTTACATATCACACCCAGTGCTCATCCCAAAAGTGCCCTCCTTAGTGCCCATCACCATTTAGCCCATCTCCTACCCACCTCCCCTCCAAAAACCTCAGTTTGTTCTTTATATTTAAAAGTCTCTTATGGTTTTACTCCTTCTCTGTTTTTATCTTATTTTTCCTATCCTTCCCTCTATGTTCATCTGTCGTGTTACTTAAATTCCACATATGAGTGAAATCAAATGATATTTATCTTTCTCTGAGTTATTTCACTTAGCATAATACACTCTAGTTCCATCTACATTGTTGCAAATGGCAAGATTTCATTCTTTTTGATCATCTCCAGGGTTTTTCTGTTGGGCGTCTAAGGATATAAATGATAAAGGCCTTATTTAAAAATTTTTTTTCTAATTCATAAAAGAATCACCTGTCCCAGGAGTTACCTCTCCACCTGTGCCTGGGATATAGGCTGGCATCTGTGGCCATGAGGGGCCTGCCAATATGTTCGGACAGGAAAACGTGCAGGGGAAGGGTCAGCATGAGGGAACTGCATATTTATTGGAAGGTTTCTAGAGATAAGGTTTCAGCTTTCACATCTTTAGGCCATTAATGACTTTAATAATTATGATTTAAGCCCAAACTGGAAAACTTTGGATCAGTGATGGAGAAAACATTTTGGGAAAGAAAAAGCACCTTTCGAACAGATTTAAGTTACCCTAGTGAAGGCACCTATCTGTGAAGTTGATTTTCTGGGTCTTCGCAGCTCTGTCCCAGAGTCTTTCTGGCAAAGAGAGGTCTTCTCTGTCATTGTGCTTCTTCCCTGAAATACATGTTGTCTCTTCAAAAGCAACCACCCACCATTGGGTCTTCCTCTCCCTGAGATCTGGGTTATCTCACAGATAAGGGACAGTTCCTTGGGTAACCTTGTTAGAATCAGCTTTCTGGGAAATTCCTTCTGAGGGCTTCAGTGAGTGGGAAAACATAGAGACTTTCCTCCTCCTCTCCCCCTTCTTTCTGAACCCCTCTCTGAGTTGTGGCTGCTGCTACCTATGTGGGGGCTGCCATGGTCAGTGTCATGTGTGGAGGGGATCTCTTCCATCTTCAGTGGGGGGTGGGGTCTGGCTGGTTGTGGAGGAAATGCTCCTACCCCACTGACTCCTCCTCAGATAGGGAAAGGGAGGCAGAGGCTGTGGGACTGGTCAGGAGGGGCCTCCATTGCTTCTCTTCTCCTCTGAAGATTCATGTGGGACATTCCATCCACTGTCTTCCTTCTGCTTCTCTTTCACTTTTCTGTTAGCAAAAACTGCCCAGTTCCACTGGCAGAGGACAGGAAGCCCTCTGCTTTCTCAGAGCTCCTTGTCAAATCCATATTCCCCAACAGCTTATCTCCAAGCTGCCCTTGCCTAGAGGGTCATTTGATACTTGCTGGGTGTCAAGATGGAATATTAATTCCTTAATCAGCTCTCATCTTTGTGAATAATCTCCCTTGGTGTTAAACCCAAGGGGTGGGCAGTCAGAAGCAGACATCAAACCCTACCTTAAAGCTCTAACAAGACTCTTATTGAGCACATGTGGGAACCTGACATTTGTGTTCTCATTTATCACTCACAATACCAAGCAGGCCATTATCATCTTCATTGTCACCCATTTCACAGATGAAGACACTGAGGGCAGGGCAGCTCAGTGACTTCACCACAGTTATGTGGCTGACAAGTGGCAGATTTAGGTTGCCAAAGCCTCTGATGGTTACACTATGCCATCCTCTTGTCCTTCTTTCTGCCTTCCATTCCCCTGGACCCTGACCAATGTGACACACAGCTAAACTGCTAGTCCCTTGTCCTGTCTAATGGCATGGCTTTCAGCTCTGCCTAAACTGCCCTGTAGACCAGTGCCTTCTTTTAGAATCACTGTCTTCTAGAGAAGGAACCCCATCTTCCTTCATGGTCTATTGACTCTGGGGCAAAGTTGGGGTTAAGCCATGCCTGGGAATGTTGTTACTAATCCTGTCCTGGAATGAGTGGTCAGGAACATATGGTCACTTGTACTCTGGTTTCTCCTTTACAGAGTGAGATCCACCAGGGAGCTGGGGCTAGGTTCACTGTTCTCTTGATTTCCCATGAAACTGCAGTCACATCTGTTCCTCTCCCATTCCCTTACCTCCATTACTGCCAAAACTCCACTTCTTTTTTTTCTTTTTATAATTTATTGTCAAATTGGCTTCCATACAACACCCAGTGCTCATCCCAACAAGTACCCTCCTCAATTCCCATCACCCACTTTCCCCTCTCCCCCACCCTCCATCAACCCTCAGTTTGTTCTCTGTATTTAAGAGTCTCTTATGGTTTGTCTCCCTCCCTCTCTGCTTGTAGCTTTTTGTCCCTTTACCCCCCCCCCATGATCTTCTGTTAAGTTTCTCAAGATTCACATATGAGTGAAAGTATATGGTATCTGTCTTTCTCTGACTGACTTATTTCCCTTAGCATAATACCTTCCAGTTCCATCCATGTTGCTGCAAATGGCCAGATTTAATTCTTTGTCATTGTCAAATAGTATTCCATTGTATATATAAACCACATCTTTTTTTATCCATAAAACTCCATCTCTAAAGAAACAAAAAACAAACTAAATCTCCCCATGGTGCTGACTACTTATAGACCTCCAATCTTCAGTAAACAACACTGACCACTCATATAAAACTTAATGTCTGCAGGATACAACTCAGAGAGTGAATCCTCAGAACAACCCTACTGGGTGGGTGCTACTATGGCCACCATTTTGCATAAGTGGGAACTGAAGGACAGAGATGCTCTATAACTTGCCCATGCTTACACAGCGAGTGGGCCAGAGCATTAGAACTGGGAAACAGGCTTTCTGGCTACATAGCTACACTCCCAGTCAGGACACATCCCACCACACCACCTGCTAATTCAAGGATGGGTCACATCCTAGCACCTGACCAACTCTCCTGCCTCCAGGATGCCACTGCTACCTTGGGTGGCCTCTGCTCCATCACACCAAACTACTTTAGTTCCCAGAACAAATTGATACCTTTAGCAGCTTCCTCTGTTTGAACAAAATGCTTCCTTCGACGATAATACTCTCCCCTTTCTGGGATGACAAGTTCTGATTCCTTCTTCAACTTGGGGACTCAGTTCTGCCTTCACCTCCTCAGGAAGTCACCTTCAATCATGTCATAACCATGAGCCTTGCTCCTTTTGGGGGCAGAACCAGGCCTTCTCAAACTGTAATGTGCATGTGAATCATCCAGGGAGCTTGTTAAAATGCAGGATCTCAGGGTCTGACTGCTGGTCTGGGGCAGAGTCTGAACTTCTGCATTTTTAACAAGATCCCAGGTGAGTCTGGTGTGGCTGCTCCAGGACCACACTTTGAGCATCCAAGGTGGTCTGTAGCACCTTCTGTCACCACTCCTCCTGTTGTTGTGCTTGGACCTGCATGCTGTCCCTGGAGAGCCTCTGAGACAGATGCCAAACTCATTGTATTTCTACTACTAAGTCACCTATATCAGTACCTGGCACACTGGAGGAGTAAAATATGCACTTCAATTTCTTTCAATTAATTATAAAAGGCATCTCAACACCAAAAGCTAAACAGCATCTCGATGAAGTATAAATAATGGAGGGAGCATAAGCAACTTGCTCTTAAATTCATCTTTTTTCATGAGAACCAAAAATATGAGAAGAGACAGGAGTCTATTAAACATAATAAATAACGAGTGGAAGCTAAGGAAACCAACATGAGACTTTTGGATAAGGAAAGCCCAAACTTAATACATCTGCCCATAATTATCTTAGCCAGCAGCCCATGAAATAAAGACCCTCTGGTTTATAATTTATTCTATTTGTTTAACTTAAAGGCCTATGTACAACCATAAAATGTATTCTGTGTTGAGCAGCCAGAACTGATAAAAAGAACAAACACGAATTGTAACCACTAAAGCTTAAGAACCAATTTTAGCTAATCACTCTTCACACATCAGAAAAATTAGCTCACTGGTTTCCCCTTGAGGTTCCCCGAAGTGCACACCAGGAAGAGAAACGGGGTGGAAATTCACCTGCAACGTGGAAGGAGAAAGCAAGGAGAACTCATCTGTGTTTTAACTCAGCGACTGGAAACCCTCTACCCCCTGGAAAATTTGGCAGGCCCAGAGTCTGCATGGTCAGAGGCCCCAGGTGGAGACATCCTGGGAGCTATAGCATGTGAATTCTGGGATGAAGGTCTTGGAACAACAGAAGGAGCCTAGATACCAGAAAGGACTCCCTTAAACATATTATTTGGACAAAAGCTACCTTGGGAACTTTGTTAAACCACAGACTTCTGTTCACAGAAATACTTTTATTATTTTAGGTAGTAGTGATTTTTCCATTTTAGGGTCACTGAGTTAATTGCATCTGATGTAGTAAACATCATATACCACCCTATGATTCACAGAGCTGTAGCTTTATGGAAGCAAAGAATGTTAGAAATAGAAAGGATCCAGAAATCACATTTTATTTTCCTCAAATGAGAAAAACAAATCCTGGGAAGGATGAAGTAGAGTCCCCAAGGTCACATCATCAGTGAAGGACAAAATCAAAGGATGGATCTAAATTTCTGAACTAATCCCTATTCTCATCTTTTCATAAGAAACTGAATGTAGAGTTAATTCTGAGGGAAGTAAAGAATTGGAGATTTAAAGAACTTGAGAGTTATCTGTCTGCCTGTTGCCACAAGCCATGCACAGCACCCCCCAGCAGACTAACCACCTCCTCCCTCTGTCCCTCATAATCATAGAATCCTGCAGCTGGCACCTTCCTCCTAGCTTTATTCCTATTATTTTATAGTCAAGACAATCTTGAATGTCAGAGGGGGAGCACTAGGCCATGTAACTAGGTAAAGGGCAACCTCCGACTTAGAAACCAACATTGGTCCCCATGTACTCAGTGTCATTGAATTATAAACATGATAAAATGAGGAAAGTTTCCACACTAGCCACCCTCATGCTTTGTGATCAGCTGTTCCTCCCTACAGTGGCCCCTCAGCACAGTGCCAGTCCTTCCCACAGTGAGCCTAATGAGGCCCTAATAATCCCTAACACTGACAAGTAGGGGAAGCTGCCCATCAGGTGTCACTAATGTCAACCTACAGGACCTGCCACTAAGCTGGAAAACTGTATTAGGAAAATTAAGCCTAGTCTACCTTGCTGGATGCATAAATCATATTATCAGAGAAAATGTGTTCAATCCAGTTTCAACTTTGTATCAGAATGCTACTGTGCTTTGTGACACAGAAAATAAACTAAAGTAAAATCATGGCCACAGAAGCTCAGAGAGGTGTGTGTGTGGTGGGAGCAAGCAGGGGCAGGGGTGCTTGTGGGCTTCAAGGGGTTGAGGAGGAGGTTGTTGTGGTGTGATGCATGGGGGTGAGTGTGAGTGGTAGGAGAGTATGTGCATGCTTCTCCCCCTTTCTGAAGCCTGACCTGAAGCAAACTTGGGCTGCATCAGCTCTGAGTGAAGTAGAGAGTGCTCTGATGGCAGTTCTCTCTTTCTGTCTAGCTTTCCCCTTCTTCCACACCTCATACAAATCAACAGGTCCCTTTGGAGCACTCTAACCTTACCCCTGGTTTGTTTCAGAAAAAAAAAGTCACATATCTCCAGGAATAAACAGTTCTTAAGTCAGTTTGAACTTAGCCTAGGTGAAATATTTCACAGGTGGATATTTATTATTATCAATAAAAGTAAGCCTCTATCAGGCACTTGTTCCATGCCAGGTGCTGAAATTTGAAGGCCACCTCTTTTCTTCACTACAGTCCTACATGTGGAACCAGATCATGACATTATCCACGTGGGGAGACAGAGTCCGAGGCAGATGGGAGGCCAAGTTGATGAGCCCAGAAGTGTTTGATGCCCAATCCCAGGCTTGAAAACCACAGATAAGGCAGAGATAGCAGGACAGACCTGAGATAAAATCCTGTGGACTTGATTCCACAGAGTCAACCCCCAACTTGACAAAATGCAAGAATTTGTTGAAAATATCTCTGAGCCCCAGACCTCACACTTGTGAAAATGGGCCTGAACACACCAGTCCTGTGGTTTCCCATGCTGATGCATGTTAAGTCAGCTGTGGAGCATCAGCCCCAAAGGCTCCAGGCCTCCCTGACTGGAGAAGCAGGATGTGTGGTGAGCATACTGAAAAGCAAAGGTTGAGAACGAGCATCACTAAGCTCTGTGGCTCTCAAATCTGAATGACAGTTACCCCCAAGGGCTCAGTATAGACCCAGACTAGTCTGGACTGGTCTGGAGTTGGTCCAGAGAATCTGCATTCTAAGTGCCAAGTGATGCTAGACTACTGCTATCGTGTGAGGAATAAATGAAAAAAAGGCAAGTAAAATACTAGTGCAAGGTCTGGAGAAAGTGGGTCAGGTAATGAACTGTGCAGGTGCTCTCCCTGTGCAAACTCCACCATGTTGTTGGCTCCTGGATGGACATGACCCAGACTTGAGTCCCATGTTTTTACTCCATTTTAAAGAAAGAATTCCAAGTCATTGGCTAATTCAGAAGATCTCAGGAATATTTCAGGAGCGCCTGTGTGGCTCACTTGGTTGAGCATCAGCTCTTGTTTTCAGTTCAGGTAATGAACTTGAAGTTTGTGAGTTTGAGCCCCGTGTTGGACTCTTCATTGGCAGTGTGGAGCCTGCTTGGGTTTTCCTCTCTCCCTTTCTCTCTGCCCCTCCCCTGCTAGCTCTTTCTGTCTCTCTCTCGAAATAAATAAACTTAAAAAAAAAAGAGAAGATCTCATGAATATTTCAAAAAGTAGAATATCTGTTCTCAAAAAGACTTTTTTTAACAAAATTTATTTACCTTCTTTAATAAGTCACTGGTGATTCAGAGAAAAAAATGACTTGAAGGAAAGCAGATAGATAGCTACCAAAAAGTTTGGACTAGAATCCAGCCTTTCTGGTTTCCATATCTCTAAGAAAGTGAATCTGGCACTGGGTGCCTGAGATGCTCCTGGCTGGAATTCTCCATGGCCATGGCCCCTTGGACGTGTCAGAATGCTGTCTGACCTGTGGCCACTGACTGAGGCCCAGAAGCTCTGCTGTCCCTCAGGAATCAGTACACTTGGGTACTGATATATTTGTTGTCTCTAAAAGGGGGAAGTGTGGACACAACATGCACTCTCTGCCTGGAGTGAGTCCCATGGAGGTGACTCTAGAAGTCAGGAGCTAACCATCCTGCTCTGGCTCACATGCTTCTGGCTCATCTTTGCCTTCTTGTGCTCACTTCCTTCATAATATTAGATATTTGTGACATTGTCAGTCTTCAGTCTGCTTAATTCACTCTCCCAGTGTGCCTGAGATGGTGTATTTTTCCATTCTATTCATCTTCACTCCTGTTTAAATTAGGCTGATCTGAGATGTCTTGTCTGAGCCTGTCTGGCCAATTTGCTAGTAATTACTTCTGCTACCAAATCCACTGACCACAAGGATGTGAAACCTATTTTGTTTGATCAGGAAGTGAGAGACTGCCACACACCCAAACCTTTGGAAAGTGATTTCAGGCACGCACAGAACACCCACACGGAAGGTGACCCTGGAGCCCAGAAAAAGGGCAATTAGCTACATGGGCAAAGAGAGGTGGAAGAAATAAATGCTGCCTACGCCCTGAAAGAACACGTGGGAAGGAAAACAGTGACTCACTTGAGAGAGTATGCAGACACACTGCCTTATTCACTGGGTCACAACTCCCCAGGACACCCTCTCAGGCTCAGTCTCCCCAGGGGGCTCTCCATCTGCCAGAGGTTGGGCTCCTGGTGTCAGAGCTAGATGCATGTCTCTGTCCATGAATCCAATGCTTTCTCTGTCTGTAGGGACAGAGAGGCCTTGAAGTCACATCCTGAGGGACATGCTCTGTACCTTCACATGTTCATCATCTCTCTGAGCCTCAGTTTCCCCATCCATCCTCTGAAGCTGGTGGACTGATGACTGACTGCTGACTCTCATTGCCATATTCTCAAAGGTAAACCCTCAGGGTTTGTCCCTGGTAAGCATCATTGAACATCACTTGATGGCAAGGAGAGCCCTGTGGGGAGGGAGGGGTGAGGCGAAAGGGAAAGGGATGGTCAAATAGGGCCTGAATTAATCCCACAGTTCCTTCTCTTTCTTCAGAAAAGAGACAAAGACCACCATTGGTTTTATACAACTAAGATATGAGAGCTGTCATTTTACCCTCCCAACACCCCAACAGGCAGTGGGGTAATTGTAATTTTGTGAATGAGGGCTATGAAGCAGGAGAGTTTAGTATTGTGTTCAGAATGCCCAGTTGAGGGGCAAATTTGGGGTCACTTGTCTCCATGGTGGTGATGCCTTAGGAAGGGGAGAACAAGGAGACCTTGTTCCCAGCATCCTGAGAGAATCTTCTGGATGTGGCATCATGACAAACTCAGTAGAGCACACAGGAGGCCAGCCTCCTCCCTTCCCCAGAGGGTGACACCTACCATGGAGAGAGAACACCATCTGAGGGGATCAGGAGGATGTTTGTAGGTAACTGTCACATGTGTCCCTTGCAGAGGGGCGAGTGTGTGACAGGAAACATGGATGGGGATCAGGTTCACTGACATCTTGGGGATTGCCAGTTAGGCTCTGTAGGTGAGGAGCACAGAAGTAGGTAGTTTCTGTCAGGACACCTTGAAGGGCACTAGCGGAGTTGTGCAGATCTCTTACCCTCCCACACATCTCTTAAAATCAGCTTATCAGGCCTCATTGAAACCTCTCGTGAGGCTTTTGTTGGGATTTTACGATATTGTGAGAACCATTTGACACTCTAGACTATTGAGACACTTGACAGGTCTAGAATATTGAGATTTTTTTGGCATATAAACAAATGTCTCTCCGCTTAAGACTTTTATAATCACTTTCAACAAATCACACATTTTCATGTTTAAAGTCTTACATTTAAAAACTTTATTTCTAGGGGCGCCTGGGTGGCGCAGTCGGTTAAGCGTCCGACTTCAGCCAGGTCACAATCTCGCGGTCCGTGAGTTCGAGCCCCGCGTCAGGCTCTGGGCTGATGGCTCAGAGCCTGGAGCCTGTTTCCGATTCTGTGTCTCCCTCTCTCTCTACCCCTCCCCCGTTCATGCTCTGTCTCTCTCTGTCCCAAAAATAAATAAAAAATGAAAAAAAAAAAATTAAAAAAAAAAAAAAACTTTATTTCTAGGTCTCTTATATGCATGCCATTGTAAATAAAATCTTTCAATTGCATTTAATTAATTACAGTGAGTACAAATTATTGTTGGCTATAATACACAGTCCTCATATTAACTAACAATATTAAATGCTATTATTTTCTTATAATTTGCCTATAGAATCTTTGTGGTTTCTATGTAAACAATCATAACATCTGCAATAATGGCAGTTTTCTCCCTTCCAGTTCCTGGGCCTTTGATGTGTCTTCTTGCTAGTACTGGCATATTCTACACAGTATGAATGGAAGTGTTAATGGTGGACATCTTTGTATTATTCTTCTTTATAGAGGGAATGCTTCTGACATTTCATATTTAAGTAGGAGTTTTTTTATACTTTTCTGGAAGATATTATTTATCATTCTAAGATGTTTTTACTGATTTCTAGTTTGTTAAGAGTTTTTACCATGGATTTGTATAAAACTTCTCAAATGATTTTTCTGTTTTCATTGAGCTAACTGTATTGTCCTTTCCTTTAATAATTAAAGTGGTGAATTATTTTTTCTAATGTTTAACAAATATTGAATTCTGTAATAATTTCAACTTAGTCATGAATATTATCTTCTTTTAATATAGTGCAGTGTTTGGTTTAAACTTTTTGCATCTATGTTCCATAGAAATTGGTCTGATTTTCTTTCCCTTTATCTGGTTTTGGCATCAGAGTTAGGCACCAGCTTTTTTTTAAATGTTCATTTATTTATTTTGAGAGAGAGAGAGAGAGCACAAGCAGAGGAGGGGCAGAGAGAAGAAGAAACAGAATCACAAACAGGCTCTGTGCTGATGGTGTAGATGTGGGGCTCAAACTCACAAACGATGAGATCAAGACCTGAGCTGAGATCATGAGCCAGATGCTTAACTGACTGAGCCACCCAGCCACCCCAAGTACCAGATTAATGAAAGATCTCATTCTTTAGGAAGGCCTGTGTAAAAGAAGGATTGCTATTCCCAGGGAATCATCTGTGTGTCCAGTGCATTGTGGTGTTGTGGAGTTTGTATATACCAATGTCCCAGATTCAGATCCTGGCTCTATCTCTTGTGTGGTGCTGGGCAAGTCACATAACCTCCCCATAACTCAGTGTACTCGCCTGCAGATTGGAATAGCATGCCACCTGCAAAGTAGAGTCATTGTGACAGTTAAATGAATTGATTTGTATAAGCCACTAGGAATAATGCTGACAAATGGCAAATATACATAAGGAAGAGTGACTGGGGGTCCTAAAATAAGTTACCCATGAAACTAAGTAGAGAAATTCACTTGTGGGAAAACTTTAACTTGCTTAGTTCATTTAAGAACAAAATCAATAGAATTTAGTAGTGTTCTTTTTCTTATCCATTCAATTCTTGTCATTTGTATTTCTCTAAGAATGTATCAACTTTACTAAATTTTCCAACTCATGAAAGTGTTAATTCTTTGCTACACCTGTAATTATATATTACTTTGCATTCTCAATGTTGTTTATGTCATTCCTGTTTTCCTCCATCAATTTTGTCTCAGGCTTTTCAATTTTATTGGTCTTTTGAATATGTTGATTTTCTGTTTCATTCGTTACTACTTTACCCTTATTTCTTTTTCCCTGTATTTTCTTTGGGCTTAGTTTGTGGTTCCTTTTCTAGCATGTTAATTCTATGGTTGGCTTTTTAGATTCTCTTTTCTAATATATATGTATAAAACATGCATTGCCTAGTAGATACTTCCTCAGCTACCTTCCCTTGGTCTTATGATCAGGATTTTATTTATTTCTTTGTCATATATTTGCAGCAGTTTTTAGAGTTTCTGTTTTTATTTATTTGTTGCCTCATGAGTTACTTATATAATCAAAATATAAAATATTTCTCATAGTGTTGAGGGACTGTTGATTATGATGGTATTATGGATTTACAACAGAATCCCATCGTGTTCACAGATTTAAGTCTGTACAAGACAGAACCACTCAAGTGAGCTCAAGGTGATGGAAAACTTATTCCAAATGTCACAGGAAGCTAGGGCACCAGTCTTGGTGGTTCTCCAGAAGAAGTCTTCCTTATCTCCAAGGTCACAGTTGTGGTTCCAGCCCCTCAGCCTTCTAGGACTCCCTCCATCACTACCACATTGAATTCCACTGACTTCCTCCTCCACTTCTTCTTCCCTTCTCATCTGTCCTTGACCAGCTCCCTGAAAGTAGGGCTCTGGTTGGCTCCATGTGCTACCAACCTGCACTGTGATTGGACCAAGTCTTTGTAACACCTTCTCATAGGCTGCTGGTCTTGCTTTGCCTGGGCTAAGCTATATTCTTGTCCTATCTGGCTTGCTGAAGATGACAGGGACCTAAGTTGCAAAGCATGAATTCTGTTTCCAATCCTTTGGTCTGCCTATGACAGACTTCCAGGGACACTGGCTGTGACAGTCAATCTTGGGGGCAGGTGGGCCAGTCGTGATCTCCTTGGGGTTTCTCATCTTGGACAATATAGACCTCTAGGGTAATTGAACACAGCAAAATCCTGTTGTCAACTCCCTGAGTTCTATCCCAAGAAACAAAATCATCAGACCATGAGGCATATGCAGTACCAGGAGGGAGACCTCATCCCTGCCTGCAAAGAGTGACTTTTGTATAAGAAAAAAGATAATACTAATATTCAAATTTCACACACACGTCATTTTCTTATGCTTCACAGATACTGATTTTTTTTTTTTTTGCAAATTGAAGGTTTGTGCCAACTCTGCATTGAGAGACTCAATTTGTGCTATGTTTCTAATAGTATTTATTCACTTTGTGTCTCTGTGTTGCATTTTGCTAATTCTCACAATATTTCATTATAAATAATTATGTATTATGGTGATCTGTGATCAGTGATTACAACTCAATAAAAGCTCAAATGATGGTTAGCATTTTTAAGCAATAAAGCACTTTTTAAATTAAGGTATATACATTGTTTTTTAGACACAGTGTTATGTTTCACACTTAATAAACTTTATCGTGTAAACAGTTTTTATATGCACTGAGAAACCAAAAACAAAAATTCATTTATTTGCTTTATTGTGGTATCTGCTTTATCGCAATGGGCTGGAACCGAACCTGCAATATCTGAGCTGTGCCTGTGCTATTCTCATGTCAGAGGAAAAAGTGGCTGAGGTACTTGAAGTTCATGGAATAAAAATCAGGGAGCAGGACTCTGGGATGTCTTAGCTCCTCTTCCAACTGCACCAAATTTTCAAAGTGGGAGGGGAGAATGACAGCAGTCCATCTAAAGGACAGTATAGATTCTCTCCAGCCCCCCTCATCTTTCTCCGATACTTCCATGAGAGATGGCCACAAGCCTGTGATGGATACAAGCCTGCAGTCCCCACCTTCTTCTAGTCAGCAGGGGCTTCTTTCCTGTTATATTGATTGGTGCTTTCATAAGTGATACCTGCTGGAGCAACTCAATTTCTGCACCTGAAAATTGACATCCCAGTGCCAGTTGCCATCAGAATCAAAAGGAAAAAAAGGACACCATCTGCTTTTAAAAACTTCCCACTGTGATATTGGCCTGACCTTTTAATCTTAAAATGTGGACCAACTTGCAAAAAACGTTAGAGAGAGAAACTAAATCTTTATTCCAGAGATTTGACTTCCCTTGCTGTGTCCAGTTTAGGGTGGTTCAACCTTAGACAAGATTTAATAAGTTGTTATTTCTGGTCTGAAATGATACCATCACAGGAGGCACCTCTGGCCTCTGCTTATGATGAAGAATATAAAGTTTCTCTGAGAGATCATTTTTCTTTCTGGGGGAATCTATATTTTGCAATGTTATTTCATCATGGCTAAATAATGTCGATATTAAGTTTAAAAGTTTCCTTCCTACACTACATTAGAAGCTGCATTACTGAGGAGATGGTTTTAATTCATGTGTTTCACTAATAGATTTGGGACACTATCTTATAACCACTTAACGAATATTTTCTGAAGTAATTGTGATGTAATTGGAGAGGCAAATACCACATTCTAATTCAAGTTTGTTTTTCTCTGCCATGTGGCAAAATTTGTCAACATAGAATGACTATATAGGTGGCTAAACTGTGAAGTGCACAGTACAACTGACATCATTTCTGTTAACTTTGGGAAAAACCATCCTTGTCCTTAAGTTGAAAAGAGAAAAAAAATGCTAATGGCATTGTTTTGTCAGGGCCAGGACCTTCTGGGGCCTAACAGAAATGAATTTGGCAATAATCAATATTTCAAATCAGAAGGAGACTGGGCTTGATTTAATCTCTGAGGAAGTACTTGATCATGGATGGCATATAACTGAGAAGACCTAATCCCATTAGCAAAGTGCTTTCTGCCCTGAGAGGAACAGGAAGCAGAGATGCCATGCACACAGAGGGATCTTCACTGTCTAATTAAGCCAAAGTGGAGCCAGAAAGCTGCTGGCAGCACTCCTTGCTCTCACTAATTAATCAGGGTGTGGCAGTGCAGGAATACGGGACTCATGTTTTAATATTTTTATTGAATGAATAATATAATAATCAAGTACATTTTAGGGAGCCTCTAAAAATAACCATATTGAGGCAAAATATATATAGAATATAATGTATCTATTTTAAGGGCAGTGTTTGATAGATTTTAACAAATGTGTTTACTGTGTATTGATCTTCATCATCAAGGTATCCGACATTTCTGTCATCCCCAAAATTCCCTTATGCTCTTCTGTGATCAATACCTCTCTAAGCCCAGACAGAGTCAACCGCTGATCTGTTCTCTGTCATGACAGATTTTTCTTTCCTGGAATTCCATACAAATGAAATCATATAGTATGTACACTTTTCTGTACCATCCATGTTGGCACATGTATCAATAGTCATCCAGTTTTATTTACAAGTGGATAGTTTTTCTCCAGTTTTTGGCTATAATAAATAATGTTGCACTGAACACCACTGTACAACTTTCTGTGTGGGCATATGCTTTCATAACCTTATGGTAAATGTATGCTTAACATTATAAAAAATTTCCAAACTGCTTTCCTAAGTGTCTGACTCCCATTTGTTTAAAATTCTAGCCAATATTTGGTATTGTCAGTCTTTTACAAAAAAAAAAATCCATCCTCATGTGTGTGTGGTGGTATCTTATTGTGGTTATAATTTGTGTTTCCCAATAAATAATAAACATTTTTATGTACACATTGGTCATCCAGACTTTTTTTTAATGGTTTCAGTTGAAATCAGAGTTTTAACAGAGCATTACTAAAACTCAAAGAATTAAGATCACATTAGCAAATGAATAAAATAGACCAGTGGTATCTTTATATATATATTAGTCATCTAGACTATTATCTAAAGTATATATTTAAATCTCTTATAGGTATTATTAATAAACTCTATAACTTAAGCCTTGACTATAATCAATGCCTCTGCATCAACTCTGCTCACTGGCTAATTCTCAAAACAAAGTGGTCAAATCACCAAATCAAGGTTTATCCTGTTGATACAGGTCATGATCAGAACAGGGTTTTCATTGTATTATGCTGTGTCATGGCTGGAGGATGTGAGCCATGCTATGGCAATTATTAATCAGCTTGGGACCATAGTAAAACTACTTGAAATTGTAAAATTTTGAGCAAATGATATCATCTAACTGGCTTCCACCACAACTCATGAATGATTTGTACACAAATGTAGAATGTATCAGCAGAACTCTTGATGATATAAGTTCTACCCTGCAAAAATAGTCATAATATCCTCACTGCAGTTTTCAGTATGTGTCACCATGAGCCTGTCTCATAACCAGCAAAGTGGGTTGCTTGACCAACAGTGGTGAAGCTGCTCCTTTTTCTTTTCACTATCCATGCTTACCAGAGCTGTAACTGCTATGAGAACAGCCTGCCTGGCTCAGGACCCCAAAATTCATGCTCCTATGAAACCTCTGCTTCATCCTTAAGACAGTCAGTCTTCCCCTTGAGAATGTGTGGTTGCTCAACCAGGGAGCACTCCATCTCACTACTCTGGAAGCAAAAGCAGGAAGATCCCTTCACCCTCCAGTGCTTCCAACCTCCCTGTCAGCCCTAGTGTCTCCCACAAGGGCTGTCTGTAAGGAGTTCTTGGGCCAGTGCATTCATCTGGGAGACAATGTCAGCCTGCTGCCCACCTGTCACATAGCTTGTTACACACCACAGCCCATTCGTTAACGAGATCACCAGTGCCAAAATAGTGGCCTCTGGAAAGGCCTGGGGCTTGCTGGGAATTTAAGTTGTCCTGACATTCCCAGGATGAACTTCCTGCCTTCCACAAAAAGCTGACTCTCTGTGCCCAAGTTTATATTTTTACCAAACATGTGATCTGTAGGCACTACATTAATATGTCACCATGAAAAATAAAGAGCCACTCTTGGAATCCCATAGTGTTTCTTTGCAATATTATACTATTTCCCCCATCAATTCTAGTCCAGCCAGAGAGGAACTGCTCACAGCCTGTTACCATCTACCAGCATCACAACACCATCATTCTCTCAAAGGAAGCCATCCTAACTTCACACACAAGAAATGCAAACACCCTACACCCAGGAGGACTTCTTAAACCAACGTAATCAAAACCCAGTGATTTTGGAGTGTGAGTCACTGGGTTTCCTGGTGCTTCCAAAACCCAGAATGCTTTAGTGTCCTACATATTAAGACAGATTTGCTATCCACTTATTATTCTGCTTTTGCAGACTGAATGAGCTCATAAAGAGAAGCTGGAGCACACAAGTGGTCACCATAACAGACGCAGGCAATGGTCTGAGTCCCTACCTCCATGAGTTCTGTTCATGGATTCGTAGGGAAACACTCCCATTCACAGGAACTATGGGGTGTTGTCCTTGCTGCCTCTCTCCACCCCAGCACAACGTCACAGCCTTGCTTTGCTCTGGCCCTACTGATGGCACTGCACTTCCCCACATGTTCTTTCTTCTGACAGCCCTTCCCCGTCACTGTGGGAAGACACATATTTCAAGACCAGGCCTGGAGTCAAATCAAGTGTCCTCTCATGGGCACCCATGGTGCATGGCCATGCTCATGTCCCAGGACAGACTGAGATGTCAGATCAGAGGAAGTTTCCCTCCTCTTTTTCCACCACTGTCTTCTGATTCTATCACCATCATGACAACTGTGGATGTTGTGAATCTCTCCAATTTGTCTCAGGCCTGAGCTGGTGCCACTCTAGGTCAATACAAGTGTCACAATATGAGTGTATTGATCTAGTCTGTGCTGCAGCAAGTTGTCCAATTCAGGCCACAGTGAATCTCAGCTCCATTTATTGTGTGATGTTGTCTCCACTCCTGTCAAGATTCTTTCCTTCTGCCCCTGACCTTGAGTTCCCTTTTTCCTTGCTCTAACTGATGGAGTGTGGGACAGGTTATGCTGTGCAGGCTCCAGAGCCTCAATATGGTCACAGCTCCTACCTTCACCCTCCTGTAACCCTAGCCTCACTGTCTCCTAGAGGACAAGAGACCACTGGGAATACACCAAGGTGCCCAAGCCAACAGGCCATGCCATCTGCCCCAAGGCTCAGTGAAGCCATCTGTGATATCAGTGAGCCCCAAGGGACTAACAGAGGAACTTCCCAGTGGCCAGCCCTCAGATTGGAAGAAGCAAATAATTGTGAGTTACAGGCATCTAAATATTGAAGGGTTGTTGGTTATCTTCCAATACAGTTTTTAGGATGTCTGGCTTTCTTTCATCACTCTGGACTTCTGATCCACGTAGAAAGGCTGTAAACTGGGACTCAATCCCAAGGCTGTGGGAGCATTGCCATCCAGGTATTTGAGGTATTTGATGTCATCAGTCAGTGAAAGAGAGACTCAGGCTCAACTATCACTACCATCTTATCTCTGACATAATAAATAAAAAATCTCAGTTTCTCCACATGTTGAGAAGCAGGACATCTACGATGGAGAACCTGGGATATTTGACAAAAAGCAGAAGAGGAATTCAGCTCTTGCTTTATTTCTCTGTTATCCTTAATTGGGAAAATGCTTTTCAAAATTTGTATGCACAGAAATGCCTTAACAGAGAAGCATCCATCTGTCTTCCATCTACCCGTTTTCTAACCCTATACCATACTCTGGTTTTTATTTTGTTTTAAATTTTCCAGAGAAAGTCCTAACAAGACAAAATAAAACAACACAAAAACTATTAAAATTATAGATTAAATTACTTTGAGAGAACCTGTTTATTCATTCATTTTAACAGATACTTTCTGACTAGAGTGGTACAGTCCACAGAAACAGTTCTGAATAAGATGTCCCTGTCCTCAAGAATCTGCCAGTCTCCTTGGGGAAAGAGCTTATTAAAACAGTCTGAGAAGTGTTACCATAGAGGTTATTTGTGTGACAAAAGGCACAACAGAATTGCACAGGAAAGTCAAGAGTACAGCCTTCAGGGAAATCAGACAAGGAAGTCATGAATAAATTCAGTCATTCATTTCTAAGAGCAATTTTGGGGTAAAGTCTTGGTAAAAAGATTATCATAAGAAGGAACAAAGAAGCAGGGGAGGGAGAAAATAAGATTGGAGAAACAAAGAGTTTTAGCTCTTATTTCATAACCTAAGAGTTCACCGTTGAAGTGGGATATGGAGGGTCATGGGGTTGGAGGAGCAGCAGATAAAAACATACCTCTTTTGCACTGATAACAAGTTGAAAACATTTTCTAAAGACAGTTAAAACCACTGAAAGACCTGCCAAGTAGCCCGCTCCAATATGCATTTAGAAGGCTCATTTTGAATGCAGGGTGCATGAGATAGGCTGCTGCAGAGACTTGCTGAAATTCAGGAGAACTGACAAAGGCCTGGCAGTGGGGATGATCAAAAGAGGTCAGATTTGAGCCATGTTCTGGAGTCAAATAGATGAGGACTTGGTGACTGGAAGTAGGAATGAAAAAATTCACATTTGGTGGCCTGGCTTGGCCCCAATAAAAACACCCTCAGCCTGCCTGCAACGTCTGTCCAGAGACCAACAAGAGCCCCGTGCCAGCTATGTGTTCACCTGCAGCAGTAATGTCCACGGCTTCTGAAGCTTTTCCCTTCCTTTATTGGTGTCTTCATTTTAGTATTTCTGCCCACACAGGCCCCTCAGCACAGAGGGGGGACACCCACCCAGGCAAGCCCTACAAAGACAGGCTGCAAGACACTCTGAGCTGGTGGTGGTTTTATATCTACAGATGGCTCTCCTATTTTTGTTAATTCTGACTCTTCCCAGTGTAGGAATTGTCACAACATGAACTAGATATAATGAGATTCATGAATTAGCAGGATTTGCTAAGGCTTGACTGGGATTGACTCTAAATTGATTAGGACCTGGAACTAGAAGCTGAATGAGTGGGAGAATGGGAGCTTCTTGTTCTTTTGTTTGCTTCTGAGATTTCATTATTACTCTTTGTCTTTAACCTCCCAGCTTGGCTTGCTACACATCTTGCAATCACCACAAAGACAGAAGGCTCTGAATAGCTGTAGAGCATACAGGTTTAAGGACAAAGGAGGAAGCATTTAGGTTTGTTTGTTCATTTGTTTGTCTCAGCTGTAGATAAACCAATTTCTAAATTTTAACTTGAAATGACAAAACACATTCACAAGTCTAAAACACTTTATTATTTGAAATTCCTGTATCTTTGCATCTTTGTTATCTTAGGAAACTTAAGTCTCTACCCTTGTTTTCCCTCTGAAAAAAATGTGTATGCATGTGATTTTGGGGTAATAGAAGGACACTTAGCAATGAAATGTAACCTAATGTATTTTCCAGGCCTTTCAGGGGGTCTCTGTGGAATTAATTACAATGAGACTGGACCAGCAGAACTTTTTTCCCAAAACCTTTTGTTTCTGTTTAATCTTTTTTTAAATCTTTCTTTGCTTTCTAAAAACCAGCCCAATACCTACTGTTCTGATGGATCCAAGAAAGATTTACATTTATGGGCCTTAGTAATTCCCCCTTTGCCAAGTCTCCTCCACCAAATCAAATATGATGTATAATTAACATTCCTAGACCAAGATCAAAGTGTCAGGGGACCCCCAAATCTCGAGTCTCCATTACAACAGATCCACCCCAGAGAAGGGCATACAGAGAATGAGTCCTGATCATTCTTGGAGTTTCCACCTCCCAATGTGGTCAGAATTCTAGAATGCTGATTTTGCCTGAATGTACCCTACTTGGTGCTGACCAACTTCCCCTACTGGTTTTTTGGGCCTTGTCTTCCTCTTGAATGACCAGAGCCCTCAGAGAAATCAAGTCCATTATAATGGGGCTTTGCTACCAGTTCTCTTCCTTACACAAAACACTTTACATCATGGCAGCATGGGCACTGCACACCTGAGGACTCCGTAATGCTGTTCCCTGGAGTTATACAGTGTGAAACAAGGACAGTCATGTACAAAAACTCTGCTATCTTTTCCAATTCATTTTCCAAATCAGACCCTTGGCAGTGCCCCCCACCACACACACACAATTTCACAGAATGAATCTCTCCTTGCCTGATACTTGAGTATTTGACTCTGATCTGGTTTTCTGCTTAAGTCTTTTGATCCAAATAGTATCTGGACATTAAAACCATTCCACTCCCTTAGTCATTGTGCCTGAGGACTCAGCTACATATATTGACTCAACCTCCCAAAAGCTAAGACAGGACTCCCAAGATTAGCACACATGTGAGGCCCAGCTCTGAAACCAAAAGACTACTCATTTATTCAACAATTGCCACCGAGCACCCCTCCATGCTAGTTTCCAGTTTCCCACCTACAAACCAGCATTGGGAGTTAATAAGCTGTCACTTACATAATTCTTCTGATTGATTGCTTCCACTTCTTCTTTGACCTTTCAAAGTCTTAACTCATACCAAGTAGATAAGCAACTACACAAAATTTTGCCTACAAAATCAATTCGTTAATTTTGCCTAATTAACAAAACTGTGACTTAAAAGGTCAGTGTGGCATACAATGGAAAACTACTCAGCAATAAAAAGGAATGAACACTTGATATTTGCAACAATTTGAGTGAACCCCAAGGAATTATGTAGAGTTAAAAAAACTAATATCAAAAGAATACATACTGAATGATTCCATTTATGTAACATCTATGAAATAACATAATTACAGAGATGGATTGATGGTTCCACAGTTAGGATAGGGAAGGGATGGGGAGGGTAGGTGTTGCTATAAGGAGGTAGCAAAAGGGAGCCTATGTTAATAATAGAGTTGAGAGTCTTGATTGTGGTGGTAATAAATTTGCATAGAGCTATACCCCACCCCACCATACACACACATGAGTGTATGGAATCCATTGATATCTGAATACATCTGAGTATTACATCTGAATATATCTGAGTGAGCACTATGAATGACACATCATACTCATAGTAAATCTACCAATATTTCCACTTATCTGTCTGTCCATTCATCAATCCAGCTCACAACATGAGCTGACCAGTAAAGCAAGAAATTCAGAACAACACTGACCTGGTAACAATATATACAGTTTCATTTTTCTTTCCTCTTTCTGCCATAAAATTGTTGTCCTCTTCTCTGAATCCTCAGAGTTCACACTTACCTTCTGTACCACATGTATAGTACCCACTTAGGAATAAATACAAAACCATTCAGTCATATTTCCCAGAATATCTAATTTGTCAGCCATGGCATTTGTGTTTTCATTTGATCTTAACACCCTCCATCTGTTGATCGAAATGTCCAAACTTTCATGCTAATCTGCATTTGAGTCCTTTGGGAAAGGCCTAGGATTCCTCAGAAAAGTGTGTTGATTATCAAGCAAGATACTCCCACAAATACTAATCAGAGAAGTTATTGGTGATGCTTATCTTAGAATTGTTCTCCGATGTCTTCATTTAATAAAAGGAGATCCCAAGAGTCAGTCAAAATCAGGGGTTTGGAAGGAATGAGAGTCAAGAACCAGAAGCTGCTAGCCAAACCATTGGTAATAATGGAAAGTTCATTTCAATGGGTGGAGCTAGATTAGGAACAGAAGAAGATGATGTGGGAATAGGAAGTGAAGTGTCACTTGCCAAGCAAAGCAAGTTCTTTTAGTTCTCTTTTTATGGCTCAGGTATGAACTGGTGGCTTCCACCTTGACAGAATACTGTTATGGGAGGTACCAATCAGGTAGCCATGCCGCCTGCCTTTCTTTTCTTTATGCCCTGCCGCTATCCCAAACCATTTGTACTCTGCAAATACCTTTACTCTTTTATCCATTATAATCTCTGAAATAGTATCAGAAATAGCTTTATATTTTATTTAATAACATTAATTTGACTTAGCCCTTACTGAAGGCTTACAATGTGCTAGGTACATATCTCAGCATTTCACAAGCATTAGCTCATCAGCAAGATAGCCTCACTGTATAAATGGGTAACCAAGCCACAGTGGGTTTGAGTGACTTGCTCATGTCACCCAGATAGTCCAATCCATGCATTCTCTGACCTCTTGTGCAACTTCCAAATCCACTTTTTTACCCCGCTGTATAAGTTAAGAGATTATCTTTCTTTAAATAAATTGTGAAATTCTCCTCACTTTCCTCACTGTCTCTACTATACAAGTTGGTTTTCTTCCCAAACTGCTGGCTTCTACACATTTTTTAGGTTATCGCCTTTCTTAGCTTCATCATTCTTTGACCTTAAGTTCCTATACTCACACAAGCATTTTCAGTGGGCTTTAATTCACCTGACTGCTCATGTAACTGTTCCCATTTCATGGGTGGCTTGGCCATCAGTGTCAATAATGGTCTCTATGCAATACTGAATGGCTTCTCATTTTTAGGATAAATACCACTCTCATTAGCATAAAAAACAAAGTCACCACTGTTTCTCATCTATATTAACAGTCTTCTTTCTATCTCTGGTGACTCAGCCTCCACTCTAGCCACCCTTAATTATTAATCTTTCCTTTTGTAGCCATGCACTTCTAAGGATATAACTTAAATGACTGGGTGGATGGATTTTAAAGAAAAAAAAATAACTGATTGGAAAATGAAAGGAGAAGGAATTGATTGGGATGTGAAATTAACAGTTCTAAAGCATTGACTCTATCCCACTCATTCTATGAATAGTCTTATTGAATTCTCATGAAGTGCTTTAAGATGGGCATTATTGTCTCATTGTATAAATGAGGAACCAAGGTTTCCAGAGTTCAGTAGCTTATTCAAGTAAGTGCAATGCCAGAACTGGAATTCAAACTCAAGTGAGATGTATCAGAAATGTATGCTCCTTCAATTACACTATTTTGAATGATTTAGGTTGGGGGCATAATGACTTACAGATGCTTCAGTACCTCCTGGCCATATCTAGTATATAGACACATATTCAAATTCAGAAGAAAAGGTCTCTGGAGATAAAGATTTGGGACTCATGGAATGTAGGTAATAGTTGAATCCATGCAAACAGACATATATGAAGCACATACTATATGCCAGATATTATTCTGAGCACTGAATGAAATGGAAAAACTGGTAAGAGGACCCAGCACAATGACTAAGTAAGGAGAAAAAAAAGTGAGAACACAGGCCTTTAAGCCATGGTGTGGAAGATGTCCAAGGCATGTTCCTGGCAGATGAGTGGAAGTGAAAACAGTGTTCCAAGTGGTGAAGGGAGCAGGTATAGTCCAAGGGAGGAGAGAGACATGTAGTCCTGGAATGTAAAGAGAAACTGTCTCTCCAGATGAAACTTGTGGACCCTGTTAGGGAATTTGGCCTTTAGAACAGTGGAGAATCTCAGAGGGTTTCACATAGATGAATGTTGTGATTAGCTCTGCACTTTTCCAAGTGTACTCTGGGAAGACATGGGCTTCAGGAAGCACTTAGGGTCACTGCAGTTGTCCAGGGTACAGCGTGGCTACTGGGACGGAAGTTCTCCGAGCCTGCCTCAAGTGTTGCATGGCTCTGAAGATTTGTACTTCCCATCTGCTCCAGATTGTGGACTTTGCATAGCAAGGGCAAAATTATTTCATCTTTTCTCAGAAAACCCTGTGTTTCTTTCTTTAGCAGAAGCATCACCGCTCAGGACATAAAATCAAACCCTGTCTCTGCTTTAAAATGTTTATGTGAACCAACTAAAGCACCTACATGCCCCTTGAGTTCCACAGCTATTGTTTACAGACACCATGGCTGAGTGTCTCTGGTGGGTAGAGACTGAGGGAGCAGTCTCTACTGCCTTTGTGGCTGGCATAGCCATCCCTCAATTAACATGCAATGGCTTCTTCAATCTGCTGTTCCCTCCCCCCATTAATCTAAGAACTTCCAACAAGGTTCATCTCAGCCAGTTGTGAGCAAGCCTCTCAACATCTTCATTAAAATCCTGGCAGAATCAGTTTTGTTTTAATTAACTTGTGCTCCTCAGGTCCTCGGTGACCTACATTCAGGTTGAGGATCATCACTGTGACTGGCTAGGTCCCTTTCAGGATGTTGGCGCCTTTTAGATACAAATGTTATCAGTCCTGACCCCACTTTTCACCAGAGACCATGTTTTTTACCTGAACTATGGATTTCTCTTATTTCTTTTCTCTTTTTTTTTTTTTTGATGTTTATTTATTTTTGAAAGAGAGAGAGAGAGAGCACAAGCAGGTGAGGTGCAGAGCAGGAAAGGGAGACACAGAATCTGAAGCAGGCTCCAGACTCTGAGATGTCAGCACAGAGTCCAACGTGGGGCTCAAACTCATGGACCACGAGATCATGACCTGAGCCGAAGTTGGACGCCCAACCAACTGAGCCGTCCAGGCGCCCCTGGATTTCTTTTAAAAGAAACATGTTTTAAAAATTGATTTAGGAGCACCCGGGTGGTTCAGTTGGTTAAGCATCTGACTTCAGCTCAGGTCATGATCTCCCCAGCTCATGAGTTTGAGCCCTTTATTGGGCTCTGTGCTGACAGCTTGGAGCCTGGAGCCTGCTTCAGATTCTGTGTCTCCCTCTCCCTCTGCCTCTAACCCACTTGCATTCTGTCTCTCTCAAAAATAAATAAACACTAATTTTTTAAATAAATAAATAAAAATAAGCGTTGATTTAAGAAAGCAGGGGATGGGAAAGAGAGAAAAGGGATTAAGCAGAAAGAAAGCCAATGGAAATGAGTATTGGAAAGACAGTTATCAAACTGACTTTTCAAAGCCCCATAACAGGCTGTGTTCTTACTGAAACTCCTGAGAAGTGTTCTTGGGTCATTTATCTCCTCAACTAAAAACACAAAAGATCACCTGATACACTCAGGGATTGCATTTTGGTCACATCTAAACTCGATGCATGAAAGTACAAAAATGAAGCCAAAAGCAAATTTATTATCAGTTATAAATTACGAAGAAAAATTTGAACAGTCAGTAGTGGTTGTCAAGGCCTATCTTGAAGGCACACATATTTTTAGTAGGACGAATGGCAAGGGGAGGGCATTTCAGTCCAAACTGATAAACTTACTTCATCGTGGAATTTATGGGTTAAAAGGAAACTTGACAATCATGTTTATATCCTGTTCTAGAATTTACTCTTTAATATCTTTATCAAGTATTTACATTATTGATACCCTCATGGTGCAATAGTTTTAAAATCAAAGATTAGATAAATGCCAGAATAATCATTAATAGAGGAAGCAGAATCAAGGCTGGTGTTCATTTGGGGATGCCTTCAGCCAAAGCAGGGATGGGGCAGTTTCTGTTACAGAGAGAGGATCAACTCTTTCCTGTGGGGAGATTCATCTCACTGAATGTTTCAAGCCCTTGTTCCCTGTGCGTCTTCTGGGGGGGGGGGGGGGGGGGGAAGGGGAGCAGTGGGTGATTCAGTAGTATATATGCTGTCAGCTACATATGCACTTAAATGCTGGAATAGACCCATGTCTGAGTTCTCCTTGGGGAAAAAAAAAAAAAAAAACAAGGACAAAGCATGGAAGCACAGCTCAGTAAAAGAAATTTGGCAAGAGCATAAGAGATAATCTAATGACCAAACCTAAGTCAAATTAGGGATTAGAATATCTAGAGAAATAGATGAGCTGCATAGTTTTTAAAGTATTTTGCAAAAATGTCTTTTCAACTAGGTTTTATGTATGTACCACCAATCAGTGATTTGAAGTCAATCTCTCTGGGAAATATGGGACTTGCTTCAAGAATAAGAACCTGATTAATATGCTTTAAGGAACAGGAGATAATGTGAGGAAGCTGAAATTCACTCCTGAGAGGGGATCACCAGGATAAACTTCAGGAAGGTAGGATGTCACAAAAAGAATATTTTCTCCAAAAGTTGTTTTTTACCTTATACAACTGCTGAACAGAACTAACAATTAAGACTCCATAGAGCATGGATGTGATTCTTATGACCTAAAATATTTTCAAAGTAGAAATTTTTATCTTCCAGACAACACAGAAAAATCTCAGTGGTGCTTCTATTAAGAGTCTAATTTTGAGAGATTTTTTTTTTCCTGTTAGAATGTATTCATGGCTGAACATGCACATCTCCATGCATTTTGGATATGGGCCAACTGGTTTTTGGAGAACAATTCTGCTTCTGGTTTGGGATCACTGGTTTTGGCATTCTATGTAACACATGTTAGACTGTAGGCTGTCCTACTTAATGACAATAAGACCATATTTCCAATATGTAAACATAAATTGCCCAACAATCTTTGGGAAGGATACCCAGATAGTTTTCCAGATCTTTAAGATATGTGTTATGAAAAAAAAGAGGAATCTCAGCCCTGCTTTCCCCATCTTGGGGTGTGATGGGACCCATCAGTCTGCTTTGTAGCCATAATAGCAGACTTTCAGGCTATCTTGAGCTTTTCAGTTAGATAGTTTGTAGAATCCTCAATAACTAGGGGCCTCTACTTGTTCAATTTAACCTGAGAACAGAATTAAATAACAAAGAAGAGTCAATTAAAGCTATCCAAATTGTTTTCTTTAGTTGTAACAGATTTTACAGTAAAATGTTAGGAAACCTGACACCCACCAAGCACAGCAGGACTATGCTGGGTCCCATGCCTGAGATGAATTGATTATGCAGAGCCAGATTGGAAAAAATTAAGTGGAATGAATGCCACTTGAGTATTGAGGTAGAATAAACTCCATTTTTGAAAATAGAATGTTCATCAATTTCAGATTTTTGACATGTCCAATCAGGATAGGTGCTAAGATTATGATGAAGCAGGTAGAAAAATCCCTATACAGTAAACGAATATAATTTAAGATGATGCTGAGTGCTATTAAGGTTATAAAGGTTGTTATAACAGTGAAGGGGTCACCTCCTAATTTAGACTGGATCATTTAGCATAGGGAATTTTACTGGAGACCTGAGTAAAGGGAAGACTGTTATGTGATGACACCTGCAAGAAAAGGGTCCCAGACACAAGGAACAAATGAGTCAAGGTCCAAAAGCAGCAATGAACTCTCTGTGTGTGATATCACAGGAAATAAGTGTGGCTGAAGCATAGTGAGTAGGTGGAGAAGGGTCAGGGGTGGTAATGGGAGGCAACCAGAGCTGGAAAACTCAGAGATCAGAATGAAGGATTCAATTCATTTCTCCTCTAAGCACAGTTGGAGGCCTTCTGAGGGTATCAAATGAGAAATAGTTCTTTCTCACATTTTTGAAAGTGTGTTCTTGCTGCTGAGTGAAGAATGATATGCTGAGAGCAAATAATGTCTTTGTTGTTTGATTTGAGCTTTATTTTATTTTATTTTTTCAAACAGTTACCTAGGAGTTGGCATTGGGTCTCAGAATGAGAGGTACTTAAGCTTTCTACAAAATTCAAGGTTGCTTTATTAATATGAAGCTGCAAGGAGTACCCCAGGGGTCATTTAGTATAAGAACATACCTAAGTCATAGTATTCCTGACTTTCTTTTCAAATACTTCCTTCCTATGGACAGCAGACCCTTTCTGGGGTTTTGTTGGATGCTGAGGGCTAACACATGTTCTCCAGAGGAGGGGTACTGGTAGTTAGAATAGGTAAAGTGATCATGAAAACTATCAGAAAGGACAGAGTGGAAGAGGAGATGTCCTGCTGAGCTAAGTAATAGGAGAAATGCTTGATATTACACAATTTGGATAGGTCCTCACACGGCCAAAGAGTGGGTTTTTACTCCCATCTCATTTCTAACATTGAAAACTCCAAACAAGAGCTTGGGGTCCTCACAAACAAGGGGGGGTCCTCACACCACGTGCCAAATGTCTTAAGTCATAAATCAAAATAGCAAATGGCTAAATAAGCGTATTCTAACCTCCAACCTCATCAGAGGCATCTTCAAAACAATGAATTAGAAAAATATATTTAAGTATATGTTTTTCATATGACTAAATGTCAGCAATGTACCAAAAATTGGGGGAAATCTCCCATGCAGAATTCCAAATAATTTATGTAGTTAAGATATATATATATATATATATATATATATATATTCATTAAGGGTGGGCTGTGTATCCTGACTTTGTTTCAAGTCAGAATAGGGGTGGGTAAATTTACTAGGGAGAAATTTGACAATCCTGGCCTCAGCCAGGTGACCAGGTTCAACACTACCAGTCATAAATTATATTGATAGTGTGACGTGATGAGAAGGGCAGCTTTACCTCTGCGGTCTTCCTTCCCAAAACCTGTAGCCCCAATCTAATCAGGAGAAGAATATCAGACAAATTCCATTAGATGGGCAACCTGCAAAATATTGTGCTAGTACTCCTCAAAACTGTCAAGGCTATCAAAAACAAGAGCGGTATGAGACATACTTATAGTTCTGGTATAGCCTATAAGGAACATACCAGTCATTTTTCTAACCTCACAATAAAAAAAAAAAAAGCTAAGCAAACAAAAATCAACAACTTTTCTTAGAGCTGTCAAACAATTGAGGTGCACTTGGATGTTTATAGCAGCTTTATTTATAATCAACAACACTTGGAAACACAAGATGTGGATGAATACGTAAACTGTGTTCCATCCAGACAATGGGATGTTATTCAGCACTAAAAAGAAATGAGCTGTGATGTCATGAAAGGACATGGAAGAAACTTAAATGCATGTTACTAAATGAAAGAACCAATATGAAAAGGCTACAACAGTGTACGATTACAACTATGTGACATTCTGGAAAAGGTAAGACTACAGAGACAACAGAAAGTTTGAAAGTTTCCAAGTATTGAGAGATCCAACATGGCAGAGAAGTAAGGAGACCTGAAGTTCCCTTGTCCCTCAAACACAGTAGTGTTGAGGCCAAAGGACTTTGAATTTCAAGAGTCTGGACTACAGAGTGACAGAGACATTTCCAGGGACCCACAGGAACAACCGAGTGAGCCATAGGTGCGTGATTGTGAACCAAGGGAAATAAAACGGGTAGCATAAGCATGGAGGGGAGGGATCCCCTTCTGCGGAGAGGCAAAGGGAAGAGAAAGAGAGGCTGTGAAAGCATAGGACAGTATCTGGACAAGAGAAAAACCATGGATCAGGGATAAAGAAATATCCAATCTCTAACTGTGGGGCTTTCTCTAGACAGGGGTTGGCTACCCTGTTTGCCCACCTAAGGAGGAGAGGAGGCAGCCCCAGGCTCAGTAACTAGTTCAGAGGTGCAGTCCACAGTAGGAGAAAGCAATCCCCTCCCTGGAGTACTGTGGGAAGAAGGTATATAACTGTTCAAAAGACAAAGATTACCTGTACCTGCCATCCAGAGGCCATAAATCGGTGGCGTGGAGCAGCATATCCCCAAAACTGGGGTGCATGGAGGGGACACTTTAAGACACTGGGGTTTAAATCCCAGCCGAATGCCAGCGAGGTGCAGGAGTCACAGAGTGGGACAAACTTCCTCATTCACTCCTGTGGCACTGTGAGGATTGTCTGAACAGAGTGGTTTGGGACACCCAGTCCATGGAGGAAACATTAAGGTGTCGCCATTTTTCTCCTTATCACCAACAAGGTGGGGATTCAGGGAATGGACAGCAGGCCCACAATGGAGGTGGGACCTCCCTACACCACACCATGTCCTTCTGTGCCTGGAAACTGCATATCCACTGGAGTGGGATTGACGCTGACGAACCAGACAGCCCCTCCTCCAGACCAGCCCTGCCACTCATTCCAAGGTACCCAGCAATTTTGTATTTTCTGATTTAATTATTGGATAATTCTTATTATATATATATATATATATACACACACATATATATATTATTATATTATATTATATATTATAATTATAATATATGTTGTATATTATTATATATTATATATATATAATATACTATTATATTATATATATATTCTTCCTTTCTCCTTCTTATTTCTTCCCTCCTCTAGTCTGGTTACTCTATTTGTTGGTTTGTTTAACCAGACATATTTAATCTAGTCTCTTTACACATGTTTTATATCTCCTTCTTTATTTTCTTTCTCTGGATTAAGCCATATAGTTTCTCTGCCTGGTCAATTTTATTCCCTTTTCTTTTTCCCAGCCCCTGTCATTTCTCTCATTGTATGGGATAAGGCGCCTTCATTCAACACTGAAACAAACCCATTCTTTTGTTGTAGCTGGTGGGTTTTGTTTGTTTGTTTGTTTGTTTGTTTGTTTTGTTTGTTTGTTTGTTTTGTTGTTATTTGATATTTTTGTTTGTTTTTGCTTGTTTGTTTTGTTGTTGTTGTTGTTGTTGTTTGTTTTCTTTTCCAGGGCTACTTCAAAGAACAAATCAAAGCACACCTGATGTTTTGGAGGGGCCAAAACATCACTATGAGTAGGGAGGTAAAGCAACCAATGTCACAAACACATAGAAGACATAACACACTCCAAAAAACACCTCCTGAATGGCCAGGACCTGGACAGTGTGTGACCCCTCTTTAATATAGAATTTTCAGGTGCATCACACATAACAAGCTTTCTTTTTCTTTTTTTTTTCAATATATGAAATTTATTGTCAAATTGATTTCCATACAACACCCAGTGCTCATCCCAAAAGGTGCCCTCCTCAATACGCATCACCCACCCTCCCCTCCCTCCCACCCCCCATCAACCCTCAGTTTGTTCTCAGTTTTTAAGAGTCTCTTATGCTTTGGCTCTCTCCCACTCTAACCTCTTTTTTTTTTTCCTTCCCCTCCCCCATGGGTTTCTGTTAAGTTTCTCAAGATCCACATAAAAGTGAAACCATAAGGTATTTGTCTTTCTCTGTATGGCTTATCTCACTTAGCATCACACTCTCCAGTTCCATCCACGTTGCTACAAAAGGCCATATTTCATTCTTTCTCATTGCCACGTAGTATTCCATTGTTTATATAAACCACAATTTCTTTATCCATTCATCAGTTGATGGACATTTAGGCTCTTTCCACAATTTGGCTATTGTTGAGAGTGCTGCTATAAACATTTGGGTACAAGTGCCCCTATGCATCAGAACTCCTGTATCCCTTGGATAAATTCCTAGCAGTGCTATTGCTGGGTCATAGGGTAGGTCTATTTTTAATTTTCTGAGGAAACTCCACACTGCTTTCCAGAGCGGCTGCACCAATTTGCATTCCCACCAACAGTGCAAGAGGGTTCCCGTTTCTCCACATCCTCTCCAGCATCTATAGTCTCCTGATTTGTTCATTTTGGCCACTCTGACTGGCGTGAGGTCGTATCTGAGTGTGGTTTTGATTTGTATTTCCCTGATGAGGAGCGACGTTGAACATCTTTTCATGTGCCTGTTGGCCATCCGGATGTCTTCTTTAGAGAAGTGTCTATTCATGTTTTCTGCCCATTTCTTCACTGGGTTATTTGTTTTTCGGGTGTGGAGTTTGGTGAGCTCTTTATAGATTTTGGATACTAGCCCTTTGTCCGATATTTGCAAATATCTTTTCCCATTCTGTTGGTTGCCTTTTAGTTTTGTTGGTTGTTTCCTTTGCTGTGCAGAAGCTTTTGATCTTCATAAGGTCCATGTAGTTCATTTTTGCTTTTAATTCCCTTGCCTTTGGGGATGTGTCGAGTAAGAGATTGCTATAGCTGAGGTCAGAAAGGTCTTTTCCTGCTTTCTCCTATAGGGTTTTGATGGTTTCCTGTCTCAAATTCAGGGCTTTTATCCATTTTGAGTTTATTTTTGTGAATGGTGTGAGAAAGTGGTCTAGTTTCAACCTTCTGCATGTTGCTGTCCAGTTCTCCCAGCACCATTTGTTAAAGAGGCTGTCTTTTTTCCATTGGATGTTCTTTCCTGCTTTGTCAAAGATGAGTTGGCCATATGTATGTGGGTCTAGCTCTGGGGTTTCTATTCGATTCCACTGGTCTATGTGTCTGTTTTTGTGCCAATACCATGCTGTCTTGATGATGACAGCTTTGTAGTAGAGGCTAAAGTCTGGGATTGTGATGCCTCCTGCTTTGGTCTTCTTCTTCAAAATTCCTTTGGCTATTCGGGGCCTTTGGTGGTTCCATATGAATTTTAGGATTGCTTGTTCTAGTTTCGAGAAGAATGCTGGTGCAATTTTGATTGGGATTGCATTGAATGTGTAGATAGCTTTGGGTAGTATTGACATTTTGATAATATTTATTCTTCCAATCCATGAGCAGGGAATGTCTTTCCATTTCTTTATATCTTCTTCAACTACCTTCATAAGCTTTCTATAGTTTTCAGCATACAGATCATTTACATCTTTGGTTTGATTTATTCCTAGGTATTTTATGCTTCTTGGTGCAATTGTGAATGGAATCAGTTTCCTTATTTGTCTTTCTGTTGCTTCATTGTTAGTGTATAAGAATGCAACTGATTTCTGTACATTGACTTTTTATCCTGCAACGTTGCTGAATTCATGTATCAGTTCTAGCAGACATTTGGTGGAGTCTATCGGATTTTCCATGTATAATATCATGTCATCTGCAAAAAGCGAAAGCTTGACATCATCTTTGCCAATTTTGATGCCTTTGATTTCCTTTTGTTGTCTGATTGCTGATGCTAGAACTTCCAACACTATGTTAAACAACAGCGGTGAGGGGGCGCCTGGGTGGCGCAGTCGGTTAAGCGTCCGACTTCAGCCAGGTCACGATCTCGAGGTCCGTGAGTTCGAGCCCCGTGTCAGGCTCTGGGCTGATGGCTCAGAGCCTGGAGCCTGTTTCCGATTCTGTGTCTCCCTCTCTCTCTGACCCTCCCCCGTTCATGCTCTGTCTCTCTCTGTCCCAAAAATAAATAAAAACGTTGAAAAAAAATTTAAAAAAAATAAAAAAAACAACAGCGGTGAGAGTGGGCATCCCTGTCCTGTTCCTGATCTCAGGGAAAAAGCTCTCAGTTTTTCCCCGTTGAGGATGATGTTAGCTGTGGGCTTTTCATAAATGGCTTTTATGATCTTTAAGTATGTTCCTTCTATCCCGACTTTCTCAAGGGTTTTTATTAAGAAAGGATGCTGGATTTTGTCAAAGGCCTTTTCTGCATCGATTGACAGGATCATATGGTTCTTCTCTTTTCTTTTATTAATTTGATGTATCACATTGATTGATTTGTGAATGTTGAACCATCCCTGCATCCCAGGAATGAATCCCACTTGATCATGGTGAATAATTCTTTTTATATGCCGTTGAATTCGATTTGCTAGTATCTTATTGAGAATTTTTCCATCCACATTCATCAGGGATATTGGCCTATAGTTCTCTTTTTTTACTGGGTCTCTGTCTGGTTTAGGAATCAAAGTAATACTGGCTTCATAGAATGAGTCTGGAAGTTTTCCTTCCCTTTCTATTTCTTGGAATAGCTTGAGAAGGATAGGTATTATCTCTGCTTTAAATTCTGGTAGAACTCCCCTGGGAAGCCATCTGGTCCTGGACTCTTATTTGTTGGGAGATTTTTGATAACTGAGACAATTTCTTCACTGCTTATGGGTCTGCTCAAGCTTTCTATTTCCTCCTGATTGAGTTGGAAGCATGTGGGTGTTTTGGAATTGTCCATTTCTTCCAGGTTGTCCAATTTGTTGGCATATAATTTTTCATAGTATTCCCTGATAATTGTTTGTATCTCTGAGGGATTGTTTGTAATAATTCCATTTTCATTCATGATTTTATCTATTTGGGTCATCTCCCTTTTCTTTTTGAGAAGCCTGGCTAGAGGTTTGTCAATTCTGTTTATTTTTTCAAAAAACCAACTCTTGGTTTCGTTGATCTGCTCTACAGTTTTTTTAGATTCTATATTGTTTATTTCTGCTTTGATCTTTATTATTTCTCTTCTTCTGCTGGGTTTAGGCTGCCTTTGCTGTTCTGCTTCTAGTTCCTTAAAGTGTGCTGTTAGATTTTGTATTTGGGATTTTTGTTGTTTCTTGAGATAGGCCTGGATTTGGATGTATTTTCCTCTCAGGACTGCCTTTTCTGCATCCCAAAGCATCTGGATTGTTGTATTTTCATTTCCGTTTGTTTCCATATATTTTTTAATTTCTTCTCTAATTGCCAGGTTGACCCACTGATTCTTTAGTAGGGTGTTCTTTAACCTCCATGCTTTTAGAGGTTTTCCAGACTTTTTCCTGTGGCTGCTTTCAAGCTTCATAGCATTGTGGTCTGAAAGTATGCCTGGTATAATTTCAATTCTTGTAAACTTATGAAGGGCTGTTTTGTGATCCAGTATATGATCTATCTTGGAGAATGTTCCATGTGCACTCGAGAAGAAAGTATATTCTGTTGCTTTGGGATGCAGAGTTCTAAATATATCTGTCAAGTCCATCTGATCCAATGTATCATTCAGGGCCCTTGTTTCTTTATTGACCGTGTGTCTGGATGATCTCTCCATTTCTGTAAGTGGAGTGTTAAAGTCGCCTGCAATTACCACATTCTTATCAATAAGATTGCTTATATTTATGAGTAATTGTTTTATATATTTGGGGGCTCCGGTATTCGATGCATAGACATTTATAATTGTTAGCTCTTCCTGATGGACAGACCCTGTAATTATTATATAATGCCCTTCTTCATCTCTTGTTACAGCCTTTAATTTAAAGTCTAGTTTGTCTGATATCAGTATCGCTACTCCAGCTTTCTTTTGGCTTCCAGTCGCATGATAAATAGTTCTCCATCCCCTCACTCTCAATCTAAAGGTGTCCTCAGGTCTAAAATGAGTCTCTTGTAGACAGCAAATAGATGGGTCTTGTTTTTTTATCCATTCTGATATGCTATGTCTTTTGGTTGGCACATTTAATCCATTTATATTCAGTGTTATTATAGTAAGATACGGGTTTAGAGTCATTGTGATGTCTGTATGTTTTATGCTTGTAGTGATGTCTCTGGTACTTGTTTCACAGGATCTCCCTTAGGATCTCTTGTAGGGCTGGTTTAGTGGTGACAAATTCCTTCAGTTTTTGTTTGTTTGGGAAGACCTTTATCTCTCCTTCTATTCTAAATGACAGACTTGCTGGATAAAGGGTCTTGGCTGCATATTTTTTCTGTTTAGCTCACTGAAGATCTCGTGCCAATCCTTTCTGGCCTGCCAAGTTTCAAAAGAGAGATCAGTCACGAGTCTTATAGGTCTCCCTTTATATGTGAGGGCACGTTTACCCCTTGCTGCTTTCAGAATTTTCTCTTTATCCTTGTATTTTGCCAGTTTCACTATGATATGTCATGCAGAAGATCGATTCAAGTTACGTCTGAAGGGAGTTCTCTGTGCTTCTTGGATTTCAATGCCTTTTTCCTTCCCCAGTTCAGGGAAGTTCTCAGCTATTATTTCTTTAAGTACCCCTTCAGCACCTTTCCCTCTCTCTTCCTCCTCTGGGATACCAATTATGCGTATATTATTTCTTTTTAGTGTGTCACCTGGTTCTCTAATTTTCCCCTCATACTCCTGGATTTTTTTATCTCTCTTTTTCTCAGCTTCCTCTTTTTCCATAACTTTATCTTCTAGTTCACCTATTCTCTCCTCTGCCTCTTCAATCTGAGCCGTCGTTGTTTCCATTTTGTTTTGCATTTTGTTTAAAGCGTTTTTCAGCTCCTCGTGACTGTTCCTTTGTCCCTTGATCTCTGTAGCAAGAGATTCTCTGCTGTCCTCTATACTGTTTTCAAGCCCAGCGATTAATTTTATGACTATTATTCTAAATTCACTTTCTGTTATATTATTTAAATCGTTTTTGATCAGTTCATTAGCTGTTGTTATTTCCTGGAGATTCTTCTGAGGGGAATTCTTCTGTTTGGTCATTTTGGATAGTCCCTGGAGTGGTGAGGACCTGCAGAGACTTCCCCTGTGCTGTGGTGTATAACTGGAGTTGGTGGGTGGGGCCACAGTCAGACCTGATGTCTGCCCCCAGCCCATCACTGGGGCCACAGTCAGACTGGTGTGTGCCTTCTTTTCCCCTCTCCTAGGGGCGGGGTTCACTGTGGGGTGGTGTGGCCCATCTGGGCTACTTGCACATTGCCAGGCTTGTGGTGCTGGGGATCTGGCGTATTAGCTGGGGTGGGTAGGCAAGGTGCACGTAAGGAAAACTAGCAAAAATGACAAAAGAGAAGAATTCTCCACAAAGTAAATCCAGTTAAGAAATTGCTACAAAAATGATTAAAACAGATATAAACAATATAACTGAACAAGAATTTAGAATAATAGTCATAAGATTAATTACTTGGCATGAAAAAAGCACAGAAGACAGCAGAGAATTTATTGCTGCAGAGATCAAGGAACTGAAATATAGTCATGGTGAGTTAAAAATTGCTGTAAATGAGGTGCAAAATAAACCAGAGGCGGTGACAGTGAGGAATGAAAAGACAGAGGGAGGAATAAGTGGAATAGAATATAAAATTTTGGAAAAAGATGAAACTTAGAAAAAGAGAGATAAGAACATTTTAGACCACGAGGGGAGAATTAGAGAACTAAGTGATTCAATGGAAGGTAATAATATCCCTATCATAGGAGTTCCAGAAGAAGAAGAAGAAAGAGAACAGGGCAAGAGGTGTACTTGAACAAATCATAGCTGAGAACTTCCCTGATCTGGGAAAGGAAACAGGCATTGAAATCCAGGAAGCATAGAGAACTCCCTTCAGACATAACTTGAATCGATCTTCTGCAAGACATATCGTAGTGAAACTGGCAAATACAAGGATAAAGAGAGAATTCTGAAAGCAAGTAGGGATAAACCTACAAGAGTAGACACGTAAAGGCAGTAGCAGACCTATCTACTGAAACTTGGCAGACCAGAACCTAGTGGCAGGAAATTTTCAATGTGATGAAAAGGAAAAATATGCATCCAAGAATCCCTTATACAGCAAATTTGTCATCCAGAATAGATAGAGAGACCAATGTTTTCCCAAACAAACAAAAACTGAAGGAATTCATCACCACTAAACCAGTCCTACAAGAGATCCTAAGGGGGATTCTGTGAGTGAAATGTTGCAAGGACCACAAAGGACCAGAGATATCACTACAAGCATGAAACCAACAGATAAAACAATGACTCTAAACCCATATACTTCAATAATAACACTTAATGTAAAAAGACTAAATGCCCCCATCAAAAGACAAGGTATCAGAATGGATTAAAAAAACAAGACCCATCTAACTTGCTGTCCAAAAGAGACCCATTTTAAGCATGAGGACATGAGACCCATTTTAGACATGAAATGAGGAGATGGAGAGCCATCTATTATGCTACTGGAAGTCAAAAGAAAGCTAAAGTAGCCATGCATATATAAAACAAACCAGATTTTAAACTAAAGGCTGTAACATGAAATGAAGAAGGGCATTATATGATAATTACAGGGTCTATCCATCAAGAAGAGCTAACAATAAAAAATGAATATGCACCCAATTCAGGAACACCCAAACATATCTAAAACATTAATCACAAACATAAGCAATCTTACTGGTAAGAATGTGGTAATTGCAGGGGACTTTAATACTCCACTTACAACAATGGGCAGATCACCTAGGCAGAAAATCAATAAACTATGGCCCTGAATGATACACTGGACCAGATGGATTTGACAGATATATTCAGAGCTTTTCATCCTAAAGCAGCAGAATATACATTATTTCTTGAGTGTGCATTGGACATTCTCCAAGATAGATCACACACTGGGTCACAAAACAACTCTCAATAAATATAAAAGAACTGAGATCATACCACGCACATTTTCTGATCACAATGCTATGAAACTTGAAATCAACCACAGGAAAAAGTTTGGAAAGCCTCCAAAGGCATGGAGGTTAAAGAACATCTTACTAAAGAACAAATGAATGGGTGAACCAGGCAATTAAAGAAGAAATTTAAAAATATACAAAAACAAATGAAAATAAAAACACAATAAACCAAACCCTTTGGGGTGCAGCAAAGGCAGTCCTAAGTTGAAAATACATTGCAATCCAGGCCTATCTCAAGACACAAGAAAAACCCCAACTACAAAATCTAACAGCACACCTGAAGGAACTATAAGCAGAACAACAAAGAAACCCCAAGGCCAGCAGAAGAAGACAGATAATAAAGATCAGAGCAGAAATAAACAATATAGAATCAAAACAAAAACAAAAACAAAAAAGCACCCAGTACAACAGATGAATGAAACAGAGTTGTTTTTTTTTTTTTCGGAAAAAAAAATTGATAACCACCTAGCCAGACTTCTCAAAAAGAAAAGAGAGAAGAGCCAAATAGACAAAATCACGAATGAAAATGGATCTGTCACCACAAATCCTTCATAAATACAAGCAATTATCAGATTATACTATGAAAAATTGTATGTCAACAAGTGGGACAACCTGGAGTAAATGGACAAATTACTAGACACACACTACTGAAACTCAAACAGGAAGAAATAGAAAACTGGAACAGATCCATAACTACTGATGCTATTGAATCAGTTATCAAAATCCCCAACAAATAAGAGTCCTGGGCCAGAAGGCTTCCCTAGGGAATTCTACCAGGCATTGAAAGCAGAGTTAATATCTATCCGTCTCAAGCTTTTCCAAAAATGGAAGGAGAGATTCCAGACTCATTCTATGAAGCCAGCATTACCTTGGTTCCCAAACCAGAGAGAGACCCCACCAAAAAGGAGAAAAACAGGCCAATATCCCTGATGAACATGGATGCAAAAATTCTCAATAAGATACTAACAAGTCGAATTCAACAAAATATAAAAAGAATTATTCACCATGATCAAGGGGGATTCATTTCTGGGCTGCAGGTCTAGTTCAATATTCACAAATCAAACAATGTGATAAATCACATTAATAAAAGAAAGGATAAGAACCATATGATCTTGTCAATAGATGCAGAAAAAAGCATTTAACAAAATACAGTATCCTCTCTTAATAAAAGCCCTCAAGAAAGTCTGGATAGAAGAAACATACTTAAACATCATAAAATCCATATATGAAAAGCCCAGAGTTAATATCATCTTCAATGGAAAAAAACTGAGAGCTTTTCCCCAAGATCAGGAACACAAGAGGGATGTCCACTCTCACCACTGTTGTTTAACATAGTGTTGGAAGTCCTAGCCTCATAAATCAGACAACAAAATGAAATAAAAAGCCTGCAAGTTGGGAAAGAAGTCAAGCTTTCACTCTTTGCAGACTACATGACACTCTACATGGAAAACCCAAAAGACTCCACTAAAAGACTGCTAGAACTGATACATGAATTCAGCAAAGCTGCAGGGTACAAAATCCATGTACAGAAATTGGTTGCATTTGCATACAACAATAATGAAGCAACAGACAGAGCATTAAAGAAACTGATCTCATTCACAACTGCACCAAGAACCATAAAATACCTAGTAATAAACCTAACCAAAGATGTAAAATACCTGTATGCTGAAAACTATAGAAAGCTTATGAAGGAAACACAAACAAATGGAAAAACATTTCATGCTCAGAGATTGGAAGAATAAATATTGTTAACATGTCAATACTACCCAAAGCAATCTGCACATTCAAGGCAATTCCAATCAAACTTTTCCTGGCATTCTTCTCATATTTAGAACAAACATTCCTAAAATTTGTATGGAACCACAAAAGACTCCAAATAGCCAAAGTAATATTGAAGAAGAAAACCAAAGCGGGAGGCATCACAATCCCAGACTTCAGCCTCTACTACAAAGTTGTAATCATCAAGACAGTATGGTAATGGCACAAAAACAGACACATAGACCAGTGTACTAGAATACACAACCCAGAATTGGACCCACAAATGTATGGCCAACTAATCATTGACAAAGCAAGAAAGAGCATCCAATGGAAAATAGACAGTCTCTTTAGCAAATGGTGCTGGGAAAACTGGACAGCAACATGCAGAAGAATGAAACTAGACCACTAGACCACATTCTTACACCATACACACACACAAAAAAAAACCCTCAAAATGGATGAAAGACCTAAATGTGAGACAGGAAACCATCAAAACCATAGAGGAGAAAACAGGCAAAAACCTCTTTGACCTCAGCCACAACAATTTCTTGCTTGAGACATCTCCAAAGGTGAGGTAATTAAAAGCAAAAATGAACTATTGGGACCTCATCAAGATAAAAGCTTCTGCACTGCAAAGGAAACAATCAAAACTAAAAGTCAACTGATGGAATAGGAAAATATATTTGCAAATTACATATCAGATAAAGGGTTAGTATCCAAAATCTATAAGGAACTTACCAAACCCAACACCCAAAAAACTAATAACCCAGTGAAGAAATGAGCAGAAGACATGAATAGACACTTTTCCAGGGAGGACATTCAGATGGCCAACAGACACATGAAAGATGCTCAACATCACTCCTCATCAGGGAAATACAAATCAAAGCCACACTGAGATACCACCTCACACTGGTCAGAGTGGCTAAAATGAATAAATCAGGAAACTACAGATGCTGGTGTGGATGTGGAGAAATGGGAACCCTCTTACACTGTTGGTGGGAATGCAAACTGGTGCAGCCGCTCTGGAAAACAGTGTGGAGTTTCCTCAAAAAAGTAAAATAGAACTATCCTACGAGTCAACAATAGCACTACTAGGAATTTACCCAAGGGACACATGAGTGCTAATGCATAGGGGCACATGTACCCCAATGTTTATAGCAGAGCTTTCCATAGTAACCAAACATGGAGAGAACCTAAATGTCCATCAAGTGATGAATGGGTAAAGAAGATGAGGTTTATATATACAATGGGATACTGCTGGGCAATGAAAAATAATGAAATCATACCATTTGCAGCAAAGTGAATGGAACTGGAAGGTATTATGCTTAGTGAAATAAGACAGCCAGAGAAGGACAGATATGTTTTCACTCATACGTGGATCTTGAGAAACTTACCAGAAGACCGTAGGAGACAGAAGGGGGAAAATTGATACAGAGAGGAATGGAGGCAAATCATAAGAGACTCTTAAATACAGAGAACAAATTGAGGGTTGATGGGGGGGCGGGTAGAGGGGAAATGGGTGATGGGCATTGAGGAGGGCACTCATTAGGATGAGCACTGGGTGTTCTATGTAATCAATGAACCATGGCAATATACCCCCCAAAGCAAAAGCACACTGTACATACTCTACATTAGTCAATTTGACAATAAATTATATTAAAAGGAAAGAAAGTTGCCAAGTGTTAGGGAGGAGGAAGAGATGAAAAGGTGAAGCAAAGAAGACTTTTAGGGCAGGGAAAACATGTATCTGCATGATACTGTAATAGTGGATATATATCATTACACATGTGTCAAAACCCATAGAGTGTACAAAACCAAGAGTGAACTCTACTGTTATCTATGTATCTTGGGTGGTAATGATATGTCAATGTAGGTTCATTAATTGTAATAAAATCTTATCAGAGAATGTTCATGGTATGATCTCAGTTCTTTTATATTTATTGAGGGTTGTTTTGTGACCCAGTGTGTAATCTATCTTGGAGAATGTCCCATGCACATTCAAGAAAGAATGTATATTCTGCTGCTTTAGGATGAAAAGCTCTGAATATATCTGTCAAGTCCATCTGGTCCAGTGTATCATTCAGGGCCATAGTTTCTTTATTGATTTTCTGCCTAGGTGATCTTTCCATTGTTGTAAGTGGAGTAGAGATAAGAGATAAGAAGGAGAAAAGGAAAGAAAAATATATGTATATAGTAAGAATTGTTCGAGAATTAAATCCGGCAATGTAATAGCAGTGTTCTGGAGCAGGGGCTGTCTAGTTCATCAGTGTCAATCACGCTCCAGTAGATATGCAGTTACCAGGCGTGGAGGGGGGTGGTTTGGGGTAGGCAGGTCCTACTTCCACTGTGGGTGTGTTGTTTGTTCCCTGAAGTGCCCCACCTATGGCCCATCAGGTTGTCCTGGTGGGTTCCCGGAAGCAACTCTGCCACTTTCCCTCTTGAATTCTTGGGATTCAAAGTCCTTTGGCCTCAACAGAGCTTTGTTTGAGAGAGAAGGGAACTTTGGATCCCCCCACTTCTCTGCCATGTTGACTCCTCCTTCCAACCCCTCACTTCTGAGGAACTGCAGTTTTGACCACTCAGATCCTCTGGGGGAAGGGCTCAATGAGAAATGGCTGGGTGCTGGCCCACCCCCAGGAATGTTCACAAGACCACGCTGGTGCCAGTGTCCAGAGACTGCAGCTGGGTGCCAGCCCACCTCAGAAAAAGTTCATGCGATCTTGTAGCAGCAGCATTTCATGAATTATGGAAAATCACAACACACGTCTAGTACCAGGCTTCCCCCTTAACATCCTTGTTCCAACACCATTGAATATGGTTGTTCTCTGGGGTCCACTGGGACCTTTGCCTGTGGGGGGGGGGAGGGTGCACAGCCTTAAGTAAATGTCCTCCCCACAGGGTAACCACCACTCCCTGTGTGGCCCAAGGACCCCTTGAACCTTGATCTCTGCTCTTGGGGATTTTCCCTTCCCACCAGAGCACCACCAACTATTGAGCTGCAGAGCCTAAGACTTGGCACTCCCCCTGTTTATACAGTCTTGATAGAATTTAAACCCTTTCCTTTCTCCTTTCTTCCTTTTTTTTTGTTCAGTCCCTGAAGCTGTTTCCACTTTTCAACTTTCTCTCCAGCTGCTTATGGGGGGTGTTTTTCCTATACTCTCCCCCTGTCTCTGCCCTCTCACTACAAGCAAAAACAGCTCCTTGCCCTCTGCAGTTTCTTTCTCCCCCAGTTCATCTCTCTGCATTGTGTACATGCCAAGTTCTGTGGTTCAGGTTGTGCAAATTGCTGTGTTAATCCTCAGATCAGTTTTCTATGTGCAATATGGCTTAGTGTTGATCTGGCTACATTTCAGAGGCCAGAGATGAAAACAAAACAAAACAAAAAACTTCCATGCTCTTCTGCCATCTTAGCTCCCTCCAAGATTTGTCCTTTGAAAGGATCTTTGTGTGTGTAAGGGGGTGTGTGTGTGAATGGTTCTTCAAAGGTGAGAGAGAAACAGAATGATTCCTCCATGTAGTATGCAGGATGATTATGTTCGATGGGGTGTGTGGTAGAGTGTTGCACTGTTTCCAGCTCTACTCATGGGTTCCTGTGGACTTGTATGACTTCTAGGAGCCTTGATCTTATCTGTTGATTCCAAAGGCACCTGCAGGCATTGGGAGCTGTAGTTACTGGCATAGAGAAAGGTCATTTAATGAGAGTTCTGGGAAGTTTGAACTCCTAACCATACAGTCACTAATGACATTTCTTGGACTCTTTATAAATAATATGTCAAGTTGTTCATTAGCTACTATGTTTCACAGATAAATAGAGTTGCCAAATGTATGTATATTGGCCATACCCCTTTTAATTTCAATGACTTATGGGCTCTATATGACCATGTACTCAAGCATCACTAGGACAAAGAAAATTCCCCTAAGGCAGAACAACTGTGTGTGTCAATGGATTATATTTGCACATAACAAATAATAGAAGGATATTTACTCTTAGCTCATCTAATCACATATTGATTATACTGACTGACGGGTTGTTCTAAAAGAGCTTTTATTTATTATTTACTTTTTTTATTTTTTTTTTATTTTTTATTTTTTTTTCTGAAATTTATTGACAAATTGGTTTCCATACAACACCCAGTGCTCATCCCAAAAGGTGCCCTCCTCAATACCCATCACCCACCCTCTCCTCCCTCCCACCCCCCATCAACCCTCAGTTTGTTCTCAGTTTTTAACAGTCTCTTATGCTTTGGCTCTCTCCCATTCTAACCTCTTTTTTTTTTTCCTACCCCTCCCCCATGGGTTCCTGTTAAGTTTCTCAGGATCCACATAAGAGTGAAACCATATGGTATCTGTCTTTCTCTGTATGGCTTATTTCACTTAGCATCACACTCTCCAGTTCCATCCACGTTGCTACAAAAGGCCATATTTCATTTTTTCTCATTGCCACGTAATATTCCATTGTGTATATAAACCACAATTTCTTTATCCATTCATCAGTTGATGGACATTTAGGCTCTTTCCATAATTTGGCTATTGTTGAGAGTGCTGCTATGAACATTGGGGTACAAGTGGCCCTATGCATCAGTGCTCCTGTATCCCTTGGATAAATTCCTAGCAGTGCTATTGCTGGGTCATAGGGTAGGTCTATTTTTAATTTTCTGAGGAACCTGCACACTGCTTCCCAGAGCGGCTGCACCAATTTGCATTCCCACCAACAGTGCAAGAGGGTTCCCGTTTCTCCACATCCTCTCCAGCATCTATAGTCTCCTGATTTGTTCATTTTGGCCACTCTGACTGGCGTGAGGTGATACCTGAGTGTGGTTTTGATTTGTATTTCCCTGATAAGGAGCGACGCTGAACATCTTTTCATGTGCCTGTTGGCCATCCGGATGTCTTCTTGAGAGAAGTGTCTATTCATGTTTTCTGCCCATTTCTTCACTGGGTTATTTGTTTTTCGGGTGTGGAGTTTGGTGAGCTCTTTATAGATTTTGGATACTAGCCCTTTGTCCGATATGTCATTTGTGAATATCTTTTCCCATTCCGTTGGTTGCCTTTTAGTTTTGTTGGTTGTTTCCTTTGCTGTACAGAAGCTTTTTATCTTCATAAGGTCCCAGTAATTCACTTTTGCTTTTAATTCCCTTGCCTTTGGGGATGTGTCGAGTAAGAGATTGCTACGGCTGAGGTCACAGAGGTCTTTTCCTGCTTTCTCCTCTAAGGTTTTGATGGTTTCCTGTCTCACATTTAGGTCCTTTATCCATTTTGAGTTTATTTTTGTGAATGGTGTGAGAAAGTGGTCTAGTTTCAACCTTCTGCATGTTGCTGTCCAGTTCTCCCAGCACCATTTGTTAAAGAGGCTTTTTTCCATTGGATGTTCTTTCCTGCTTTGTCAAAGATGAGTTGGCCATATGTTTGTGGGTCTAGTTCTGGGGTTTCTATTCTATTCCATTGGTCTATGTGTCTGTTTTGGTGCCAATACCATGCTGTCTTGATGATGACAGCTTTGTAGTAGAGGCTAAAGTCTGGGATTGTGATGCCTCCTGCTTTGGTCTTCTTCAAAATTCCTTTGGCTATTCGGGGCCTTTTGTGGTTCCATATGAATTTTAGGATTGCTTGTTCTAGTTTCGAGAAGAATGCTGGTGCAATTTTGATTGGGATTGCATTGAATGTGTAGATAGCTTTGGGTAGTATTGACATTTTGACAATATTTATTTTTCCAATCCATGAGCAGGGAATGTCTTTCCATTTCTTTAAATCTTCTTCAATTACCTTCATAAGCTTTCTATAGTTTTCAGCATACAGATCCTTTACACCTTTGGTTAGATTTATTCCTAGGTATTTTATGCTTCTTGGTGCAATTGTGAATGGGATCAGTTTCTTTATTTGTCTTTCTGTTGCTTCATTGTTAGTGTTTAAGAATGCAACTGATTTCTGTACATTGATTTTGTATCCTGCAACTTTGCTGAATTCCTGTATCAGTTCTAGCAGACTTTTGGTGGAGTCTATCGGATTTTCCATGTATAATATCATGTCATCTGCAAAAAGCGAAAGCTTGACTTCATCTTTGCCAATTTTGATGCCTTTGATTTCCTTTTGTTGTCTGATTGCTGATGCTAGAACTTCCAGCACTATGTTAAACAGCAGCGGTGAGAGTGGGCATCCTTGAAATGTTCCTGATCTCAGGGAGAAAGCTCTCAGTTTTTCCCCGTTGAGGATGATGTTAGCTGTGGGCTTTTCATAAATGGCTTTTATGATCTTTAAGTATGTTCCTTCTATCCGGACTTTCTCAAGGGTTTTTATTAAGAAAGGGTGCTGGATTTTGTCGAAGGCCTTTTCTGCATCAATTGACAGGATCATATGGTTCTTCTCTCTTTTTTTGTTAATGTGATGTATCACGTTGATTGATTTGCGAATGTTGAACCAGCCCTGCATCCCAGGAATGAATCCCACTTGATCATGGTGAATAATTCTTTTTATATGCCGTTGAATTCGATTTGCTAATATCTTATTGAGAATTTTTGCATCCATATTCATCAGGGATATTGGCCTGTAGTTCTCTTTTTTTACTGGGTCTCTGTCTGGTTTAGGAATCAAAGTAATAGTGGCTTCATAGAATGAGTCTGGAAGTTTTCCTTCCCTTTCTATTTCTTGGAATAGCTTGAGAAGGATAGGTATTATCTCTGCTTTAAACGTCTGGTAGAACTCCCCTGGGAAGCCATCTGGTCCTGGACTCTTATTTGTTGGGAGATTTTTGATAACCGATTCAATTTCTTCACTCGTTATGGGTCTGTTCAAGCTTTCTATTTCCTCCTGATTGAGTTTTGGAAGAGTGTGGGTGTTCAGGAATTTGTCCATTTCTTCCAGGTTGTCCAATTTGTTGGCATATAATTTTTCATAGTATTCCCTGATAATTGTTTGTATCTCTGAGGGATTGGTTGTAATAATTCCATTTTCATTCATGATTTTATCTATTTGGGTCATCTCCCTTTTCTTTTTGAGAAGCCTGGCTAGAGGTTTGTCAGTTTTGTTTATTTTTTCAAAAAACCAACTCTTGGTTTCGTTGATCTGCTCTACAGTTTTTTTAGTTTCTATATTGTTTATTTCTGCTCTGATCTTTATTATTTCTCTTCTTCTGCTGGGCTTAGGCTGCCTTTGCTGTTCTGCTTCTAGTTCCTTTAGGTGTGCTGTTAGATTTTGTATTTGGGATTTTTCTTGTTTCTTGAGATAGGCCTGGATTGCAATGTATTTTCCTCTCAGGACTGCCTTCACTGCCTCCCAAAGCGTTTGGATTGTTGTATTTTCATTTTCGTTTGTTTCCATATATTTTTTAATTTCTTCTCTAATTACCTGGTTGACCCACTCATTCGTTTGTAGGGTGTTCTTTAACCTCCATGCTTTTGGAGGTTTTCCAGACTTTTTTCTGTGGTTGATTTCAAGCTGCATAGCATTGTGGTCTGAAAGTAAGCATGGTATAATTTCAATTCTTGTAAACTTAGGAAGGGCTGTTTTGTGACCCAGTATATGATCTATCTTGGAGAATGTTCCATGTGCACTCGAGAAGAAAGTATATTCTGTTGCTTTGGGATGCAGAGTTCTAAATATATCTGTCAAGTCCATCTGAAACAATGTCTCATTCAGGGCCCTTGTTTCTTTATTGACCGTGTGTCTAGATGATCTATCCATTTCTGTAAGTGGTGTATTAAAGTCCCCTGCAATTACCACATTCTTATCCATAAGGTTGCTTATGTTTATGAGTAATGGTTTTATATATTTGGGGGCTCCGGTATTCGGTGCATAGACATTTATAATTGTTAGCTCTTCCTGATGGATAGAACCTGTAACTATTATATAATGTCCTTCTTCATCTCTTGTTACAGCCTTTAATTTAAAGTCTAGTTTGTCTGATATAAGTATGGCTACTCCAGCTTTCTTTTGGCTTCCAGTAGCATGATAAATAGTTCTCCATCCCCTCACTCTCAATCTAAAGGTGTCCTCAGGTCTAAAATGAGTCTCTTGTAGACAGCAAATAGATGGGTCTTGTTTTTTTATCCATTCTGATACCCTATGTCTTTTGGTTGGCACATTTAATCCATTTACATTCAGTGTTATTATAGAAAGATACGGGTTTAGAGTCATTGTGATGTCTATATGTTTTATGCTTATAGTGATGTCTCTGGGACTTTGTCTCACAGGGTCCCCCTTAGGATCTCTTGTAGGGCTGGTTTAGTGGTGACAAATTCCTTCAGTTTTTGTTTGTTTGGGAAGACCTTTATCTCTCCTTCTATTCTAAATGACAGACTTGCTGGATAAAGGATTCTTGGCTGCATATTTTTTCTGTCTAGCACCCTGAAAATCTCTTGCCAATTCTTTCTGGCCTGCCAAGTTTCAAAAGAGAGATCAGTCACGAGTCTTATAGGTCTCCCTTTATATGTGAGGGCACGTTTACCCCTTGCTGCTTTCAGAATTTTCTCTTTATCCTTGTATTTTGCCAGTTTCACTATGATATGTCGTGCAGAAGATCGATTCAAGTTATGTCTGAAGGGAGTTCTCTGTGCCTCTTGGATTTCAATGCCTTTTTCCTTCCCCAGTTCAGGGAAGTTCTCAGCTATTATTTCTTCAAGTACCCCTTCAGCACCTTTCCCTCTCTCTTCCTCCTCTGGGATACCAATTATGCGTATATTATTTCTTTTTAGTGTATCACTTAATTCTCTAATTTTCCCCTCATACTCCTGGATTTTTTTTATCTCTCTTTTTCTCAGCTTCCTCTTTTTCCATAACTTTATCTTCTAGTTCACCTATTCTCTCCTCTGCCTCTTCAAGCCGAGCTGTGGTGGTTTCCATTTTGTTATGCATTTCGTTTAAAGCGTTTTTCAGCTCCTCGTGACTGTTCCTTAGTCCCTTGATCTCTGTAACAAGAGATTCTCTGCTGTCCTGTATACTGTTTTCAAGTCCAGCAATTAATTTTATGACTATTATTCTAAATTCACTTTCTGTTATATTATTTAAATCATTTTTGATCAGCTCATTAGCTGTTGTTGTTTCCTGGAGATTCTTCTGAGGGGAGTTCTTCCGCTTGGTCATTTTGGATAGTCCCTGGCGTGGTGAGGACCTGCAGGGCACTTCCCCTGTGCTGTGGTGTATAACTGGAGTTGGTGGGCGGGGCCGCAGTCAGACCTGATGTCTGCCCCCAGCCCACCGCTGGGGCCACAGTCAGACTGGTGTGTGCCTTCTCTTCCCCTCTCCTAGGGGCGGGATTCACTGTGGGGTGGGGTGGCTCCTCTGGGCTACTTGCACCCTGCCAGGCTTGTGATGCTGGGGATCTGGCGTATTAGCTGGGGTGGGTAGGCAAGGTGCTCGGGGGCAGGAGGGGCAGGCTTAGATCACTTCTCCTTAGGTGATCCACTTCAGGAGGTGCCCTGTGGCAGTGGGAGGGAGTCAGATCCGCTGCCGGAGGTTTGGCTCCGCAGAAGCGCAGAGTTGGGTGTTTGGGCAGAGCGAGCAAGTTCCCTGGCAGGAACCGGTTCCCTTTGGGATTTCGGCTGGGGGATGGGCGGGGGAGATGGCGCTGGCGAGCGCCTTTGTTCCCCACCAAACTGAGCTCTGTTGTCAGGGGGCTCAGCAGCTCTCCCTCCCTTTGTCCTCCAGCCTTCCCGCTTTCCGAGCAGAGCTGTTAACTTATGACCTCCCAGACGCTAAGTCGCGCTTGCTGTGGGAACACAGTCCGCCCGGCCCCTCCGCTTTTGCAAGCCAGACTCGGGGGCTCTGCTTGGCCGGCGAGCCGCCCCTCCGCCCCGGCTCCCTGCCGCCAGTCCGTGGAGCGCGCACCGCCTCGCCGCCCTTCCTACCCTCTTCCGTGGGCCTCTCGTCTGCGTTTGGCTCCGGCGACTCTGTTCTGCTAATCCTCTGGCGGTTTTCTGGGTTATTTAGGCAGGTGTAGATGGAATCTAAGTGATCAGCAGGACGTGTGGTGGGCCCAGCGTCCTCCTAAGCCACCATCTTGCCGCAACTCTAAAAGAGCTTTTAGACAAAGAACAAAAAAACTCAGTTGTGATTCTTTTTAACATTTCTTCTTTCTTTTTCTTTTCTTTTTTTTTTTTAAGAAAATACATTATTCAACTATGATCCTCACCTTTGGACCCAGTAGATAATCATTGTGTGGTGTGCCTGGGATGTGGCCAACAAGGCACCCTGGCCCCATGTTCTCCCTGCTGAAGCCAGGATTCATACCACTAATATTTATTATATAAGATGAAGTCATTCCTTTCTAGCTTCTTATTTTAAAAGTAAATACTTGGCAGTGTGGTGTATTTATTGAACAATGCTAATGTAAAACATTCTCTAGGCCAAAAATCATTCTAATGATTTTATAAACATTAAGTTATTTGATGCTTCTAATAGCTCTCTGAGATCTAAATATGTGAAATAACTCACCCATAGTCACATACCTGGAGAGACTGGCTCCCAATTCTGTGCCCTTCAGTACCATGGTCTATGTCATCCATACTCTGATAGATAGCTCTGGTAGTTGGCTTTCTATCCATCAGGAAACTACTGAATGAGGGACCATAAAAGGGAAAGAAGACCCAAAATTTATGCCAAAGGCAAATGTGCCTCCCTTGTCAGTTTGTCATGTAGAATTAATGAAGTGACATACATGGATCACTGTTAAAGACAGGATCAGAAGCCAGCGGTTCAAAACTTGACTTTACTTTTTCACTAACTGTGTAAACAGTGGGTGATACTTTCTCTTCTGTAAAATTACATGAAATTCTTTCTAAAGTCCCTTTTCCAATCCTAAATCTTTGAATCTAATGATTAATATAATCTTTGTTTCCCAAGAATTCTTCCCATTTATCTTTATTCTCTGCTTTGTGCTGTTCTATTAAAAAAAATGAATTGCAGGGACATTATAGGAATATTAATCTCTGTTTGATAATTCAGAAGGCACTTTGGAGTTTCACAGTCCTCAGGGTTATCATTTAAACATCAATTACCCTTGCTTGGTTGCTAAGCAGAAGACTTCATTAATAGAAATTTCTGTTTAATAGATGCCAAACAGCAGCAAGGTTTCTATAATTGGATGGGCCACAGTTAGCAACTTTTGAAACTCTTGTGTGCCTTATGTAGATTAATCTGTTCCCTTGTGGGCAGGGAATGGGAAGGGCAGTGGAAGTACTAGATAGAAGGCAGGGAGGATTAAGTAACTGGTTTTATGGCTATGTACAGCACTGCTGCCTCATGAAAAGCTCAGGTCATTTTTATGACAATATAAGAAATGTCCTGGGGACTCTCACCACTGTGTGTCAAAATCAATTATCCGAGGAACACACACCACTGTGTAGTTTTCCCCTGGGTAAACCCAATCATTTGGTGTGTGTAGGTAAGAATTTGGTATGTGCAAACCTTTGGTAGTTGAGGGAGGTAAAGGTAGAAGTAAGAGGATGATGAACAACTATTGTATGTTTAACTTACAAATCAAGTTACTATACTCCTTGGCTAAGAAAAAGTCTTTGTCATAATAGGTACTTTGGGCCACACCTTGAAAATATCAGGAACCCTGGGCATTTCCAACGTAGCCAAGGCCAGAAGAAAGGACAACAGGTGCTGAGCACGACAGTACAAGGGTCCTGGCCAGAGCTCTGAGCACCAGGCAACAAATGCCCTGAAGCCAATGCATAAGAAACTAGACACAGAATACTTGGATGCCACAGCCCCATGAGAAGGGACAGTGTAGAAATCAGGCAGGCAACCCTGGGGCAGACACACATTAGGAGGGACTTGTAGGAGACCTGATATTCCTTTCCTGCTTTGTAGATATCTCTTAAGTTACCAAAAGCCAGAATATTTCTGGACCTTAAATCTCTGGGAAAAATGTCATGTACTGCAACCCTTTCTTTCAAGGCAAGGAGGCATCAGGCAGGAGATATTCATTTATCTGAAAGCTTGTCTGAAGGCTCCATTTTGGCAGCCCATCACCTGTCTAAATATGACTTGATGAGGCTGCATGAAGAACATTTATTTTCCAAGAAGGCTCAGAGAGCTTTAATCTTCTTCAAACCTGGAGAAAGGCCCTGCTGATGTTCATTGTTTTTGTTTTATGTGACTTATTAATCAAGTCTTCTTCCCTGTTATGTGGGCATTTCACAGATAATGATAAAATGCTCTCCACAGCAAGGAATCACAGTAAGAAGGCATCAATATTTCTGCAAACCCTTCTTCTTAGTTGAGTTAAGTCACTTATCCCTGCAGGTCCCTCTGTGCACATCCATTACCTGCTATTTAATCAATAATAGTGATAAATCGACTTCACACATATACATAGAGCCACACCCAGCACTGCAGGTGGGAAGTTGACACAGAAATAGACTTTATGGTTACCAAGTAAGTGCTATACTGGGTGGGCAGAATCTACTATGGATAAGCACAGCATCATGCTCCAAGGAGTGTATTGTTCAATGAGGGAGAAACAGATAAGAAAACAAATCACAATTTAGTATCCTCCAAGCTAAGAGAGGGGACCCAGAGAAACAGACATAACCAACAATCATGAAAAAATAATCAGAGGAAAATTAAAAACAAACAGTATTCTGCTCCATATCTAAGTAGCATTTGGAATTGACAGAGTTCAATTCAGCTTTGAGGTGGAGAGGTTTGAATGCTGTGGTGGACACCATCGGCCCCACCAGATGCCCATCAGTTAAAGCTGCTGCTAGGGTTGCTAGCTACAGATGGACTCGGGGTCAGCCCCTCCAGGGAGGGCCTGGACTGCTCAGGGCCCATATTCAATGACAGCGTTAATGCAGCAGTATAAAGTTCTGACAGCTCAGGTAGGCCCAACTCAGCACAACTCTGAGGGGCCTTTCTGGCTCCAGAGCTCCCTGTGGGGCCAACCTACATACTGCATAGCTGGACTCCTCCCTCTGCTTTCTCTGTCTCTCTTCCCCCTTTCTTCAGAAGCCAGTCCTAATGGTGCTCCTTAATGAACAGTCTGTGCACTAAGCTCCATCTCAAACTCTGCTCACTTACTTACAAACCTTACTTACAATCTGCAGCAAAGGCAGCCAAGGGTGAGAGCACTGGTCCAAGGGGATGTGGGATACCAGGGGAGGGTAGAACTTGATCTTCCAAGTCAAATCCATTCTTAGTGCAACTTAGGTAGACTTCATGGAGGTATATGACTTGTTACGACCCACACATCTTTCTTTTCCTTCCAACATAACTGGTTCATTGTTTGCCAAAAGCTATTTTCAGATTTATTATTTCCTCCCAAGGACAATCCTCCATAAAAAGAACATTTATATATACCGTTTCTCTCGATTTGGGTCCTGTGCTATTTTCTCCCTGGGGCATTGTGAAAGCCAGTTCAATTCCCAAAGCAGCAGCCATCACAGCCAAATTGGTTTTATCTAAAAATTTCATAAGGCAATTTTTTTTCCCTCATGGTTCAGACCATTCATGAACTATGCAGTTATAGGTGCACTGGAAACCACCTGGAAGTAAATCTCATTTGATACAGTATCTCAAGTGGTATCATCTCCACTGAAGCCTGACTGGTCCACACAGTTTTGAGTATCACTATATATATATATATATATATATATATATATATATATATATTTTATTAAGAGACAGAGTTCAAGTGGGGAAGGGGTAGAAAGAGGGAGACATAGAATCCAAAGCAGGTTGTAGGCTCTGAGCTCTCAGCACAGAGCTGGGTGCAGAGCTGGAATCCACAGACTGCAAGATCATGACCTGAGCCAAAGTTGGATGCTTAACTGACTGAGCCACCCAGGCAGCCCTGAGAATCACTCTTACCTGCAGATTTCAAACTTTTCTTGGAATTTTAATAGCCTGTTATTTGTTGGATTGAATCACAGCTGCCATCAGTGTCAAAAGATTTCTGTGGACAAGTGTATTTTTTTAATTGTAGAGAAAATTAAAATTAACCTTGACTTGAAAATTTTATAATACCCTTTTAAGATGAATTAACATAGCCTCTGGTTTCCTTAACCTAGGATTGAAAATTATTGTTAAAGATACCTTTTTTATCAGAAAATGGGCTGCACCTGTTGGGTTGTAGCCTCCTCACCTTTCTCTCCTCTGCAAATGCCCCCTCTCTGACCATATTATGTCAGGTTCCTCTGAGACTTCTTCTCAAATGGGCCCCAACCTTGGCCTTCCAACCTGCCATTGGCCTACTGAACCCAGTTTTTTCAAAGAATCTTGCTAATGCACTTTATGGATTGTCCCCTGTTCTTGATATCTAATCAAGTTCCTCTTAGTAATTTTATATCCACCAACCCTCTCTTTCTGCTCACTGGCTGTAAATCCCAAGCTGTCCTTGTTGTATTTGGAGTTGAGTTCAATCTTTCTCCCCTATTGCAATATTATTACATGAAGTTCCCCTTGCTATTTTTAACAAGTATCCAGTGAATGGTTTCTCTTTAACACCTTTTTTCTTAAGCCAATAGCTCTTAAGCACTGGGAGATGCAAGCCACATACAGATGCATGAGATTTTCTTTAAAAGTATGCTGGGTTGTAAGTGCATATTCACATGCCTTTGTGGCATGTGTCTTTGTGGTGGTTCAGGATGTCCATAAAGTTGTCTTCAGCAGTATCCTTTCCATGACTGCAGTGGTTTCACTGATACGTTCAAGGATTAAAGAAATGTAAAATCAAGCAAATGCAAAGCCAATCCTCCAGGAGATTCTGGTGCTCATCAAAGCTTGAGAACACTAGAGATGCAGTCAAGGGTATGGGCCCTGACTTCATCTCCCATATTTGAATTCTGATATGCCACTTGCTAATTATACTTTACACACTTTCCTAACATCTCTGTCCTTCAATTTTCTTACCTAAAATATAAGGACATTAATAGCCTTTGTCTTTAGATAAATAAATAGAACAATGCATTTTGGGCATTTATTACTGTGCCTGACCCATAAATGCTACAACCAGAAGGTAGAAAGCTTTAACAAAACCCAAAAACATAGACACATAGATATACACACAGCAGGCTGGGCCAAAGTTGGAAAAGCATCTTGTGAGGTTAATGTAGACAGAGAGAGAAGAGAGAAATAAAATTTAAGAAAAGCATAATGGAAAGTCCAGATGTGAAGAGATATAAGTCATATAGTCCAAAAAGGAGAGAAGGTAGGAAGTTCCTTCTCATTGTTCTGGAAGTGAGCAAATAATTTCAGAGAGGAAAGATTTTAATAGCATCATCTTTCTCCTAACTTCTGATCTAAGGGGTCCCTTTAATGATAAAGGGACAGTCATTGGAGTCTTGTCATAAGTGCTACTTCATAGGTACCTACAATGTATTGATGTCAGACATCATCCTCCTTGGGAAGACTGAAAAGTGATAAAGGTAATCTTGATTTGGACCCTCAACTACATCAATCACTTCATTAAAGTTCAAGTCTGCCCAGCTGCATCTTACACACCATCAGGGAGCCACCAATAGCACTGGGCATGATTTACCCAGCGAGTTTATTTTGTATGTGTATTTCTAGCAGACTGCAGAAAGGCAAGACCTTCATTTGTCTCAAACACCAAGACTGAAATGGAAGAAAAGTTAAGGCTTTCTTTTAAGTCAGGTGTCTGTTGGTAGCTTTCAAAAACACTTCTGCACATATTTGTATCTCACCGCAGCCCTGTGAAGAATATAGACATGGGTTTATTCCTATTTTGTTCATAGTCATTACTATGACCCAGTTTATAGATGAAGAACCAGCTCTGGAAAGGTTAAGCAACATGACCAAATTTAAAGTGTTGGAGAGAAGCCAGGGTCAAAGCCCAGATCATTTCACTGCAAGCCTTTGTACTCTTCTGCACTCTACTTGCTCTGAAATCCCAGCAATCTAGCCTCAGCCAAGGGGTTGAGTTCAAGATTCAAGTGGTAGTGAACAAAAACAGTCTCAGTCAAAAGCCAAATTCTCAGACAAGTCATTATATATTCAGGAACTGATGGGGCCAAGGAATTAATTCCAGTGGGGAAAAATGGAAGTAGGTTTAGTGGCAACTAATAAAGTAAAATGACAGTTAACCAGAGAGAGATGAATTAGAGGAATATCATCTGTTCCTCTGAAATTGGAAGGAATTCAATGGCCATTGACCATTTTATGTCTGGCCACCATAATGTGTGAATGTGAGGCTGGAAATGTAAAAATGCTTAAATCATTCCATTAAGATCTTTCATTTGCACCCTTAATTAGATGGTCATATATTATAATGGACCTAAGGGATATATTTATTTGATAAATCTGAAAGGTCAGTCCATCTGATTCAGGATACCACCTAGGAAGATCTCCTCATATTTTTGATGGCTAAAACTATCAAAATAAGGCCAGATTGGGCCCAGGCCAGGGACACTGGGCTTCATCGGTGTTATTTTGTCATGGTTCACACAACAGGTCCCAAGGAGCACTTGAACTCTCTGCACATATACCTAAGTCTCATTCTCTGCACCATGAATTCAGCAAGGGATTATTTTCAATATTTATTTAAAAAAAAACCCTCACTTTTATTTAGGCTAAAACTTGGAAAGAATCTCAGGAGAAATGCTGCTGGTACTCCTGCTACACATGAAGACAAATGAAAGAAAAAGCTTGTAGTCAATGTCTTCTTAGCAAAGGGTTGCTCAGGGGAATGGGAAAATGACTACACATTTATTTTCAATTTTGGCATAACAAATCACCACACAATTATCAGATTTTTAAAAAATCACACATTTATTATTTTGGCATCTGTGGGTCTGGAGTCCAGGTACAGTTTAGCTGGATTTTCTTGTCAGAGTCACACAAGACTATAATCAAAGTGTTGGCCAGGGCTACATTCTGATCTGACACTAGACAGGGAAGAGTTCTGCTCTTAACTCACTCATGCTGTTAGCAGAGTCCAGTTCCTGGAGGCTGTAGAATTAAGAGCTTCAGTTTTTTTTTGCTGGATGTCAGTCAGAGGCTACCCTGAACTCATAGAGGCCATTTGCATTTCCTCAGCCTCCCAACATAGGCAGCCACAACGTTGCAGCTTACTTTATTAAAACCAGCAAGTGCTGTGCTCTCATGCATGTAATCATGTACATCTTTCAAGTTTGCCACATTTGACTGGTTAGAAGCAAGTCCCAAGTCATACCCATGAAGGTGATCACACAAGGACAAAAAATCAGAAAGTAGTGATCATGGTGGGAGGGTAGAGATTGTTCTTTCTCTTCTCTATCTTTTTAGTCTTGATTCCAATCCATATGGTGACCCACACATGCCACTGATAGTAATTTTCAGGTACCTAAAACACAGGGGGGATCTGCCATTCCCTGAACAACTCCTGCATTTCCACTACACTGTGACTGCACTTACACAAGCCCATCAGTCTAAAAAGATATGTCCTCCCTTTATACACCAGTTCATTCTTTATAAGGTCTTTCTTGAATGCTAGGTCTACTCAGATCAAAAGAGTCCCTCACCTGCTTTCCCATAGCACATTTTACATATATTCATTAAAGCACAATTTTGTATCAGTGTAGTTTATTTAATATGCAGCCTGTGAGTTAGATTGGGATCTCATAGAAAGCAAGGATCATCTGCTGGGCATGCTATTCCCAGCACCTTCCAGAGGGTTTAGGTCAAAGTTAGTTTTCAACAGATATTTGTTTAATCAAAGACAGAATGAGTATGCATAAACATCCCTACCACATTCAAATCAAAAAAGGTTCAAAGACAATTGGGGATACACTTTAGTTAGGATCATCTTGAAATAACAGAAAAAAAACACACATTGTTATTCAAATGTTATTTTCATCACATATAAAAATAGCCTACTGAGGTTTTGCATCAATGTGACTTGACAATGACACTGCAAGGTGTATGTTTTAGCTTTATTCTCTTAAAGAGTCAGACATTGTCTACATACATTTATTTGCATTCTTTTGTGTCCAACAGGAAAAAAAACAATGTTGGAAATAGCTGCCTGGTATGGTCAGGAATCATGGGGTACAGTAGAGTCCACAGACCCTCATGATATGGTCATGGGTAATGGTGGTCAGTGGAGGAACAGAGAGCTAGCTCCCTGTCAATATTCCCCATCTTATTTCTTTAGAGGTCCTTACTGAGAGGTCTTGACAATGTTTATTTCTAATACAGAAAAGAACATGTTTGAAGATCAGATCAGAAAACCAAAATAACTATATAAAATTAGATAAAATCTTAGGAAAACATTATTTACAGGTAGAATATCTTTAGGAAAGGGCCCGGTTCATTCTTGCTGATACAAGGAAATGGGCACTCAGACTCTAACAGCATCATCAATCACTGAGCCATTATAGAGCAAAGTGGTCCCTATATGTGGAAGCTCTGCCCCGAGGGCAGTACTATATGGTCCCAAGCCTCTTCTTAAGTCACCTACTGATGTGCTTCTATGTGCTTCCTTGACTTGTCATGGTTCCTTAGGTAAAAATAGAATAGATATGTTTAAGCAGGTTCACCTTGATCTTAAGAACTCATTAGTATTTTAAGAGCTACTGATGAAGTGAATTTTTGTAAAAAAAAAATCGCAAAGCATTACTTCAACTTCTTTCCTCCTAAGGACTCATTTGTGCCAGGAAAGGAGAAAAAATTATGGCAATTGAAACAGATATGTTTCAAGTGGCAGTCAGGTATCCTGAGGAAGTCACCCAAACCATACTTTAATGTTAAAAATATTTTTCTTTCCACACTTTTGATCATCTAAGTAAAACAATCTCATTGGTTCTCAACATTAAAATGATAGGAGCTAACCTGAAAATAATGAGATTATGGATACAATTTCCTATCTGTTCCAGTGGGCTGAATAGGTTTTGGCATAACTGCACCATTATTCTTTGATTCCATCTTCATTTAAAGGAAGCCACGTTGGTCCCTCTACTCATCCTAAAACCCAGGAAACTTAGAAAATTGAGAGCACTATTGGGTATTTGTCCCTTCAGAAGACACGACAATGCTTTCAGAGAATGAATATGAAAACCTTCTCAGAAACAAATGGGAAAAAAAATTAAAGTATTTCTTTCCATGGTAGCAAAGAAACATTAATTTGAACATTTCCATTTGTGATTTTTTTTTTCTTATCTTACTATTGTGCACCAAATGGCCACAAAAAAGGTGGGGAAACAACACATAATGTCTCTTTGAATTTCATTCTTCAGAAAACCTGCAATGGTACATCTTTTGATAAATGCAGACATTTTTAAAGTTGTATGTGTGTGTGTGTGTGTGTGTGTGTGTGTGTTTGGCGGGAGGAGAGAGTGTGCACATGTATGCATAAGAAGGGGAAGAGCAGAGGGAGAGGAAGAGAGAGAATCTTAAGCAGTCTCCATGCCCAGCATGGAGCTCAATTTCATGACCCTGAGATCATGACCTGAGCTGAAATCAAGAGTTGGGCGCTTAACCAGCTAAGCCACCCAAGTGCCCCAATGCAGGCATTTTGGAAAAAAAAAAAATTTGCTCCAGAGTGTGCAAAAACCTTGTAAGAAATAACAATTAATTAGAAATCTGAAGGAGAAGAATCTTCCAAGAAGAAAAAAGAATATATAGATATACTATCATTACCATTGTTACTTATCACATTTCTATAGAAATTTATTTTCTTTCAAGTCATCTCAAAGTGATGACTGATAGAGTTCAAGTAATATTAAAGAAAATTACCCAAGTTAGAAAAAAAATCTCAGGATGCCTGGCTGGCTCAGTCAGTAGAGCATGAGACTCTTGATCTCAGGGTTGTGAGTTCAAACTACACACAGGGCACAGAACTTGCATTTAAAAAACAAAACAAAACAAAACAAAACAAAAAAACTCAAATAATGACTGAAAAGGCTCTTATTTCTATAGCCTCTTTCTCAGAAAACTATTAGCATCTGACTGGTCTGGCAGTTTTCTGGAAATTCCCACTGGTAGTGTTTGTCTTTATTTGACCTGACTCAGAGTTAACTTTTTGTGAACAGATTTTCCCCAGACTGTTTGTTGAAAATAATTGGCAACAACTGTTTAACATAAAAACTGCTTGACGTTGAGATACAGTTGGAACAAACAAAAAGCTGAACAAAAAAACTTTAAAAGGAAAAGCTGGGGAATGAAGTATCTTTGGGGGACTCTAGAAAAACTTCAGTACATTATTGAAATCTAGAACACCATGTACATATTCAAGACTGTGTGCATCCCCAGAAAAAGTCTGAGAGAGCTCCAAGCTCTAACCTATGGTCCAGGAGGTAATGGTGATGGCAGAGCTGTAATCTCCCAGCCAGAGTATGCAAGGCACACACACACATAAAACAACTCAGTAAAGTCTGAGAGACTTATTGATTCAAGACATTTAAAGAAATCTCTGTCTAAGGGTGCCAGGGTGGGTCAGTCAGTTAAGCATCTGAGTTCGGCTCAGGCCATGATCTCATAGTTCATGGGTTTGAGCCCTGCATTGGGCTCTGTGCTGAGAGCTCAGAGCCTGGAGCCTACTTCTGTTTCTGTGTCTCTCTCTCTGCCCCTCCCTTTCTTGTGTTCTATCTCTCTATCTCCCAAAAATAAATAAACATTATTTTTTTTAAAAAAAAGAAAGAATTATCTGTCTAATCATTAGCTAACCATGAAGGTAAATGAGCAGATACTTCAAAGACCACAAAGAATACAGACTTTACTGGATTAGCCCACAAAAACTCACTAAACAAACATAAACAATAACAAAGAGCAGAAAGAAAAACAAACCATGGAGAAGGAAGAATCTGGTTTCCATTATATTCTTTACAATATCCAGTTTTCAACAGCAACACACAAAATATATGGCATGCAAGGAACAAGAAAAGAAAAGTTAGTCCACACACAAGAAAAAAAAAGTAGTCAATAGACACTATTCCTTAAGAAGTCCAGACATTACACTTATTGTAATATATATATATATATATATATATATATATATATATAATTATACTTACTATATGTACTTATATAACCTATTTTTAAATAGGTTAAATATTTAACCTATTTTTTATGGGTTAAACTGTCAACCTATTTTTAAATTGTTTAAATATTTAACCTATTTTTAAATATATTCAAAGAACTAAGGGAAACCATATCTGAAGATCTAAAAAAAGTAAGAGGAATATATAGTTCACTAAATGGATAATATCAGTAAAGAGATTAAAATGATTTTTAAAAAGAATCAAATAGAAATTCTGGAGTTAAAACCATAATAACTGGAATGAAAAATTCACTAGAGGGGCTCACAACCAAATTTGAGCTGGCAGATAAAATAATCAGTAAATTTGAAGTTAAGCAAATTGAGATTATACAGCCTTAGAAATAGAAAAAAAATAAGGATAAAAAATAAACAGAATCTCAGAAGCCTGTGGGGTACCACCTGGTATACCAGCATATACATACTGAAAGTACCTGAAGTAGAAGACAGCAAAAGGGACAGAAAGACTATGGAAGTATTTTTGAAAAATTATTTATTTGGGGCACCTGAGTGGCTTTCAGCTTAGTATCCATTTGGTTCAGGTCATAATTCCAGGGTCGTGGGATTGAGCCCCGTGTCAGGCTTCATGCTGAGCATGGAGCTTGCTTAGTATTCTTTCTTTCTCTCCCTCTGCCCCTCTTCCCAACTCATGCACTTGATCTCTCTCTCTTTCTCAAGAAAATTTTTAAAAATTAGAAAAAGATTATTGACTCTTATTTGATGTAGCAATGATAAGAACTTTACAAAGGTTGATGAACAACATAGATCTACACATTCGAGAATCTCAATAAATTCCAAATAGGATAAACTCAAAGAGATACATAATAAGACACATCATAAACTGCCCAAGAAAGATATAAGACCTTGAAAGTATAAAAAGAGAAATGACTCCTCATGTATAGGGGATCCTTAGTAAAATTAGCAGTTGTTTTTAATCAGAAACAATGAAGGACAAAGGGTAGTGGGATGACATATAAAAGACATTCAAAGTAAAAAAAAAAAATAAAACAAAACTGTCAACCAAGAATCTTTTTTTTAAAGTTTATTTATTTATTTTTAGAGAAAGAAAGCATGAGTGGGGGAGGAGCAGAAAGAGAGGGAAAGAAAGAATCCCAAGTAGGCTCCACACTGTCAACACAGAGCCCAGTGTGGGGTTCGAACTCACAAACTGTGAAATCATGACCTGAGCCAAATTCAGACGCTTAGCTGACTGAGCCACCCAAGTGCCTCCCCCCACTTTTTAAGTTTATTTATTTTGAGAGAGAGAGAGAGAGAGAGCACCTAGAATTCTTTATGTGGGAAAACTACCTTTAGAAACTGAGAAATTAATACATACCCAGAATAAAAAAGAATCTGTCATAGATATATTTTTTATAAGAAATATTAAAAAGGAATTTTTAGGTTGAAATGAAACAACAGTAGATAGTAAGAAATCCACATGAAGAAATAAAGAATACTAGCAAAGGCAACAACATAGGTAAATATAAAAGACAGCATAAATACAATTTTGCTTAACAATTTCCTGAAAATTTGATTAAAAAATAAAACTACATAAAACAATAATTATAAAATTGTATTGGTGGGTTTATAATATATAAAGATTCAATTTTCATAACAATAATAGTACAAAGTAGGGAGGGATGAGCAAAGTTTTTCATGTTGTTATAAGTAAATTGGTATTAATACAAGCTAGATTGCTATAAAATTAAATAGTAATTTTAATCCTAAGGGCACCCATTAAAAAAATAACTCAAGTTATATGAAAAATTTGACAAAAAATTAAAATAGTACACAGAAAAATATTTATTCAACACAAAAAACAGTAATAGATGAACAGAACAAAAATACATAAGATATAGAAAACAAATAGCAAAATGGCAAGATGTAAATCTTCTTATCAATGATTAGATTAAATATAAATGTTTAAACTTTCTAGTCAAAAGGCTGCCATGAAAATTATAAATGAAATAACTGACTTAACTATATGCTATTAGAGACATACTTTAGATTCAAATACATGAATAATTTGAAAATTTAAAAAAATGGATTTCCCATGTAAATAGTACCTAAAGCAGAAGGGGAGTCCCTCTACTAATACACAAAATAAAGTTCAAGACAAAACTTATTATTAGAAACAAATCATAATGTTTTATGATGATAAAAGTGTCAATCCATCAGGAAGGCATTATAATTGTAAAAAAAAAAATGTATGCACTAGGCAACACAGGATCAAAATACAGGAAATACAAATTTATTTAATTGAAGAGAGAAAGACAATTCAACAATATTAGCTGGAGACTTCAATATGTCACTTTCAATAATGGATAGCACAACTAGACATAAAAATAATTAAGTTGCAAGACATACACTTCTCAATTTCAAAACTTGCTACAAATTGATAATAGTCAAGACAGTATGATACTGGCATAAAAACAGACATATAGATCAATGAAATTGAATTCATAAATTGAAAATAAACTCTTATATTCATGGAAATTTGATTTTAGACAAAAATGCCAAATATTCAAAGGAGAAAGAAATGTCATTTAGCAAAGTGCTAAGACAACTGGATATACACATGCAGGATATCTGATTTCATACCATATTTTAAAAATAATGAAAAAATTAATTCAAGAGTTAAATGTAATAACTAAAGCTATAAAATCTTAGAATAAAATTGAAAGAATATACATGTAAATCTTTGTGACCTTGGATTAGGCAATGGTTACTGAGATGTAATACCAAAAACACAAACAAGAACAGGAAAAATAAATGAGATAAACTGAACTGTTCAAAACTTGTTTGTGTGCTTCAAAAGTTGTTTTCAAGAAAGTGAAAATTCAACCTACAAAATGGAAGAAAATATTGCAAAACATGTACCTGATAAGGTAAGGAACACTTACAATTCAACCAAAAAGGATACATAATTTAATTTTTTAATGGGTAAATAATTGAATAGAAATTTTCCCCAAAGAGTATATACAAATTATCAAAATACATCAAAAGATGGTCAACATCATTAGTCATTAGGCAAATGCAAATTAAAACCACAATGAGATATTACATTATAGCCACTAGGATACATATAATAAAAAATATAGAAAACACAGGTGTTGGAGTGAATGTGGAGAAATTGAAGCACTCCTACATTGCTGGTAGGAATGTAGAATGGTGTAGCTGCTTTGAAAACATTTTGTCACTTCCTCAAATAGTTAAACATAGAGTTTACATCTGACTCAAGAATTCCACTTCTAGATACATATCCAAGAGAACTGAAATATATACCCACACAAAAACATGGCCACAAATATTCACAGCCACTTTATTCATAACAGACACACATTGAAAATAACTCAAATGTTTGTTAATTGGTTAGTGGATAAACAAAATGTTTTACACATACACAATGAATTATTATTCATACATAAAAAGGAATGAGTGGCGCCTGGGTGTTTCAGTTGGTTAGGTGCCCAAACTTTGATTTTGGCTCAGGTCATGATCTCATAGTTCCTGAGTTCAAGCCCCATGTTGGACTCTACTCTGGCAGTGGGACCCTGCTTGGGATTCTCTCTTTCTCTCTCTCTGCCCTGCCCCTGCTCTCGCTCTCAAAATAAATAAATAAACTTAAATAAAAGAAAGGAAGTGTTGATACATACTTTGACATGGATAAATGAAAGCATTATGCTGAGTAAAATGAACCATACACAGAAATTCATGATTCTTTTTATATGAAACATCCAGAATAGAAAAATCCATTAAGAAATCAGATTAGCGGTTGCCAAGGGCTTATGTTAGAGTAGAATAGGGAGTGACTGCCAATGCAGTCAGAATGTCTTAGGGGAAGATGGAATTTTCTAGAATTAAATGGTGATGATGGATCACAACTTTTTGAAAATACTAAAAATCATTTAATTGTATACTTTAGAAAGATACATTTTAGGATATGTGAGTTCTATCTCAATTAAAATAAATTATATATTAATGAAAGAAAAATATCAGTTGAACAACATAAATTATTCATAATTAATGATGGAAATAAAAATCATTACGCCTCTTAAATTTGTGCCACACTCAGGTTATGTAAATTCAAAAGGTAATTTTGACAAGTCATTTTTCTTTCTTTTTTTTAGTACCTACCAAAGTCTAATATTGTTCAAAGAACATTATACCTCATTTCATGTCACAACAATCCTATAGAGTAGGTGTTTTTCTGTCCTCCAATTTACGCAACACAATAAATGCAGAAAGAAGTTAAATAACTTGCCCAAAGTCATTGAGCATCAGTCTTCTGTTGCCAGGTGAAGTTTTAAAACAAAGTAACTCCACCTAGTTTATATTATAGGATCCCAAGGACAATGCATTCTTTTTACTTTTATCATTTGAGCTTTTTTTATTTCAAAAGATAAGTACTCCATAATTCTCACTTGATAGATGAGGACACTAGCCTGAGAGGTTAAAATTTGTACCAGCAAATTTGTACCTCTTTTAAGAGGAAGAAAAGGGAGTCTCCAGGAAGATGGCGTTGGAGGAGGACGCTGGGCTCACCTCGTCCTGCTGATTGCTTAGATTCCTTTTTTTCCATTGGGTATTCTTTTCTGCTTTGTCAAAGATTAGTTGGCCATATTTTTGTGGGTCCAATTCTGGAGTCTCTATTCTATTCCATTGGCCTGTGTGTCTGCTTTTGTGCCAATACCATGTTGTCTTGATATTACAGCTTTGTGGTAGAGGCTAAAGTCTAGGATTGTGATGCCTCCCGCTTTGGTCTTCTTCTTCAATATTACTTTGGCTTTTCGGGGTCTTTTGTGGTTCCATACAAATTTTAGGACTGCTTGTTCCAGCTTCAAGAAGAATGCTGGTGCATTTTTTATTGGGATTGCATTGAATGTATAGAGTGCTTTGGGTAGTATTGACATTTTAACAATATTTATTCTTCCAATCCATGGGCACGGAATGTTTTTCCATTTCTTTGTATCTTCTTCAATTTCCTTCACAAGCTTTCTATATTTTTTATCATACAGAACTTTTACATCTTTGGTTAGCTTTATTCCTAGGTATTTTATGATTCCTGGTGCAATGTGAATGGGATCAGTTTCTTTATATGTCTTTTTGTTGTTTCATTATTAGTGTATAAGAATGAAACTGATTTCAGTACATTAATTTTGTATCCTGCGACATTGTTGAATTCATGTATCAGCTCTAGCAGACTTTTGGTGGAGTCTGTCGGGTTTTCCATGTATAATATGTCATCTGCAAAAAAGTGAAAGCTTGACTTCATCTTTGCCAATTTTGATGCCTTTGATTTCCTTTTGTTGTTTGCTTGCTGATGCTAGAACTTCCAACACTATGTTAGACAACACAGTGGACATAGTGGTGACAGTGGACATTCCTGTAGTGTTCCTGAACTCAGGGCGAAAGCTCTCAGTTTTTCCCCATTGAGGATGATATTAGCTGTGGGATTTTCATAAATGGCTTTTATGATGTTTAAGTATGTTCTTTCTGTCCCGACTTTCTCGAGAGTTTTTTTTTTTTTTAAGAAAGAATGCTGAATTTTGTCAAATGCTTTTTTTCTGCATCGACTGACAGGATCATATGGATCTTATCTTTTCTTTTATTAATTTAATGTATCACATTGATTGATTTGCGAATATTGAACCAGCCCTGCAGCCCAGGAATGAATCCCACTTGATCATGGTGAATAATTCTTTTTATATGCTGTTGAATTCATTTTGCTAGTATCTTGTTGAGAATTTTTGCATCCATATTCATCAGGGATATTGGCCTGTAGTTCTCTTTTCTTGCTGGGTCTCCGTCTTGTTTGGGAAGCAAAGTAATGCTGGCTTCATACAATGAGTCTGGAAGTTTTACTTCCGTTTCTATTTTTTGGAACAGCTTGAGAAGGGTAGGTACTAACTCTGCTTGAAAAGTCTGGTAGAATTCCCCAGGGAAGCCATCTGGTCCTGGACTCTTATTTGTTGGGAGATTTTTGATAACTGATTCAATTTATTCACTGGTTATGGGTCTCTTCAAGTTTTCTATTTCTTCCTGTTTGAGTTTTGGAAGTGTGTGGGTGCTTAGGAATTTCTCCATTTCTTCCAAGTTGTTCAGTTTGTTGGCATATAATTTTTCATAGTATTCCCTGATAATTGCTTGTATTTCTGAGGGATTGGTGGTAATAATTCCACTTTCATTCATGTTTTTATATGTTTGGGTCATCTCCCTTTTCTTTTTGAGAAGCCTGGCTAGAGGTTTATCAATTTTGTTTATTTTTTCAAAAAAACAAGTCTTGGTTTCATTGATCTGCTCTACTGTTCTTTTTTTTTCCTGTCTTTTTTTTTTTAGATTCTATATTATTTACTTCTGCTCTGATGTTTATTATTTCTCTTCTTCTGCTGGGTTTGGCGTGTCTTTGCTATTCTGCTTCTAGTTCCCTTAGGTGTGCTCTTAGGTTTTGTATTTGGGATTTTTGTTGTTTCTTGAGATAGGCCTGGATTGCAATATATTTTCCTCTCAGGACTGCCTTCGCTGCATCCCAAAGCGTTTGGATGGTTGTCTTTTCATTTTCATTTGTTTCCATATATTTTTAAATTTCTTCTCTAATTGCCTGGTTGACCCATTCATTCTTTAGTAGGGTGGTCTTTAACCTCCATGCTTTTGGAGGTTTTCCAGACTTTTTCCTGTGGTTGATTTCAAGTTTCATAGCATTGTGGTCTGAAAGTGTGAATGGTATGATCTCAATTCTTTTATACTTATGAAGGGCTGTTTTGTGACCCGGTATGTGATCTATCTCGGAGAATGTTCCATGTGCACTCGAGAAAAATGTGTATTCTGCTGCTTTGCGATGCAGAGTTTTAAATACATCTGTCAAGTCCATCTGATCCAATGTATCATTCAGGGCCCTTGTTTCTTTGTTGATCCTGTGTCTAGATGGTCTATCCACTGTTGTAAGGGGAGTATTAAAGTCGCCTGTTATTACCACATTCTTATCAATAAGGTTGCTTACGTTTGTGATTAATTGCTTTATATATTTGGGGGTTCCCATATTTGGTGCATAGACATTTATAATTGTTAGCTGTTCCTGATGGATAGACCCTGTAATTATTATATAATGCCCTTCTTCATCCCTTGTTACAGCCTTTAATTTAAAGTATCATTTGTCTGATATAAGTATGGCTACTCCAGCTTTCTTTTGACTTCCAGTAGCAGGATAGATAGTTCTCCATCCCCTCACTTTCAACCTCATTGCGTCCTCAGGTCTAAAATGAATCTCTTGTTGACAGTAAATAGATGGGTATTATTTAATTTTTATTTTTTTTATCAATTCTGATACCCTAAGTCTTTCGGTTGGATCATTCAGTCCATTTACATTCAGTGTTAATATTGAAAGGTATGGGTTTAGAGTCATTGTGATATCTGTAGGTTTCATGCTTATAGTGATGTGTCTGGTACTTTTTGGTCCTTGCAACATTTCACTCACAGAATCCCCTTTAGGATGCCTTGTAGGGCTGGTTTAGTGGTGACGAATTCCTTCAGTTTTTGATTGTTTGGGAAAACATTTATCTCTCCTATTCTGAATGACAGACTTGCTGTTTAAACAATTCTTGGCTGCATATTTTTTCTGTTCATCACATTGAAGATTTCCTGCCCTTCCTTTCTGGTCTGTCAAGTTTCAGTAGATAGGTCTGCTACTACTGTTATATCTACCTTTGTATGTTAGGGCCCATTTATCCCTAGCTGCTTTCAGAATTCTCTCTTTATCCTTGTATTTTGCCAGTTTCAGTATGATATGTCCTGCAGAAGATCGATTCACATTATGTCTGAAGGGAGTTCTCTGTGCCTCTTGGACTTCAATGTCTTTTTCCTTCCTCAGATCAGGGAAGGTCTCAGCTAGGATTTGTTCAAGTACACCTTCAGCCCCTTTCTTTCTCTCTTCCTCCTCCTGAATTCCTATTATATGGATATTGTTCCATTTGATTGCATCACTTAGTTCTCTTATTCTCCCCTCATACTCATGGATATTTTTATCTCCATTTTTCTCAGCTTCCTCTTTTTCCATAATTTTATCTTCTAATTCACCTATTCTCTCCTCTGCCTCTTCAATCGGTGCTATGGCCACCTCCATTTTATTTTGCACCTTATTTATAGCGTTTTTAAATTCCTCATGACTATTTTTTAGTTCCTTGATCTCTGCAGCAATAGATTCTCTGCTGTCTTCTATGCTTTTTTCAAGCCCAGCAATTAATCTTATGACTATTATTCTAAATTCTTGTTCTGTTATTTTGCTTAAATCATTTTTGATCAATTCGTTAGCTGCTGCTACTTCCTTGAGTTCATTTTGAGGAGAATTATTCTGTTTTGTCATTTTGGCTCCAAACTGCAGGGCACTTCCCCTGTGCTGGCTGAAGAAACTTGTGTTGGTGGGCGAGGCTGCAGTCAGACCTGACGTCTGCCCCCAGGCCACCGCTGGTGCCACAATCAGACTGGTGTGTACCTTATCTTCCCCTCTCCCAGGGGCACAACTCACTGTGGAATAGTGTAGCCCCTGTCTGGGTTTCTTGCACACTGCCAGGCTTGTGGTGCTGCTTTGATGGGATCTGGCCAAGGGCTTATTAGATGGGGTGGTTCCACAAGGTGTACAGGGGTGGGAGGGGCAGACTTAGCTTGCTTTGCCTAGGTGGTCCCCTTTGGGAGGGGCTCTGTGGCACTGGGAAGGAGGCAGGCCTGTCGGAGGGATGGATCCACAGAAGCACAGCGTTGGGCGTTTGCATGGTGCAAGTAAGTTCTGCAACAGGAACTGGTTCCCTTTGGAATTTAGGCTGCGGGATGGGAGAGGGAAGTGGCACTTGTCAGTGCCTTTGTTCCCCTGCAGAGCTCTGTCCTTCTGGGACTCAACAACTCTCCCTCCCGGCCGGATACATCTTTAAATCACTTTCCAATGGCTTGGGGGAAAAAAAAAAAATATATATATATATATATATATATATACACACACATACACATCCATGCAATAGATACATAATAGATGTAACACATATATTATAGATATATAATGAACATATATTTACATCTTTATGAGATATACAGAAACACATATACATACATATAAATGCATAAATATGTGATACATATTCATTTCTCATACACAAAATATAAAAATATGTAAATCCATATTTATGTAAATCATATATATGTATGTGTATATATATATATTCATATTTATTGAGTGAGTTATAAAGCAAATGGAGCGAAATATAAACAATTGGTGAACTGGATGAAGTACATAACAAAAGTTCCTTTTATTATTCTTGCCATTTTTTCTGAAATTTAAATTATATCAAAGTAATTACACAGAAACAAATATATCAAATTTTCCCAGACACAAGTGATTTTAAGACCTTTGGGAAACTAGGAAAATTGAATACAGCATCTGCCAGTACCCTTGAAAGCCATTCTGAGCCCAGATTAAGATCTCCATTCCTTTCAACTATATCCAGAAGTGCAAAATAAGAACTCATTCAAATACCAGTATTTTTCCTTAGGTTTTCATTGGTCAGAAGGAAGAAGATTGTCATTTTTAGGTGGGAAGTTTTGTGGGTATTCTTCAGTATTTATCCCCAGTGTATCTCAAGCTTCAATTCACACAAATTGGTGCCTTTTTCAAAAACTGCAGCCCAAGTGAACCTACCAAATCCATTTGGCAGGGGGGTTGGGTTGGGAGAAAGGTAACATGGCCCCTTCCTGGCCCCAGTAGTCACTCTGTCTCTATATGTGTTATCTATGGAGGGTTTCCCCTGGATAAGGGGATGTGTACCTGCTATAATACATGGATTTTGGAAATACTGATTGTGAAAAGCCAGAGTGTGCAAGCTGAGGAGAGAACCACCAGAACTTCCATCAGTGTGGAGCACTTGTGGGCACTGATCGGAGAGACAAGGGGGCCAGAGACAGAGGTGGGCACTTCGGGAACTTGGTACTGGCTACAAATACCTGCAAAGGAAGGCAATTTGTCAGGTGGTACTGGAGAAGAGCAGACAGCAGGTGTGTGGCAGTACCTGGGCAGGAAAGTATCTCTACCCAATTCCTCAGCCCTGAAATAATTACTAGATTTTACTTGTGAATTTTTTCCTCCTCTGGATCTTGAACTTTTTGAGGGAAGCATCATAATCTTATACTTTCTTTGTACATCTCACAGCACCCCATATGATATAAAATACCAGAAAATACTTGTGCATAAATTATAAACTGGCAGATCATAAGGCATAAAAATATGCAGTTTCTCAAAATCCATATCAAGAAAAATAATAAATATTGCACAGTGGGAACATAACATTATATCCTAAGTTAGTATAATGCTTAGAATAGCAAGAAAACAAACTATGCTTCTGAGAACTTTATCATAGATGTGACTTTGTTCCTAATTACAATTTTTAGTTTTAACTTCAGAATTTATGGATTTCAATCAAGTTAGAGAAACATTGTGTTCATTTCCAGACATAATCATTGCACTTTACATTTCCAAATCTTAGCTTCTTACATATATAACATATTTCTTTCATATGCCTATAGCTCCCTTCTCCTTTTTACTGAATAACATATTTCACAATTATGAACAATTATTCTAAGTGTTTGGTACCCATGACAAAGATAAAACAAGAGGAAAAAGAAATAAAAGTTTGTTGGAAATTAAGTAAATATTTTTAAGAAAGAAGTATTTGCTCTCAAACTATAGGGTTTTCTGTTTTGTTTATATATTCTCAGACATCTCCTCCTAGACTCCTCAGAACATTAAAAAGCCATAAACAGAAGACAAGTTTGTAAAGGGGTTCCTTGGGTCATGTTTTTTTTTGAAATTCCTACATAATAAAGTCCTGATTCCCAGTGTGGATTCTGCTTCATCACAACATCTTGACCATAAACACACTTCCCAGAGCCTGACCTTCCATTGTGTTATTATTATTTACATGATCTCCCTCTCTTTCAATCCACACAGATCTATCTGAAACTCAGGTTTCAAATCCAAATCCTTCTCACAACTCCCCCATCCATGTCTAGGCCTGGCTGGGCTTCCTCTGTTTGCAGCACAGAAACTTTATTCTACCAAATGGTATCCCCTGCATTCTGCTTGTTATTCATAAACCTAAGACTTGTCTCTCATTTTATCCTTCAGTAATTGTCAGGTCTGTCTTCCCAGAGACCTTGGCACTTCTGACATCCCATTCCTGCATGTCAGATGAGGGTAGAGAACACTGCTGTCTTGTGAAGGTGACTGGGGCACCAGGGTGGGCTGGGACTGCACTGAGCCCTATGTTTATGCACAGGAACTGTGAGCTTTCTCCTTCTTTATTCTCTAGGAGCCCGAATTGGTGTGAGTATGCTGAGCAAACTAAGTCTTGACTGGTGATTCCACTTAACAACTAGCCTTCTTTACAGGTTAGTCATGGGAGGTTAAGAAAACTTTTTTTTTTCAACGTTTATTTTTGGGACAGAGAGAGACAGAGCATGAACGGGGGAGGGGCAGAGAGAGAGGGAGACACAGAATCGGAAACAGGCTCCAGGCTCTGAGCCATTAGCCCAGAGCCTGACGCAGGGCTCGAACTCACGGACTGCGAGATCGTGACCTGGCTGAAGTCGGACACTTAACCAACTGTGCCACCCAGACGCCCCAAGAAAACTTCTAATGTGGCCATCTGTAGTCAGAGGAAAATTGACCCTTGATCAGCATGTATACATGCCTTGTGACCCTGCCATTAAAAGAGAGAATTTCCTTATTTAAGATATAAAATTAATTAATATTTGTTATGGCAAATGAAACAAGATCAATGTTGTATACAGAAAAAGAATTTTCTTCCCTCAGGCAGTCCATACCCTGCCTACATAGTCCACTCCCAGTGCCTTCCTAAGTCAAGCACACAAGTCTGTGTATGCAGGCACTGTCTGCCTATTTATTTTTTACTGTGTCAAAATATCCATAACATAAAATTCACCACTGGGGCTCCTGGGTGGCTCAGTCAGTTGAGTGTCTGACTTTGGCTCAGGTCATGATCTTGTAGTTGATGAGTTTGTGCCCTGCTTCGGGCTCTGTGCTGACAGCTCAGCCTGGAGCCTGCTTCAGATTCTGTGTCTCCCTCTCTCTCTGCCCCTGCCCTGCTTGTGCTCTGTCTCTGTCTCAAAAATAAACATTAAAATTTTTTAAAAATAAATAAAATTCACCATTTTAATCATTTTATGTACATATTTTAGTAGAATTAAGGACATTCATATACTTGGACAATTATCACCACTATCCATTTGAGAACATTTTCATCTTCCCAAAATGAAATTCTTGTTCCAAATAAACAAAACTTCCATACTCTTCCCTCCCTGCAGCCCCTGCGAGCCACCATTCTACTTTCTGTCTCTATGGATTTGACTTCTCTAGATCCTTCATAAAAGTGAAATCAGAAGTAATTGTCCTTTAGTGACTGGCTGATTTCATTAGCGCAATGTCCTTAGGGCTCATCCCTTTGTAGCATGTTTCAGAATTTTCTTCCTTTTTAAGAAATGAATAATATCCTATCGATTCTATTGTATTTATACACCACACTTAGTGTATCCATTAGCTGTTGATGGACATTTGGGTTGTTTCAATCTTTTGGCTACTGTGATTTTTTTGGCTACTATGAACATGGGTGTACAAATGTCTGTTCAAATCCCTGTTTTCACTTCTTTTGAGAGTATACCCAGGCTGGATTATGTGGTAATTCTATGTTTAATTTTTTGAGAAACCACCATACTGTTTTCCATAGCAGCTGCTTCATTTTACATTCCCATGAGCAGTGCACAAAGGTTCCACTTTCTCCACACCCTTTTCAAGACTTATTAATTACTGATTGTTTTCAATTATACCCACCCTCATGGGAATGGAGTAGTATTTCATTGTGTTTAATTTCATTTCCCTAATGATGAGCAATGATGAACATCTTTTCATATGCTTATTGATGATTGGTATTATCTTCTTTGGAGAAATGTCTATTCAAGTGTTTGGGCCATTTTTCACTGGGTTGTCTGTAGTTGTTTTGGGGCTGTAAGAGTTCTTTATATTTTCTGGATATAAATCCCTTATTAGATATGTGATTTGAAAATATTTTCTCTCATTCTGTGGATTGCCTTTCTACTCTCTTGATTGTGTCCTTTGATGCATAAAAGTGTTTAATTTTTATGAGGTCCAATTTATCTATATTTTCTTTTGTTGCCTGTGGTTCTGATCCATATCCAAGAAATCCCTAGCAAGTCTAATGTCATGAAGCTAAACATTTTCTTCTAAGAGTTTTATTTTTTAACGTTTATTTATTTTTGAGAAAGACAGAGTGTGAGCAGGGGAAAGTCAGAGAGAGAGGGAGACACAGAATCCAAAGCAGGGTTTGGCTCCAAGCTATCAGCACAGAGCCCAATGCCAGGCTCAAACTCACAAACTGTGAGATCATGACCCGAGCCAAAGTCTGACACTTAACCAACTGAGCCACCCAGGTGCTACTCTTCTAAGAGTTTTATACTTTTGCCTCTTACATGTAGGTCTTCAGTTAATTGTTGTATAATGTATAATGCAAGGCCCAATGTTATTATTTTCCACATGGATATCTAATTTTTTCAGCACCATTTGTTGAAAAGATTGTCCTTTCCCCCATTGAATGGTCTTTGCATTCTGTTGAAAATTATTTGACCATATATATGAGGGTTTATTTCTCTGTTCTGTTCCATTGGCTTATGTATCTGGCTTTATGTCAGTCCACGCTATTTTGATTATTGCAATTTTGCAGTAAGTTTTGATATTAGTAAGGGTGAGACTTCCAGCTTTATTCTTTCCCAAGAGTATTTTGGCTATTTGGGAGTGTCCATTAGTTTTTAACCAAATATATCATAGTTTATCATGTAATTGCTCTTATTTGACAATGTGACATGGATATCCCATTAGTGAGTGACTGTGGAAGTCACTATTTCTACATACACAAAATTTAATTGAAATGGTTCACGTCATACATTTTAAGTTTTTAAAGTACAACTTTTGTGTTTGTTTTTCTTTATTTTAATGTGTTTCACCTCTTTTTCTCCTATTTTACTTATAACTCCTCAATCTCACATGGCTCTTGTAAAGATTTCCCAGGTCCATGTGTTCATCACATACACAGGCACACACAAAGTTACACAAACAATGTGACTGTGTGTTCCCACATAAACACTTGTCCATGTAGAAGGCCTTGGCCCTCAGTTGCCACCTGATACATGTTGATTTGAATTTTGTGTCCTTCTCTCAATAATACTTCATGAAGACTCCTCTACGTGGATGAAACTCTTCTATACTTTTTGTTTCATTTTAAGTACTCTGTAATTTTGCAGTGTGATAAACCATCATTTATTCTATTATTCCCCCATTATTGGAAGTAGTGCTTTACTTCAAAGAATTACCATTAAACACCAAGCCACAATAACATAACCTTAAACATAAACTATCTCTGTCACCTGGTAGTATCATTTCTATGATATGGGTTCCCAGGAGCACAATTTCTGAGCCATTGAATTTTTATAAGTTAAAAGTCAACAAAAACAACTTAATCATGTTTCCATCAGCCATAGGTGAGGTGTCCCTTCCCCCATGTCCCCTCAGCAATAGATTTTGTCATAAATTGAACATCAAATAAATTGATAGAAACTTTGTTCTAAAGCTCTAGAAAAGTAATGAGAAATTCCATGGAATTTTTTGACAGGATGATTTTCCCTCACTAACAGACAGGGATTATACTTTAACATTTCTTCTGTTAGCTCATAAGACGCTACAGAAGATGATGCATCCCTCTGTACTTTTCCAGGACAAAATGGAAAGTTTGTAGACAAGTAATTTGGTTTTATTGTCCAGTGACCTCCCTGGGGAAATTACTTATTAGAGTGCAGTGATGACCCCAAGCAGAATTCAACTTGAGAGCTTTAAAAATATCAGAAGCTCCTGTATGTGATCTAATCAAAGGGAACCCTTTGGAGACCAGAAGGACTGTACTGAGGGACACACATCAGCTATATTATTGTCAGAAAATATTATCTCTCAGGTACAAGACCAATTCTTTTATTTGATGACTCTCATTCATTAGTAAATAATTGTTGAACCCTCATGTACAAGGGAGCATTTGGAGATTTGACAACATAAATAAGGTATGCTTAATCAACCATGGCATTCCTTCCCAGTGATCTCAAGCATCTTGAGTGTTCTTCCACCTGACATTTTAAGCTTCCTTTCCGACTGCTCCCCTCACTATACTCAGGTCCTGACTCCTGAGTTAGTCACTCCTTTTCCCCAAAGTCTTCAAAGCATCATTTCAGACTGACTCTGTCCATACCCTCCAGTGAGAGACCACCAGGACCACAATGGAGTCACAGTCAAGTTTATTACCTGCTGCAGCTGAGGAGACCATAGGCCAGGGAGGACGTAGCACATATCAGTAAGAGAGTGCCTGGAGAAGCTTGTGATGGAATCTGGAATGGTGAGCTGAAAACAAGCCAGGAAGCTGGAGTTTGTCTGGATTGGATGTTGTCAGATAGTGGGACAACTGTGATTGGGCCTTTGAGGCAAACTTTATGCTTTATGACCTGGATAGATTTGGAGACATCAAGATATTATCTACTGTGCATGATTCTAGTGGTAGAGGTCAGCAAAAACGATGTTCATATTCAAATAGTTAACCAGAAAGTTTTCTTTGCATGTTTTCATCGTACTCAGGAAAGCTGACTACAACTTACTGAGTCCATGCTCCTCTTCTCTCACAGTGAAGTTCATTAAAAACAAAAAGAGTAAGTTACCCAAGATGCCAGGTAGCAACATACTGCTGCTCCACAGTAACCAAGAATAATAAGTGATTATAGGCCAATTTTGACCTCCTCTCTGCTTGCTGTAGAAAAGGCACCTTAATGCCTTGTTTGCTCTGGAATTCTCTCCAAACTTATCAGATAAAATTAAAGATGATCTAGATGGGTTTTGTCTCTCACTGCATATGCATGTATCTTAAATGTCCCTATTAAGTGATGTGTTTGCATGTTTTCCTACTATGGAAAGCAGATAAGTGGGGATCCTTTCTTAAGTTCTTGAAGGGGTTTATTTGTCATAAAAAGTTATATTAATCAGCTATTCATTTTTCTATCTAATGTTTTCAAAGGGAAAGACCTCCATTCAGTTGTACTAAAACTAAAATCAAAGATTTTTCAGAATGACCCTCAAATTTTATTTTATAATCAATAATAACACAGAAAGACAATTCCTTTAATTACTTTGGAATACGTTTTACAACTAACTCATCTTGGCATTTCACCAGAAAGCTACATGGTTCAAAACAAGATCTCTTGGACTATTTTAAAATATTGATAATTTTTGTTGACCAACAGAAGGTACTGGAACAGCTGATTTCCAATATTTTCTAATCATAACTAGTTCAGGCATGGTCTATGTTTATGAATTAAATTCTCATTTGTTCATATGATGAGAATGCCTGATGGACAAAAAATATATTATCTTGTGTAAAATATTTTGAATCTGCCTTTGCATAGATGAGAAAACTGTGAGTCAGAAGATTTTACTCAGGCTCTTTAATTTCCACAGAAAGATTGACCTAGTAGTGACATGTTTCATCTTAAAATTCACAGTGCTCTTCCTGCATTTCAGAGCCCTGCCTTCTGTCCCAGCATGCAAGATCTGTACCCAAGTGATGTCTTTCTGGTGTGCTATACAAGAATACTAGTGAAATGAAATGGAGGAGAATATCTTTGGACAAAAAGATCCTTAGATCAGCCTCACATTACAGACTTCCCTGTGCATCTCATAAGCTTCAGGTGCCTACATGGGTGCAGGCAGCAGGCTTTTGAGAAAGTGCTCAGGTGGCCAAGCTCAGACATTCGTGAGAGGCTAATGGGGGTGGCCAGCATGTGAGTGATGGTGCTCGTGTTGTCTAGTGCATCATTTCGCCATGGCTGTCACACCACCATGGGGGTGAAATGTGGATGCTCCCTATGGCAACACAGGCAGGAAAGGGGAGACACTGTGACACTGGATTTATGCTAAAGTTGCATTCTGAAGGTAAGAAAAGTCTCTGTATCTGTCAGCTCACTTACTGTTGAGGTCCATTGTTCCTCTGTAGAGTTACACATTTCATGACAGAGAAGGATTCAGTGCACATTCCATAAGTCTCCAACTTCTTGCTACTTCTCAAACCTCTGGGACTCTCATCCAAGACTTATATGTAGAGCATAGGCTACAGACCACCTGAGCTCTGGACTTTATTACATATCCTACAGTCTTTTTTTTTTTTCCTACAGTCTTGTAGCATGCTGAGGAGAAGGCAGAAACCCCAAATGTGGTAAATTCCTTTATTTTTCACCCACAGCAGTTGTTGTTGGAAACAGTTAATTGGTAGCTCCCCTGTTCTAATAAGTGAATCATACCCAACCACTCAATGAATCATGGCCCTGCCCAGCAGCAACTTCCCCCAGAGAACCCTTCTTCTGTCTGTCAGAAGCAGGGTCAGATAAGGATTTTTGCCCTAGAGATACTCTACTGTCCATGGCTAAGGCCCTGGGGGCCAGATCCAAGCAAGGAGCTCCAAGCCAGAGTGAGGGAGGAGTGGCAGGAAGTGGGTTCTGTTGCTAGCCCTTCTTTTTTTTTTTTTAATTTTTTTTTCAACGTTTATTTTTATTTTTGGGACAGAGAGAGACAGAGCATGAACGGGGGAGGGGCAGAGAGAGAGGGAGACACAGAATCGGAAACAGGCTCCAGGCTCTGAGCCATCAGCCCAGAGCCTGACGCGGGGCTCGAATTCATGGACTGCGAGATCGTGACCTGGCTGAAGTCGGACGCTTAATCGACTGCGCCACCCAGGCGCCCCTGTGTTTGCTAGCCCTTCTTTATGTAGGCATGCTTTGAGGTGAACTGATTGCTCTTGGCATTTGCAAGAACAAAAGTTTCTAGAATATCCATTTCTTAATTAAAACCAATCCCTGAAAGGAGGCTCAAAATAGAAAGGTGAACCCACTGCCGGGAACACATTTGTTCAGCTCCTATCACATATCCTGTTCCCTTCAGTGCCACATGGCTAGTGTCCCAGAACACCTCCTCCATCACCATGGCAACAAGCCCAAGAGTGTGTAGGCCAGGCTAATGTCTTCCATAAATAAGAGTGAGTCACCTACCTGACCCTGCACCTTCATTCTGCCCAGATGTGGAGATGTGAGGCACAGAAAAGCAGCAGCTTCACCTGAATCCCACACCCTGGGCATTGCACAATGACTATGCTTCAGAACTTAAGTTAATACTCAACAACCTTCTATTTGTTTTGGAATTTAAAATATCATTAAAAAAGGAAGGAACATCAAGGTTTTCCCAAAAGAGGAAGTTTGAGCTTACAGAGCTTTGAAGAAACATGAATTCACTGAGTTAAGCAGGCCTTAGAATTTTCAATCTACTCTGGTTGCAATTGAGGGATCAAGACACCAAAACATGGCATGAATTGCTCAAGGTCACATGCTCATGAAGGACAAGGTGGTAGTTTCATCACTGAATTTTTGACATTGTACCAAGCACTTCTGCTTTGTCACTAGATGTTTTCTCTGGTTCTATTTTTTCCTTTCATCACAAGATTTTTGTTTGTGTTTTTAACTTTTCTTTAATATGAAATTTATTGTAAAATTGGTTTCCATACAACACACAGTACTCATCCCAACAGGTGCCCTCCTCAATACCCATCACCCACCCTCCTCACCCTCCCACCCCCCGTTTTTTCTCAGTTTCTAAGAGTCTATTACGTTTTGGCTCCCTCCCTCTCTAACCTTTTTTTTTTCTTTCCCCTCCCCCTTGGTCTTCTGTTAAGTTTCTCAGGATCCACATAAGAGTGAAAACATATGGTATCTGTCTTTCTCTGTATGACTTATTTCACTTAGCATAACACTCTCCAGTTCCATCCATGTTGCTACAAAAGGCCAAATTTTATTTTTTCTCAATGCCAAGTAATATTCCATTGTGTATATAAACCACAATTTCTTTATCCATTCATCAGTTGATGGGCATTTAGGCTCTTTCCATAACTTGGCTATTGTTGAAAGTGCTGCTATAAACATTGGGGTACAAGTGCCCCTATGCATCAGCACTCCTGTATCCTTTGGGCAAATTCCTACCAGTGTTATTCCTGAGTCAAAGGGTAGATCTATTTTTAATTTCAAAAGATTTTTTTAACTGACTTTGTGACTTCCTGTTTGAATATCAGGCTGCAAAGAGCTGTATCACATTCCTTTTCTATTCATGATTTACTAGAAAGTGATTACAATTAGTTCAAAGGATGAGACTCAACATGTCAGTTACAAAATTATACCTAAATGATGTGTATAGATTTGTAGTATTTAACAAGTTAGGATTAAGTGCCCTGGGTTTTACAAGGAGCACCAAAGAACTTGCTGGAGCAACCCAAAAACCTTATCAATGCCAAAGGCAAGATAGGACAAAGAACACAGATCATGGAAAGAGGGGAAGGCATACATTCACAGTAGCTTTTGCTTATGTAGGAAATTGTCTAATCTGTCTTCCTTTGTTAGAAACACACTATCATTTTTATAATGTAATATTTTGTGTTTTAGGGAAAGAATCTAAACGTGTAATGGTCCATGCAATAAAAAAACAAGTAGTATGGCTTCTTATAAGAAGGATGAATGAACTCACAAATCCTGCCTCAGCTGATAGAGAGAAAGTCAGGGTGGGAGGGAGAGAGAGAAGGTGGAAACAGAAGGAGACAGGGGAAGAAAAGAGAGAGATTGAGAGAGAAGCTCTCTTCATTTAAGAACCTGAAGCACTGCCTGGCCCTGAACTCTCTTGTCCACTCTGGTGTCTGCCAAATTAATTTTGGTATCCCCTCCACACCCCAGACCATTGCTCTTTGAATAATGTCTTGTCAGAGCTTTGAACCTGAGCCTTAAGAATGCCTGCACAGACACAGGAAAGCTGGAGTGCTTTTATTCCTCGTTATCAGCCCCAAAACTAAAGTGTGGTCCTATCCCATCAGTAGCTGGTATCTTAGGTTGGGTTCCCCCAGACAGGTGTAGTAACAGATGGAGTGCAGGTAGTGACTTCAGGAGGCACTTTTGGGGAGTCAGGGATGAGAATCCTTAGTAAGGGATAGAAAATCTTCTGGGGACCTCTAAGATACAGGGTAGTCTCCACGTTATTGCAACTGAAGGTCAGGAGAAGTGGCATCTATGTCCATTAAGCCCTGTTAGCCATTAGTTGATGACTACTCCCAGGTGCTCTGGATCCTTGGAATCCTTGCTCATACTTACACTGGCAAGTGGCCTGCACCTCCCCTCAGGTGAATAGTAGAAGGTGAGGGCAGTGGAAACCATCTGGTCTGTGTAGATGGGAACAGTGAGTGCTAGGCTTATGGATTGGGCACCAAGATAGTCTGAAACAAAGAATAGCATTCAATTGATGCACACAATAATTTATTTTCCATAATGTATAGAAACTTTTGCTTAATGTTAGAAAACTAGTTTGACTCCACAGAGCAACCATTAACCATACTTTAACAGACTCCAAAAGTGTTGTTATGTTGGTTACATTGTTATCTAGCAAATTTTTATTGTTAAATAGGACTCTACTCAGGGATGGAGCAAGGGAATTGAAGGAAAACACCCAAACACCTTACACTGCCAGAGACATTGGAGTCAAGCGGCTCTGACTCAAGGATTTGTCTCTGTTTCTGATCAGCTGTGTGGCTTTGGACAAGCCAAAGCCTTCACATTCTTATCCAAAAGTCATATACCCATTATAGGGTTAGTTTGAAGACTAAATAAGTCCATGCATGTAACCTGGTAAGCCCAGCACCTGGAATGGGTTGTATCATTAGATATCAGCATCTTTATTCATAGAGGCATCCCTTTCCTTGAGTATCTGTGAAAACAGAAAACAAGAGACCAGACTGTGTGGAGAAGGGACTGTCAACAACTGAAATGTTTCTTCCTCCCAAAGATAGGTCAAATATGTCCCTAACAAATATTTCCAGCAACTGTAATACTTGTGGTACTGATCAGAGCTGAAGGAAGTGCTGAAGGATGCCTCATCATCTGGGGTGGAGATGATAACATTAAGAAGAAGTTTGCAATAAGGAATTATAAAAAAAAATGAGCAGGTGTTCAGTTGAGATCCCAGAATGTACCTTTGCTCAAAATGTATTCTCTCCTGGGGAGGAGCCAAGATGGCAGAACAGCATGGAAGGTTTTTTTTGCATCTCCGGTCCATGAAATACAGCCAGATCAACATTAAACCATCCTGCACACCTAGAAAATGTATTTGAGGATTAACACAACAATCTGCACAACGTGAACCACAGAAATCAGCATGTATATGGCGCAGAGAGGTGAACTGGGAGAGAGAGAAGCGTCGGAGGGCAGGGAGCTGTTTCTGCTTGCAGAGAGAGGACAGAGATGGGGGAGAGTATGGGAAAAGCAACCCCAAAATGTACCTGTGGGGAAAGTGGAAAAATGGAAACAGCTGCAGGGACTGAACTAAAAAGGGAGAAAGGATAAAAGGGAGGGTTTAAATTCCACTAAGACTCTATAAACAGGAGGAGTGCAGAGTCTGAAACTCCACAGCTTGATACCTGGAAGTACTCTGGTAGGAAAGGCGAATCCCCAGGAGCAGAGTGAAGTCCAGGCAGTCCTTGGGCCACACAGGGAGAGGCCATTCCCCTGCTGGGAGGACATTTGGTACAGGCTGTGAGAATCCCCCACAGGCAGAAGTGCCAGCAGACCCCAGAGAACAATCACATTTGCTGGTGCTGGAACAAGGTCACTAAGGGTGAAGCCTGGTGTCAGATGTGTGTTGTGATTCTCCATAATCCCAGAAATGCTGCTGCTACATGGTTGTGTGAACATTTTCTGGGGCTGGCACCCAGCTGCAGTCTCTGGGCATGGGCAGCAGTATGGTCCCGTGAACGTTCCTGGGTATGGTCAGCACTCAACCATTGCTTGGTAAGACCCTCCCCCAGAAGGTCCGAATGGGATAAAACCACAGTCCCTCAGAAGTGAGGGGTTGGGAAACACGGCCACATCTGGGATAAAGCTTGCTGCCTGGCAACCTGACAGCTTGGTCAGGGGCAGTGTAAAAGCAGGGAGTGGTTAGAAGCTGGAGACAAAAGACAGGTGTGTGTTAGCTGATCAGAGAGAACAGAGTTCCAATACTAGAGACTGGGTATCTGGGTGACACGATTTTCATTCCTTCTGCGCATACACATACACATCTACAAGTGCCACAACAATCCACCTCAGTGAGATAAGCAGCACCATCAAGTGGAGAAAGGAACTATTACACTAAGTCATGCCCAACTGGACCAACCTCACTCTTCAGGAGCACCACAAGTCACTCCGCCTGCTTAGCTTATGGACTATAAATTGCTTTGTAGTTCCACATCTAGGGGAAAACAATGAAATTTCATTTTTAGTTTGGTCTATTTGCTGGTCCATCTATTCAATTTTCTTTTTTTTTTCTTTTCCTTTTTTTCTTATTTTTTTCTTCTTTTCTTTTTTCTTGAATACAGAAATAAAAAAATATTTTTATTTTAAATTTTTATTAAAAATATTTTATATCATTTTTATACTATATTTGTGTAAATTTTTCTTATTCTATTTTACTTCCATTATTTCATTTTGTTCTATTTCGTTGTATCATTTTTTCAAATTTTTAAACGTTTGCCTTTTTTTTTAATTCCCCCTTTTCTCTAATCTATCAACCTCTTTTCAACAACAAGTACAAAACACACCTATAATCAAGCATCATTTATTTGATTTTGTACATGTGTGTGTATTGTTTTTAATTTTTTAATTTTAATTTTTTTTTACCATATTAATTCCTTTTCTCCCTTTAAAAGGAGGAAATGAAGAAATTGACCCTAAAAGAAAGAGCGGGAAGAAATAACAGCCAGGGACTTAATCAACACAGATACAAGCAAGATGTCTGAACCAGAATTTAGAATCATGATACTAAGAATACTAACTGGGGTTGAAAATAGATTAGAATCCCTCTCTGCAGAGACAAAAGAAGTAAAACTAGTGAGGATGAAATTAAAAATGCTAAAACTGAGCTGTAATCTCAAACGGATGACACAGTGGCAGGAATGGATGAGGCAGAGCAGCGAATCAGTGACATAGAGGACAAACTTCTGGAGAATAATGAAGCAGAAAAAAAGACGGAGACTACAGCAAAAGAGCACAATTTAAGAATCAGAGAAATCAGTGACTCGTTAAAAAGGAACAACATCAGAATCATAGGGGTCCCAGAAGATGAAGAGAGAGAAAAAGGGGTAGAAGATTTATGTGAGCAAATCAAAGCAGAAAACTTTCTTAACCTGGGGAAAGACACACACATCAATATCCAGGAAGCACAGAGGACTCCCATTAGATTCAACAAAAACAGACCACCAACAAGGCATATCATAGTCAAATTCCCAAAATACTCAGGCAAGGAAATAACCATGAAAGCAGCAAGTGAAAAACAGTCCTTAACCTACAAGGGAAGACAGATCAGGTTTGCAACAGATCTATCCACAGGAACTTGGCAGGCCAGAAAAGAGTAGCAGGATATATTCAGTGTGTTGAATCATAAAAATATACAGCCAAGAATTCTTTATCCAGTGAGGCTGTCATTCAAAAAGAGGAGAGATTAAAAGTTTCCCAGACAAACAAAAATTAAAGGAGTTTGTGACCACTAAATCAGCCCTGCAAGAAATTTTAAGACGGATTCTCTGAGGGAAGAAAAGAGAGAGAAAAAAAAAAGACCAAAAGCAACAGAGACTAGAAAGGACCTGAGAACACCAGCAGAAAACTTCAAACATAATGGCAATAAATTCATATCTTTCACTACTTACTCTAAACGTCACTGGATTCAATGCTCCAATAAAAAGACATAGGGTAACAGAATGGATAAGAAAACAAGATCCATCTATATGTTGTTTACAAGAGACCTACTTTAGACCTAAAGACACATTCAGATTGGAAGTGAGGGGATGGAGAACCATCTATCATGCTATTTGTCAACAAAAGAAAGCTGAAGCAACCATACTTATATCAGACAATCTAGACTTTAAAATAGAGGCTGTAATAAGAGATGAAGAAGGGCATTATATCATATAAGGGGTCTCTCCACCAAGAAGACTTAACAGTTGTAACATTTATGCTCCAAATGTGGAGGAACCAAAATATATAAATCAATTAATCACAAACATAAAGAAACTCATTGACAATAATACCATAACAGTAGGGGACTTCAACACCCCACTTACAACAATGGACAGATCATCTAATCAGAAAATCAAAAAGGAAACAATGGCTTTGAGTGATACACTGAACCAGATGGACTTAACAGGTAAATTCAGGACATTTCATCCTAAAGCAATGGAATATATATTATTTCCCAGTGCACATGGAATATTCTCAGAATAGATCACATACTGGGACACAAGTCAGCTCTCGCCAAGCACAAAAAGATCAAGATCATACCGTGCATACTCAGACCAAGGCTGTGAAACACAAAATGAACCACAAGAAAATATTTGTAATATTTTCACAGATAACAAAGATAACAAATACTTGGAGACTAAAGATGATCCTACTAAAGAATGAATGCGCTAACCAATAAGTTAAAAAGGAAAATAAAAAGTACATGAAAAACAATTAAAATGATAACATCACAGCCCAAAACTTCTGGAACTCAGCAAAGGTGGTCATAAGAAGGAAGTATATAGAAATCCAGCCTTCCTAAAGAGGGAAGAAAGGTCTCAGATACACAACTTAACCTTAAACCTTAAAAAGATGGAAAAAGAGCAGCAAATAAAATTTAAAAAAAAGCAGAAGACAGGAAATAGAAAAAAAATTAGAGCAGAAATCAATGCTATCAAACCAAAAAAAAAAAAAAAAAAAAAACCCGCCAAAAAACAATACAACAGATCAATGAAACCAGAAACTGGTTCTTGGAAAGAGTTAACAAAATTGATTAACCACTAGCCAGTTTGATCAAAAAGAAAATGAAGGAACCAAATAAATACAATCAAGAATGAAAGAGGAAAAATCACACCAACAGAGCAGAAATATAAAAAGAAATAAGAGAATATTATGAGCAATTATACGCCAATAAAATGAGCAATCTGGAAGAAATGGAAAAATTCCTAGAAACGTACACACTACCAAAAGTGAAACAAAAAGAAATAGAAAATTTGGACAAACCCGTAACCAGTAAATAAATCGAATTAGTAATCAAAAATCTGCCAAAAGCAAGAGTCCAGGGCCAGATGGCTTTCCAGAGTAATTCCACCAAACATTTAAGGAAGAGTTAACACCTATTCTCTTGAGGCTCTTCCAAAAAATAGAAATGGAAGGAAAACTTCCAAACTCTTTCTATGAAGCCAGCATTACCTTGATTCCAAAACCAGAAAAAGACCCCACTGAAAAGGAGAACTATAGACCAATTTCCCTGATGAACATGGACGCAAAAATCCTCAACAAGATATTAGCCAGCGGAATCCAACAATTCACTAAAAAAGTTATTCACCACGACCAAGTGGTATTTATACCTGGGATGCAGGTCTGGTTCAATATCCACACACACACACACACAAATCAATATGATTCATCACATCAGTAAAAGAAACAACAGAACCACATGATCCTCTCAATAGATGCAGAGAAAGCATTTGACAAAATACAGCATCGTTTCTTGATAAAAGCCCTCAAGAAAGTAGGTATAGAAGGAACATCCCTCGCGATCATAAACACCATATATGAAAGATCCAACGCTAATATCATCCTCAATGGGGAAAAACTGAGAGCTTTCCCCCTAAGGTCAGGAACAAGACAGGGATGTCCACTCTCACCACTGTTATTCAACATAGTATTGGAAGTCTTAGCCTCTGCAATCAGACAACACAAAGAAATAAAAGGCATCCAAATCGACCAAGAGGAGGTCAAACTCTCACTCTTCGCAGATGACATGATTCTCTATATGGAAAACCCAAAAGATTCCACCAAAAAACTGCTAAAGCTGATTCATGAATTCAGCAAAGTTGCAGGATATAAAAATCAATGCACAGAAATCAGCTGCATTCCTATAACCAATATTGAGGCAACAGAAAGAGAAACCAAGGAATCGATCCCATTTAAAATTGCACTAAAAAAACATAAAATACCTAGGAATAAATCTAACCAAAGAGCTGAAAAACCTATACACTGAAAACCATAGAAATCTTGGGAAAGAAATTGAAGAAGAGACAAAAAAGTGGGAAAAGATTCCATGCTCCTGGATAGGAAGAACAAATATTGTTAAAGTGTCAATACTACTGAAAGCAATCTACATATTGAATGCAATACCTATCAAAATAACACCAGCATTCTTCACAGAGCTAGAACAAGCAATCCTTAAATTTGTATGGAACCAGAAAAGACCCTGAATAGCCAAAGCAATCTTGAAAAAGAAAACCAAAAGCGAAAGCAGGAGGCATCACAATCCCAGACTTACAAAGCTATAATCATCAAGACAGTATGGTAATGGCGCCAAAACAAACACTCACATTAATAGAACAGAATAGAAAACCCAGAAATGGACCCACAAACTTATAGCCAACTAACCTTTGACAAAGCAGGAAAGAATATCCACTGGAATAAAGCCAGCCTCTTCAGCAAGTGGTGATGGGAAAACTGGACAGTGACATGCAGAAAAATGAACCTGGACCACTTTCTTACACCATACACAAAATAAACTCAAAATGGATGAAAGGCTTAAATGTAACACAGGAAACCATCAAAATCCTAGAGGAGAGAGCAGGCAAAACCTCTTTGATCTTGCCCGCAGCAATTTCTTACTTAACACGTCTCCAGAGGCAAGGGAAACAAAAGCAAAAATGAAATACTGGGACCTCATCAAAATTAAAAGGTTCTGCACAGTGAAGGAAACAATCAGCAAAACTGAAAGACAACTGACAGAATGGGAGAAGATATTTGCAAATGACATATCAGATAAAGGGTTAGTATCCAAAATCTATAAAGAACTTATCAAACTCAACACCCCAAAAAACTAATAATCCAGTGAATAAATGGGCAAAAGACATGAATAGACACTTCTCCAAAGAAGACATCCATATGGCCAACCGACACTTGAAAAAATGCTCAACATCACTCATCATCAGGGAAATACAAAGGGATAAAGCAGGCAAAAACCTCTTTGATCTTGGCCACAGCAACTTCTTACTCAACATGTCTCTGGAAGCAAGGGAAACAAAAGCAAAAATGAACTATTAGGACCTCATCAAAATAAAAAGCTTCTGAACAATGAAGGAAATAATCAGCAAAACAAAAAGGCAACTGACTGAATGGGAGAAGATATTTTCAAACAACATATCATGTAAAGGGTTAGTATCCAAAATTTATTAAAAACTTATCAAACTCAACATCCAAAAAACAAATAATCCAGTGAAGAAATGGGCAGAAGACATGAATAGACACTTCTCCAAAGAAGACATCGAGATGGCCAAATGGCAGGTGAAAAAATGCTCAACATCACTCATCATCTGGAAATTACAAATCAAAACCACAACGAGGTATCACTTCACACCTGTCAGAAGGGCTAACATTAACAACTCTGGCAACAACAGATGTTGGCGAGGATGCAGAGAGAGAGGATCTCGTTTGCACTGCTGGTGGGAATGCAAACTGGTGCAGCCACTCTGGAAAATAGTATGGAGGTTCCTCAAAAACTTAAAAATGCAACTACCCTATGACCCAGAAATTGCACTATTAGGTATTTATCCAAGGGATATAGGTGTGCTGTTTCGAAAGGGCACATGCATCCCAATGTTTATAGCAGCACTATCAACAATAGCCAAAGTATGGAAAGAGGCCGAATGTCCATCAATGGTTGAATGGATAAAGAAGATGTGGTATTGGTATGTATATATATGTGTATGAATATAATATAATATAATATAATATAATATAATATAATATATACAATGGAGTATTAGTCAGCAATCAAAAAGAATGAAATATTGCCATTTGCAACTACGTGGATGGAAATAGAGGGTATTATGCTAAGCGAAATTAGTCAGAGAAAGGAAAATATCATCTGGCTTCACTCATATGAGGACTTTAAGATACAAAACAGATGAACATAAGGGAAGGGAAGCAAAAATAATATAAAGACGGTGAGGGAGACAAAACATTAGAGACTCTTATATAAGGAGAACAAACAATGGGTTACTGAAGGAGGTGGGGCTAAATAGGTTAGGGGCATTAAGGAATCTACTCCTGAAATCATTGTTGCACTATATGATAACTAACTTGAATGCGATTTTGTTAAAAAGTATCCTCTCTTTTGAGTATACTGTGTGTGTGTGTGTGTGTGTGTGTGTGTGTGTGCGTGTCCATGACAGCACTGCAAAACAAGAGTATCCCTTAGTGAAACTGTAGATGCATATGTGAACAACACTGGAGAAAATAGTTGATGTCATTAGTAAGCGGTTGGACGTGAAGGGGATCCTTTTCAAGGAAAAGGACCAACCAATCTCTCACTGTCTGGCAATCATGGTGACTCTTGTCTAGCGATGTGGTGGTCAGAGGTTGGGCTGGAGAGAAGACGTAAGGTGACTGGAGAACCTACTTTTAATTTGGATTTAAACATGAAGAATTGAGTTGTCCTGGAGGCTAAGACTGGAATACTAGGGGCATTAGTGATTATAACACTAGCCCCCCAAATAAGGCCTGAATTCCTGTGTGACATCAGCATGTCACGTCTTAGCTGTTTTCACAATGGTGCCTCCATAAAATGTACATCTGGCCTGTACTACCTCTTGGAATCATTGCTGTGAGGCATTGGGTCATTTTTTTTCTCAATCTGCTGAATGTTTATAGCACTTCAGAGAGAGAAACTGCAGTGTGTAAATGTTTAAATTGCTTGGAAATCTGTCCCAAAATAAAACCTAAAATCTTCAGGCTAAGTTAGAAACAAAGGGAATATAAAGCACAAATTTCAATAGGAAACCAGAGTTTGAAAAAGTGATGTGAGCAATCCATTTAATTCCATGTTTATTCATCTGTGAGAGTGATGTGCAATCCACAGCCAGCCCTGGAGTCTGCTAATGAATTTATATGTTACTTATCTGGCTCCCCTCATTACTGCCTGTCCTGATGGTAAGTGAGGGCCTTTTAGAAGCCAGGATTCAGGATGCAGTATGAAATCATGGAAGGTTATTGTAGTAGTTGCCACCCAAAATAACAGTGTGTAACACACACTCAGCTTTGCTATAGCTCACAATGGAGCCAATTCTGAAAGAGTTAGTAGCAGCAGGGCCAGACTGGCTGCTGAGATCCAGATGGAATATGGGATAGTTTACAGGTTTCTTAGACATTCCTGAACTTCCGAGAAAGTATTTCTTAGAATTTAGTGTTCAAACCACATGAATCTGAATCACTGGGATGTTGTCATAAAGAACAATTTGGGAGAAAGAGTAAAGTCTTGAATCTCCTGACATACAATAAATATTCCACAAAACTTATGATTGCAAATGGTATATATAACGGGATGAATGCTGTAAGGCCCTGATAGGAAATTGCTTTTGCTCTAATTTCTGCCCTGAAGCATGCTTTGTCAGATTCCTTTCATTCCTTGATTAAATTTCAAGAAGTTTCAACAGTTTTACTGTTACTTTCAGCCACTACATCAGACTTATTTTTAGGCACAATAAAAGCCTAATCCATGCTAACCTAAAACTGCAATCTTTCATCAATTCAAAGTTTTCTCCTCTCTCCAGCTTGATGGAAGGTAGGATTCACAGCAGACCCTCCAGAGGATTTTGTTGTCTCATTCTTTCCTGTATCACCTGGGGCTATGTACACAATCTGAAGAGTACAATCTGGGGAAAGAGTATACAATCTGGAAGACATACAATGGGACAGTGAAGGCCTACTCTTCTGACAAGCATCCCCTGCACCAATGGGCTTTTGTTGTTAACAAGAAAAGTACCACAAACCTAGCTGCCTATTGGTGCTCAGCAGTGCCCTTCCTCAGTCCATTTAACATACTCAATTCATCCCTTTCAGGTCAACATGAAGTACTGACAAGCTTGGAGAAAGAAGCCACCTTTAAAAACAAACTCACTATATGAAGAAAGCATCATTAAAATGAATATTTGAAAATATTTTCATCATCATGTAATTGTATTATTAAGAACAATGGAATCATGTCTTGGATTAGACACTCAACATTGTTCTCATCTGCATGTTATTCAGATTTGTTTTTTTTTAAATCTTCCAAACGTAAAGATTTTGTGAGTTATGAAGTCATTCACTAAAATCAACAAGGAAGATGAAAGTTTACAGCAAAACAAACATCTTTGCATAATAGGTAGATGTGACTGAAAGGTGAGTATTTGGATTTACAATGCATGAACAGTGTTTTATATCACTCAGGGATTTTTTTCTGCTATGACAGCCTTGGAAACCAAATATAAAAATAAATCAATGTAAAGCATGCTCTTAAATTGCTATGTTACAGAATTGCAAATAATTTTCCAAAAATTTTGAAGCATATTTGATCCTATTGCTCTCACTAAAATATTATCATTACAGAAATTGAATGTGTATAAATATCCTTATTATCACACTCATTACTTATTCCTGTGTGCTTCAAAATGTAAATATTAGTAAAGTTGCACATGTACACACGTGTACTGGTGCACTACACACACGCACGCACACACACACACACAGGCATATATTTTCAACTATTATCGGTAAGGTTACATGATCAGAAATCAGAATACTCAACTTTAAAATCCTAAGTGCATAGCCTTGCATACCCATTAGATTTATCTTGACCCTGAAATGAGGACATCTGCAGCTGTCCACCACCTGCCATGTGGATCTACCTCTGGTCCACAACCCTCAGACAGGCTCAGGTAACTGCAGATCGCCAAGGCTCTCTATACCCTCCACCAGATGCCTCATCCAAGCTATCCTTGGCTCTATAGAAAAGAGACAGGATGCTGGGTTTAAGACTGATCTTTAAGGGTTTAACTTGATTAAAATAAATCAGGAAAAATGACCCCACCTTTTGAGTAACAATGTAAATTGTACACTACAGTTAATTGTCTACTTCCCTCCTGTCTGAGGTCAGGTTCCCCTGGAGCACATACTAAGAAGTAACAGATTCACGTCAGAAGTGATTTATTAGGAAGGGACCTTCTAAACATGGAGGAAGGAGTGGGGAGGAAGCAGGATAGAGAAGCAGGGGCGTGATGCTAGGCAATTCTGGGAAACCTCTCAGGTTCACCTTGATCCTGCAGGAAGCTCTGGAACATTAATCAGACTTTGGAGTTTGTCTTTTTCAAAGGAAAGGGGCTGGCTTTTCATACTTCCACACTAGTCAGACAGGGACTACTGCCATCCCAGGGGATGCGACCTCAAAGTACTTCTGGCTGTTTGCTCTGAGGGTGCCATTGCCAGTGTCAGTCTTGGAAGAAAGCCGCAGGTGCAGTGGCCAGATGCCAAGACAAGCAAGGGGCACAAGACCCAGTCAAAGGGATCCAGGAGATCTGGTGGTACACTACCATTTAACCACTTTGCTCACTTAGAGAACTATCTATCACTATACTGCATCTCGGCCACCACCAGACTTACCATCATAAGGTAAGCAAGCTCACCTTCACCAGACCTAATTCAAGGATCTCACTCAGGCCACAGTCATATGACAAGGATGGAGGCCTGGTGTCCTCAGCCCAGTTTTTATTTTATTAATAATAAAGCTGAAACAAGAAAAATCATATCCAGCATCATCAGGGAACTAAATATTCTAGATTATATAAACTTAATTTTAATGACAAAATCATATTTAAGTATTTGTATGAAAATCTTTCTAAATACAGCTTCTTTATCTGCCTACTTAGCTAAGGGATTCTGAGTATAATCAATGTTTTCCTAACAACATGACATCCTAACTACAAGTATCAAGTTCTGTTCAATAATATCATGCAGTGCATGCTCAGTCTACTAAGATAGGAAGCAATACTTGATGTTGCATTGAGTGGCTTTTTATTACTGCACATTTCAATCCTTGAAGCAGTTTCTAGCACTTTCTCTCACCTCCACATCTTATACTCCGTCAATGCATGCTGCTGATGGTGCTTCTCTTAGCCTGCAGCATCCAGCTTGTATTCTAAGAAGTTTGATAAGTGGGCATCTTAGATCTGTCTTTGAACTAGAAGTTAACTTGACCTAAGTTAAGGCATGAGAAATACTTCCAGCCATAAGTTACATCAGCCTCAATACATGAGATTCAGTCACCTTTTTACCTTTACATAGACTCTTTACTTCCTTGTTTTGCCTGGTGTTTCAAACTTTAAGCCATAAGTCTAAAGAGGAAATTTCAAATCAAGAGTTGCAGCTGAATCTATAACCTAGACCTTCTCTCAGACAGCTAGATCTCTTCATTGTTCTGTTCAGCACAAGTTGTAAAGAAGAGATAAGCATCTTTATTCTAGCATGGATGAGAAAGAAACAAGAAGTCCCATCAGTCCAGAATTCAGCATGCTAGAAATAGGGCTCCTCTGTAGTGAAAACTACAAATGACATCTGTACTTACTAGTGGGGCTTCAGGTAACTTACTATATTTTCTGTGTCTAAGCTAAAATTTCACTGAGATAAAGAAATATAAAAATATAAGAAAGAATCTGTTTAACTTGAAAAATCAGCTCGTTTTGGTTTATGAATCCTACCTGTGTGAGAGAAAACATCTGTCCTTGCATTCCATAAATATTTTTGTGCACACTTATGTGCCCATCACTGAGCTAACCCCTTACTTAGCAAGAATTGGGACCTTGAAGGATGCATAACAAGCAGCACCGAGATGGGCTCTCAGAGGACCCATCCTCATAGTTTGTCCACCTAAACCATGACAAAAGACAACATCCCAGAATAAAGCCCCATGTCCCTGGGATTCTCAAAGACAGAACTCAACACAAAAGTTTGCTCTTATTTTCTTTAGAAGAAAGTTTTGCATACATCTTTAATGTGTATTTTTTCCGAATGTACATTTATCCTACTATGTCTCTCCATCATACTGGCACTAAAATATCAGGTGCAATCCTTTTCTCAAGCTCGTCCCACCTGTGCACCCCTTTAATATAAATATAATGTGCTCATTTTACTATCTTGAAATGAAATCAATAGGTAACATGCTTGCTCATGTGTGTAATTTTTTAAAAGTATGATCTAATGACAATATAAAGGATAAATAACAATAATATGTATTTCAAAACATAACTGTTTGGGCATAAGTAATCAGGTGCTTGCACCCAAATGCAAAATCACTGTGGACACAATAACAAAATGACACCCATAAACAATATTTATTTGAAAACCAAATATAAAGAGTTTTGTCACTAGTGACATAAATTTCCAAGCTGGTGACCAACTTCTGACAAAGTTTCAAAACACAGTGTCATCTTCCCTAAAGTTGCCTGATTTTAGGATTCATGTTTCAGTATGTGTTAAAACTGGGCAAGAATTAACTTGTGTTTACTTGTAAAATGCCATGAATTTTAGCCTACAGCTAATTAGGCTTTTCAGAGTCATGGGTCTTCAGCAAGACATTGAAATATGGTATAAGCCCTCACTGTGGGAGACTTCAGCAGAAGTGGTCTCCCAAAACCTGCCTGTGACCCTCTGGATTGCCAATCTCCCAGGTTAGTAAGCTGTTGGTAAATGAGCAACTTTGGCCCTGGCACTATGAGCAGAACTTATCTGTTCGATGCCTGCACTGAAGCAAAGGACAGTGAGGACCTCCTTTGCTCCCTTATTCCCTGCTCCAGTGAGCAACCTAAAGTGAGCTGGGAGCCCAGGATGGAGGTGGGCCCCACACCTTCATGGAGCTCCTCATGAGAGAGAAATAAACTTGCCTTTGTCTAAGATCCTGAGAATTCAGCATTTTCTGTTGTGACAGCTGGTGTTTGTTATCCTGCCAAACACAGGACCTATCCTTTGCATTTCAAGGTATTTTTGTCACTGACCTGCATCCACTAAACACTACCCAGTCTCCAGAAATTGTTGTGACAAGCAAAGACAGCCTCACAAATTTCCAGAGTGCTTCCTGAAGAACCACGGCTTTAGATCCATGACAAACTAAAAATCTTCATTAAAGTGATTCTTCTTCCATTTTATGCCTAGGAATAGATTCATGGAATTTGCTCAAACTGCTTTCTAGTCCTCATTAAAATGAAGGAGACAATCATTCACAGCAGTCAGAATTATAGAAAAAACACAATGAGGTGGAAAGCAAACAGCCTTAAGCTTCTGATCACTAGTCTGTCTTGGGCTCTTTTGTGTTCATCAGGGCACTGGATGGGTTTTGCCTCCATACATCATGCAGATTCCTGGCATCTGTGAAGTCCAATGCCTTGTGTGGAATGGCTTTGTCCAGGTTGAGAGTTGTGTGACAGAAGGTAAGCATGCTCTCTGGACAGGACACCATCAGAAAAGATGTCGAGGTTAGCTGAAGTGCTATCAGAATCAATCCAGTAAGGGGAGGCATTGGGCCCCACGTCCCAGTGGCCCCTACTGGCCCAGGCACTCCCTGTCCCCCAATCATGGATGTAAATGAAAGTCCATATACAGGGATTCACTTCACATCCATGGTACTGTTTATGGTGTCTATGGTAACACTTTGAGTCTCTATCACTCACTGGACTATGTTGAGTCCATCTACCTCTGCCTGAGCTGATGTTGTGTCTCTCCTGGACACCGAAAGGACTGCTGCTGTCATGGAGGATGCCTGACCCTGTTTTCTCCGTAGATACTGGATTCAACCACAGCATATCGACTTTATTGATAGCAGAGAAATGAAACCAGCTACCATCCCCAAACCCACACTCCAGAGGCCATCTCTTGTATTAGATAAACTCTTTGGACCACCAAGAATTTAATAGAGGGGTGTCCTGGAAATCTTTAGTCCATAAGACTAATCAGTCTAATTACCAAGCAATGTATTAGAAATTAGCAGAAGAAAATAAGCTAGTTTGGCTTTTACACGTGACTATAAGCAAAAAAAAAAAAAAAAGCTAAAATATAGTATGAAATTTAGTATATAATTCCTGGTCTTAGGCAGAAAAGCACTTGAAAATTTGGTATTTGCCATCAGTCAGGACCAGTTTCATGTAAACCAGTTTTCTCTCTACACCACATTCTGTAGGATGAATAGCCATTTATGGATGTTAATGCCAGTTTTTAAAAGACTCAACTCTTATACCTACAATGATTCTATTTGATAATATATTTGTACACAAAGAAAAGTCTCGAAAGGATCACCCCAGGCAGCTAAGTGTGCTCCTCATTTATTCAATTCACATTTTTGAGCATTTACTCTACACTAGACACTGTCACTTTCATGGGGATACAGAAGGGAGGAAAGACAGAAATCCTGTCCCTGTGAAGCCACCATGATAGTGGGGGCCAGTTGACAATAGACAGATCAGTCAGTAAATCACATGGAGCATTAGAAAGCAAGGGCTATAGGAAAACCCAGTGCAAGGAACATAGGAAGAAAAAGCTGAGATGTGGGTGGAAGGAACGTCACTGAGAAGCAAAGCCCTGCATGGGAAATGTTAGGAGCCAGGACACCAGGGGGCAAGGGTGGGGGAATATTCTCCACAGAGACAGCAAAAAGAAAAAGGCTGTGAAGAAAGGCAGTGGTCTGGAGCAGAGTGGGAAGGGGTCCAAGGGAAGGTTGAGAGTAACTTGGTGTGGAAGGAAGTGGGAGAGACTTTAGCTTTACCCTGGAATTGGGATTCTGAACAGAGAAGCGAACTCATAAAATTTGCATTTACATTTTTGAAAGACCACACTAGAATGGCTTCAGAGGGGAGTGTGGAAAGGTGGTACAAACAGAGGTGTTTGTACTTCCTCCTGGAAAAGGATGCTGCTCCCTGGCCCTGGGCAGTAGTGATGGAGGCCTTGGAAAACAGCCAGAATCTGGATCTCTATCTACATTTGCCTACAGACTAACTATGGGTATGGGAGAGGACAAGTGTGACTGATCACTCCAAGATTTTGGCTGGAGCAGCTGCAAGCATGGAAGCCACTCATGGGGGAGGAAACAGTGGAGAGAGCAGGTACAGAGAGGGCAAGGGACAGATCTGGAATGCACACTGGACATAACAGGTAACTGAATATACAAGTCAGGATTTCAGGGAAGAGGTCTTATTCAAGAAACCATATTTGGAAGGAAACAATAGACAGCTGACAATTATAGCAAAGAGTTGGAAGCAACAGGCAACTCAGTGAGGAGAGATAGCACTGTGAAGTGGCTCAAGACTAAGCTCTCAGTACTACAACACAAAGAGGTTGAGTTGATGAGAAAGAATCTGCAAAGCAGACTGAGAACAAGCCAGCAGTAGGGTAAAAGAAAAACAAAAAAGTACAGCTCCCTGAAAGCAAGGCAGGAAACTTGGGGGTGGGATTGGTGGATGGATCAATAGTGATAAAAAACGTGAACCATATAAATGATGCCACATCCTCCCAGCTTAATTTACATCTACATGTGATCCTATGTGACACCCCTGTGTCTTTGTAAACACATTTGTGAATCATAGAGCTGGTGAGCACATGCTGTTTACACATATCACCTTGACACTGATGGGCATATGGTTAGTTGGCCATAAAAGATAAATACCTGCTGAGATATCAGCAACTTGGAAGAACCACATATTTATGGAAAACACACTCTTGTTTACTTGGAGGGTAGGCACTGATAAGGATGATATAGATTTCAACCAGTAGAGGGCAGGTTTGTCTAACATGCCAGACCCTTAGATGTAAAACCCAACCTGCCACCAAAATATTAATCAATATAAGCCTTGGTCTGCCACATCTCTCAGCAGATCACAGGGCATGCTGACAGAGGAGACAGGATAAAGACATTCACCATCAGAGGTTGCGGACATATCAGCTGGAACTAACCAGAAGACTGGGGCCATTGGAGGGCCTGACCATGTGATGAAATCCCAGGGGAAAGGTGATTGGTCCTTTCTGCCTGGTTAATTCACATAATGGCTTGGCTGCTTAATTAACCCTAATTGCTTGATCTACTAATTGTTTAATTTGCTATGAGAATAAATGTATGTTTAGTAAGCAATAAGTTGTTCCTAGATTTCTTGGCTACTTTTTCCCATGGACATCCTCAAACCAGGGAGCATTCACATTTAACAATTGGCAACTGGCTCATATACCACAAAAACAGTGTATGCAGCAATGTCAAGTAAGGTGCTGAGTGGGCATTGTCTATCATCTTTTGCAGCATGACCATCCGTGAAGAAAAGTTTGTGTACATTGGAGTGGATTCAGGAGAAAACAGGAGGGTGGGGACTGAAGGCAGTGAATCCTGAGTGACATTCTTGCTCTGAGAGTCATGGAATTAGGAGATGGTGGCTGGGGAGGGTGATGACATCAAGAGAGTATCTCTAACATAGAAGAAAGAACTACATGCTTGCATGCTGTGGGGCAAGGGGCAGAGAGAGGAGAAGGTGACATAGGGAGAGAAGTGAGAGTTGCTGGTGTGGTGTTCCTGAGCCAGTGAAGGGGACAGAAGCCTAGTGAACACACAAGAGCCTGGCCACAGGGAGTAGGGGAAGGGTCATGAACTGAGGATAAAGGCAGATGTGTGGTGAAGATGCCAGGGTGTAAGGGGCTGTGGTTGGCAGAGAAGCTGGCTTGAGTGAGGAACAGAACATGGGTTAAATCCAGTGAAATTATAAGAAAATATATAATAAAGAAAAAAGTAGAACTCAATGATCAGAAACAAAGTTTAAATAGAACGGATCAACAAAGACAAAAGTTTGATTCATTAAAAAGCTAATAAAGGGGATGCCTATGTGGCTCAGTCAGTTAACTCGGGGCCAGGTCATGGGTTTCACAGCTTGTGAGTTCAAGCCCTGCATCGGTCTCTCTGCTGTCAGCGCAGACCTTGCTTGGAATTCTCTGCCTCCCCCTCTCTCTGCCCCTCCCCCACTCGCTCTCTATCTTTCAAAAACAAATAAACATAAAATAATTTTTTAATAAAGCTAATAAGATAGGAAAAGTCTTTTCCCCCAAAAGAGACCACAGAAACAGACCATAGAAGTGGTTTTCCTGATGTTTTTCTACTAAACATTTCCATATCCTGCTTCTCTGCCTTGAGTCAATGCTATTGTTCCTGACCAAACATGTGGAAAATATCACCTCCTATTGCTGACTCATGGCCTCAGGTTTCCACGGACTTGGTCTGACATCATAGAAACATTCCACTACATTCTGTCCTACCTAGTGAGTTGGAGTTGGATAATTGCATGATTGTCTTTGTCTAGGTAAGTAAGGTTTTTACTTTGAAGTACAAAGTGCCAGATGCCACCACTATTGGTCAGACCTATCTCTCTCTATACCCAACTAAGACAGTGCATCAGCACCTGCCATGGATGCATTCAGAGGGCTGCTTTGACACAGCTGGGCAAGATTGAGAGCCAAAACGGCAGAGGCTGGGACTCTATGGTGGAAAAGTCATGGTCCTAAGCCTTGCATAAAGAAGATTTCCCACTCCAACAGACCTGGCGGGTGACATTCCAGCTTTGGGGACAGGGACACACTCCCTCACAGGCTAGCCCATCCTTTTGTTAGAGTAACTGCTTCTCTGAAAAGCCTCCCTGATTTAGCTGTAAAGAGCTCTTGGAAAACGTTGGAAGACCAGCTATAGATCTGGAAAAATGCAAAAGCAAATCAAATCCCACTTCCACATGATAATTGTATGAAACTTGAAAGCAATTCTGATGCCTTTAACCAGAGGTGAATAACCTAAACACACCAGTCTATGCAGTAGTTGGTTGGGTGGGGTATATGGTGAGGACTTCAGCCATTAGACAGCATGTGCCTATCCCCTGGGGCAGGCCATCTTCATCTCCACCCCACATGGTGGTCATGGGGAAAAATTAGACAAAAAAGCCAAACCTAGGTTTTTCTGAAAATAAGTCAGAAATATTGACTTGTAGTGAAAATGGGTTGGTTGGTCACAACATTCCCATTGCTTAAGATTGTTTAAGATTTCACTTCTTCAGGATAAACTTAAGCAAACCAGTTGGTATCCTTGATGTCACAAAAGTTTTAGAACTTCAGCCCCAACCCCCATAAAGATAATTCTCCTCTTAAAATCTCACCAGAAAATGGATTCATCACTTTAACAAGATTCTCCCAGTGCAGTAAAAGGAGATTTTTATCTTTGCTCCAACACTGCAGATTTCCATTAATGAAATCTTTGCTTGTCTTTGCTTGTATCATTTGGATTTCTGTTTAGCCAAATATACCTGTCTTGTGTGTATACAATTTATTTATTTATTTATTTATTTATTTATTTACTTATTTATTGGTTCAGAACTTTAATATGTGACTCTTAAAATAAATTGAATTAAGATAGGCTGTGATGGTGGTGATGCAGGCTGCATTGAGCCAAGTTGGTGGAATTTCTATGTATTATAAATGACAAGGTCTAGGGTGGGATTGGGGATATGGGTGGCTGAGGTAGGTAGAGGACAGGCCATGTGATAAGATGCAGTGAGTTACTGCCAGGGAATTGTAGACAGGCTCCATGTGGATGCCCATGTGAGATATGGATTGTTTGGGAAGCTGAGATCCAAGGAATGAAGGGTAACAGCTCTAGGGAGCCTATAAACAACCACTAAAAGAAGGAGCAGAGGATGAGGAGAGAGAAGGGCCATGCCACACCAGGTTCAGGTGGTAACAGGACTGTAGAAGAAATGCATTTGACCTGAGTAGGCTGCTGGGAGTTATGCAGGCTCTCTCAGCTCCTAGCACAGAGATAAAATCCTTGTCATGCTTGTGGGGTCTGCCAGAACCAGCTTGTGGCTCCTTTTCAACCTTCACCCTAGCACTTGGCTCACTGGGATTCAGTCCACAGGCTCCCCCCTCCCAGTCCCTGGTACAGGCCATATGCCATTCATCCCAGGACATTGGTATGGACTGTTCCCCCTTGGTGAATGCCTCCACACTGACTACCACAGAGACTTGTCTTTTTTCCTGCATTTCATCAGATCTCAGCACACCTGTCTCCAGAAGTGGACTTCCAACTGAGGGGATCTCATTGGATGTGAGTCTGTACCTGCATTTCCTAAACTCTCTGGGCTCATTTTCCTCACTTCTCAACATGCATGAAGTGTCTATCTCTTGTCTTAAAGCATGGAGGTGAAAGAGAAGCCATGTACGAATGGGTCCAGCTCAGTTCCTGGGCTTTAAACAAAAGTTTCCTAAGTCTAAATAATGCATGTAAGTGTCCAGTTAAAGAGTGAAATAATATACAAATAAATATGGTGGTTTGGAATGACCAGTGCCCCCATCAACCCACCGTGATTGAAAGATGGGGCCTTGGTTGGAAACATCAATTCACACAGGGTCAGGGCTATCACCCTGCCTGACCCAAGGAGGGGTTTGATCTGAGTGACCTGAGGCAGGCCCCCCATCTCCGTCTGACAGCCTGGTGTTCCCAGTGGTTCTAAGGATGATGATTACCTCGGAGGGACCCCAGCCCATTTTCTGGCAGAACAAGTGAATCACCTACAGAGGTTTCGGCCAAAAGGCTCATTGATGTCCACTGTAGCTGCTCTTGCAGGAGCTTTACTACCTGAGCTTGACCTATAGACCAGAAGTGAAGGCCAGCTCACCACCTGAATGCTGCTTGTGGGCCTGATAAATTTTATGCTACAATCCCACGCCAACCCAGGGGAATGTGGAGCACCCAATTATGTTGATTTGTCATCTAGCTGCACAGTTCTGAGTCAAGGAGGAGCCAATCAGTTCTAAAGAGGACCAAATGACTAAGAGCAACTTTTCTCACTGAAAAGAATCACCTAAAGACCAGACTTCAGTTTTCTTTATAGAAAGTCAAATGAATGGAATTTCTAAAGTTTAAAATCTTAAAAATCCAGAGTTCAGCTAAAACTCTAAGATCCCACTGACCTCTTTGTAATGCCAAGCTTTGTGGGATTGAGTTTTGGTTAGAAACAGAGAATTTTATTCTGAGTTATTTAAGATTGCTTCAGATATCCAAAGGGGTTATTAAGTTGGGCTTTGCTCTATAAGCGGGGAATTTTCTAGATGTTTAACTTGAGGAGATGTCCCCCTCCCCCTGCTGCCAAACACTATCACCCATCACCTATCTCTTTATCACTTATCCTTGTAGCTAAAGAAGAGTAAAAGACTGAAAATATCATAATTCTGGGTAAAGGACAAGTAAATGTAATCACTAAAGTTATTTTGTTGATAGTCAATATAAGCCAATTACTTAAGCTGAGCAAAAACTAAGCAGCAAATGCAATTCATGAGAAGGTGACTAAGGTTCCTTGGGCTTTTAAGGGAGGAAGGACTGACCGTCCCTGCAGTGAGAAATAAAACAACCAGAGGGCTCATCAGGAAATATGAACCCTCCTGGGATATTACTATCAACTTAGCTCAGGTCAACCACCTCACTTCCTGCATCTCTCAGGTCTTCATATTATACTTTCTTCTAAAAAGCATATGACAGTCTAGGTCTGGTTACACAATTAGTCCAGAGGGGTCACATTGCACTAGAAAGTTTTCTGAGGATCACCCTTGTGAATTACGATGGGTCCTAGAGAGAGGCACAAAGAAGAGCCAGTTCTCTGGAATTATTGTGCCAAAAGTCCAGTTCACATTAGGATGCTGTGACTGGAAAAATGGAAATTCAAGATTGATATCCAGGTGAGGAGAAATTCAGTGTGTTGAGCCCAGTCCTGCACACTATTCTTGCCACAGTGGCTTTGTGCACAAGCCCACTGAACAAGAACAATGCTGGTAGGGGAAGGGTAATACATGGAGTAGACCAATTCTTGATCAAGTCACCAATAACTGATGATATCACTAACCAAAACACCTTTTATGTTACCCTCAGTGGTCAACCCACCGAATCCTGAGCACCATGAACCATTATTGAGCATCCCTTTCTAAGTTTCAATAACCCCATCCATTGTGTTCCATGCCTGTACATAGTTACTGGTTTCCTCCAACCTGTATTTTTTTTCTTCTCTGCCTTTGCAGGATCCTTCCTCAGAAATACCCACCACCCCTCCACTCAAGAAACCCAGAACTAAAAGTTGGGCGAGTGATCATTTTCTCTCCAGCATGCTGGCTTATGTCAGGATTTTGCTTATGAAACACTACACATCATTTTGTCAGCATAAAACAGGAAAACTTTGCTGAGATGCATGTCAACTTCAGCAACTCCTTGTTTCCATCTTGCTCAGATTCAAAATTCAGATTTCCCAGAGAAAGAATCTGAGATGCCCAGCTTGGATCAGTTGGCTACTGCCTGAGAGGCCATGTGATGTAGAAGAGCCAAACTGCTACCATCAGGAGCCCTCTGGGGACAGTACTGAAAGAGACAAGAGCAATTATAAACCAGGACATTTACTATTAGCCTCCACAGAGGATCAAGGCAAAGGAAAGCCTAGATTTCCTCTGTGTAAACAACCTAATCCTCCATCATGGAACACCACACTGCCTTAACAGTTTTATTTCATAAATAGCTCTTTGTTGCTGCAGCAGGCTGGCTTTTGGAGAAGGGAAGGTGGGATGTGAAGTAGGTGCAGAGACCTTTGGCCTTTGTCAATGAACAGACCATGTCCTCATACACTTATTCTGTTTTGGATAATGTTGAGATTTTTTTCACTCTGCTTCACCATAAGACAGCACTCTGTTTCTTGAGACGGATACCCTATAGATGGGGTCTGATAGAAACCACTGGAATCTGAAAAATGTTTCCTTTTAAGCCCCTAGTCTAGAGGCAAAGGTTCATCTCATCAAGACTGTTCCCACTCATGGTAAAAAAGAATAAAAAAAAAAAAACTCCCCCATATTTGGAATTGGTACCTCCAAGCCACCTCCAACAGCATGGTTCCAAGGAAAACAATCAATCATAACACACTGACTCCCACCCCGCCATCAATTCCAGGGCTGGGCAGGTGAACCATGCTGTGTCAATCTGAGTTCTTTCACAGAATATTTTAAATTGGAACTTAAACTCCCTTTATGGTAGCAACACTTGGTTAATATGGCCCCAGAGAGACCCTCAATTATATTTATGTATTGTGCAGAAGTAAGTCTGAGGGTGATAACAAATTGCAAAGAAAACCAAAAATGAGACACTGAATGGGGAGAGGCCTGACAGTGATTGCTTCCTGGATTCCAGCACCCTTGAAGCCTTGTTCTGTCTTGTTCCTTCCTGGGGTAAACCAAAGAGTCCCCATTTTTATCCTAATCTAGTTTGGGTTTGGCTCTGGAATTTGAACATTCCAACTTTTGCAGAAACAATTAGGTGTATAACTGGAGAAATCCAAGAAATAGGTTCTGAAGGAGTAGAAGCATATCATAAAGGAACAGGAGAAAAGTGTCAGGAATCGCTGAGATCCCTTCTCCCCCATTGTGGTAGAGAAGTGACTGGTTATCTGAGATGCAGATGCTGTTGGCACCCAGTTCACAGCCCCTCAACACTCCTTATCCCAGTGCTGCCAACCCACAGCAGTGAGATGACTGTGCCCTCACTGCAAAGCAGACTGAGGAAGTGACATCTGGCATTTTCCACTTACATAAAGGGGGCCAGATTTTGTTGCTGTAGGTAGAAGACTCTTGGAGTATAGGAAGGTGATTCAGATGTCAGGCAGACAAAAAGGATGACAAATTCCACTGTGAGCCCTCAAAAGGTAAGTCTGCTATTTCTGCTCTCAGACATGACCTTTTAGACCATGAGGCAAGGGAAGTCTTTCCAGAGAGAAGACCCAGGAGTAGTTGGATTACCTAACCAGAGATCCAGGGAGCCAGAAGCATATAAAACAAATCTGTTGGTAAGATATTTTCCTGGTCCAAAAATATACAGTCAGAACGCCCTGGACTAATATTTCTTATTTTTCTTTTCTAAAGAATAATATCCACCATACTTAACTACTTTAGTTCTGAAAGAACAAACTTAGATGCAGCTCGTGTCCCCAAATCTAGTCATCCAAGGGTCCCAGGTCACTCTTGAACTTGCTGTAGATTGTTTCTATGAACAATAACACCCTCCTTTTTTAAAATTAAACCATGTTTTGTTAGATTTATGTCACTTGCAATCAAATTAATTGTGACTCTGAGACTAAATTGTGCTGTTCTGGGCAGAGTTTCCTTGTACCTGCTAGCATCCTCATTACACTGAAAAGATGCATCAGTTAGCCTTTGCTACATAACAAATCTTTCCACAATGCCATACCTAAAACAATAAGGATTTATTATTGCTCATGAGTCTGTATGCTTCTGAACCACTATGCTTCTCTGTACAGGCTTGGCTGATCTTAGTAGGGTTCACTTATGCCTCTGAGGTCTACTGAAAGGTTGGCTGGAATTTGGCTGGCCTAAGATGACCTCAGTCATCAGTGGGGTGGTTGGTTGGCTGTTAGCTGGGGTTATGGGCATGACCAGTGTTCATTATCCAGCAGGCTAATCTGTGCTTGTTCACACAGAAGTTCAGTAGGTTCCTAAAAAGAGATGCAAGGCCTCTATAATCCAGGTTTGTAACTGGTACTCTGTCACTTTCACTGACTTCTATTGTCCAAAAGTGGTCACAAGACCAGACCAGAGTCAGTGGATGGAGAATTAGACACTGCCTTTTGAGGAGAGGAGTTATGTATAATGGTAGCTGTTTTGCAATGCACCACAGTTGAAAAGAGACAGATTAATGAAGAATTACAGTCTCCACTGGTGACATACTGCTCCCTGGGAAACTTCCAAACCTTGGTTCAGGAGACCCTCTCACATCTAATCATTGGATGATTTCTACTATAATATCTTGCCCTCAAACCAGAAATCATTGAGATTCATTTCCTTAGTACTAAGTGTGATAACTTTACTTAAATTACCCAACAATGACAACAACATGAAAAGTCAACAAGGGAGAAAGGAAAGGGGGAAAGAAACTGGACTGGCCCAAGTCATGTTGACAAGATGAAAACAGATGCAAATATTGGAAAGAACTTCCTCAAATTTCATAAATTTTGAAGGATTAATTGTTATCTTCTTATGCCTAATAAAACCACTGAGGTACATGTATGAAGGAAGACATGAGCTTAGCTAAAAGGGAGTAGATTCTGGAGAATGGTTACATGAAGTCTGAGTCTGGTGAGGAAAAATATAGAGGGTCCAGCCCTAGCAGGTGCCCTGGAATTTTACTCTTTCCAGCTTTATACACATCTGCTTATGATCAACTCCCTCAAATTACATATCCTGGCCAATTGTAGGGACTGAGATAAATGAAACACCCCTGCCTCCACAACAAGTCAGGACTCTTTTGAACCATGTGTTCAGCTGGTCCAGCTATGAAGTGTGTGGCTCCATGGGAAGCTATGAAAGCCAAATACATCCCCAATCTCCCTGTTCCCCCAAACATTTCATATTCAGTCATGAGAAGAAGCTCTGATAAAAATCTTCAATTCTGACTTTCCTCTAAGTCAAGACATAGAAAAACAGTGATCACATGAATTTCCAAACATAACGAATTTCTCCCCTTACCCTCACCAAATTAATAATTTTTACTGCTTGGTGTTATGACATATATTAAAATATTTTAGAGAATTGGACCTATAAAACTGATATAAGAATGCAGTTTATGCTGTTCTCTATATCATACAATGTCTTCTTTATGATGACTCAGAGGAAAACTTCCTTTCTAAATTCAGTACCACAAATAGCTGGGCTTACCCTGAGCAACTGTTTAGCTTTTCTCTCATAGATACTGATAACCCTGGAGACTACTGTGTTCCTATCTTTTTTTTTTTTCAACGTTTATTTATTTTTGGGACAGAGAGAGACAGAGCATGAACGGGGGAGGGGCAGAGAGAGAGGGAGACACAGAATTGGAAACAGGCTCCAGGCTCTGAGCCATCAGCCCAGAGCCCGACGTGGGGCTCGAACTCACGGACCGCGAGATCGTGACCTGGCTGAAGTCGGACGCTTAACCGACTGCGCCATCCAGGCGCCCCACTACTGTGTTCCTATCTAAAAAGCTTACAGTCAAATATTTAGCCAGTCTTTAGTAATTGAGAAGATCTCAAGCCCTCTGTGAACCACCACTACTACTGGTTTTAGTTCTGTCTTTCCTACCCCCTTTGTCAGCTTATCTACATGTAATCATCTTTATTAAAAATATATGAAATTTTAAGGTGGCTGAGTGGCTCAGTTGGTTAAGTGTCTGACCCTTGATTTCGGCTCAGGTCATGATCTCACAATTGTGGGTTCAAGCTCTGCATTGGGCTCTGCACTGACAGTGGGGAGCCTGTTTGAGATTCTCTCTCTCTTCCTCTCTCTCTGCCCCACCTCCACCCTCGCTCACTCTCTCTCAAAATAAATAAATAAATAAATAAATAAATAAATAAATAAATAAATAAACTTAAAATATATATGCAATTTTGATAAGTTTTTTAAGTCTCCCTCAAATCATTGGAATAAAGCTGAGCAGAAATAATATCTTAATGTGAGGATACAATCTTGAGGTAAAGACATTAGCTACTACTACATGCCATGATTGAAATACACAAATCATAGAAGTACACTTTTGATATAGGGGTGCACTCATGTAATTCACACACTTCTCATGGTATAGAATGTGTCTAAACCTACAATGTTTCCTGACAAGCAGACTGGACTTGGGAGCAGTTACATCATTTACCAGCTATTAGTCCCTGGACACACAGCCCAACTGTCCTGGACATTATTTCCTGCTGGCAAAAACAGAAACATCATACTCCCTATGTGGATGGCATAAGGATCCAGGTCAATGCATAAAACGTTCCTGGTGACGTGTCTGGAGCACAATAGGTGATCAAAATTTGTCCAGCATAAGCTGCATCTGGAGCACCATACATATACTCAGAAACCAAATCTACACTATGCAAAATACTTCCACAAAAATAGAAAGATGTAGCAAAGCATTAAAATTAATTTAGCAATAATTTGGACTCATAGAACTATCTGGATTTTTAGATCTGAGTAACTGGATAGTGAATACTCTGTCATAATTATTAAGTAATCTTTGTTACAAAAGAGTTCTAAACACCATGTGATCCTAAGTATATCCAAACTCCCTTTAAAACAAAGTTCAACTTGAATTTTATTCTCCATAAACAGTTTTCCCTAAAATGGTACACATTGTGCCTTCTTGATCATTCACTAACTACAGAATCTCCTGTGTCATTTTGCCACATTTGGGAAGACTGGTTGGGACATCACTTGAAGATTAAACTGTGTATCTATGCAGCTGGGTGTACTGATTCACTTGCTTTATGGAAATTAGTCAAAGTCACCAGAAATATTCTGGAAGCATCTAAACAACGGAGGGCTGTCAGTAGAAGTGGTCTTGGGGGGCTCCAAAATCCATGTCTAGTAGCATAGTGACCCCTACTGCCCTCTCCTGAGCACAGAACTCATGCTCCCTGAAACTCAAATAGTACTTTTCCTTCCTGTCAAAATTTACTTTTTCTTGGATAAAGATAAAAAAAAAAAATAAGAGTACATAGCAAATATAAAGTTTTAAAATATCTTGCCTGATCCCAAATAATTGAGCAAAATAGGCTTTTTCTCTGCAGTAATGTTGAGCAGAATCTTATAAAAGCCCAAATCTATTCCTTAAGAGCCAGTGAGGTTCTTTGGAGCCAGATAATGAAAAGAGAAATATTTCAAAAACCAGCCCTGTACCTCAGTTCTGCAGATGCAGAGTGAGCCCAAGGTTTGCAATACCCAGATATTTCTTCCCAAGCATCTCCCTGGGAACCACCTGGTGGCCTCCTTGGAGACAGCTGTCCTAAGCTTTATCAGATAATTGCATGCTGTTCCAAAGTTGAACAGGATCACCCTTCCCCAGGTACTGACAGCTCAGATGTCAAGTGTGTTTCCTGCTGCTAATTGGTATATGTTAACCCCAGTCAGCCACCCCCCCTCCAGCTGTTTAGGGATCTGCATGCCAGACGGGTGTACCCTTGACAGTTTCCAGGGACCTCTGTGTACTTAGCAGAGTGGGTGCAGAAATGGTACCAGAGATGAGGGTGCCAGGGACAAGGAACTCAGATCTCTTTGTAACAGAGGCTACAAACTGGAAAAAAAATCCATTGTTAAGCCATTTGGATGCTCAAAATCTCATATGTGACTCAAAATAAAAGAATACAAAAAAACTGGATGGACTTCTGGTCAATTTTATTTAATATCTATAGAATTTCCTTATGCACTGCTCAAAAGGTTACAATCCTGATATCACCAGTTTGAGAATTATTTCTGAGTAAACATATAGTTTCCTTAACAATTATGATCTCTCTCTCTCTCTCTCTCGCACACAAACACAGTTTGGATAAATGCCTATAGAAAAATCTTAATAAACCATAAAAATGGAAGGACACAGGTCATATATTCCATCTAGATTACTACTAGAGACTTCAATAATGTCCACTTTGTGTTATTTCCTATGGCTGCTGTAAGAAATTAGCATAAATTTAGTAGCTTAAAACAACAAAAATATGTTAACTTACAGTTCTGGAGGTCAGAGGTTTGAAATGGGTCTCATAGGACTGGTATCAAGGTGTCAAAAAGGCTCCAAGAGAGAATCTGTTCCTTGTCTTTTCCAGCTTCTAGAGGTGTCTGCGTTCCTTTAACTAGTGGCTTAATCACTCCAACCTCTGTTTCTATTGTCACATCTGCTTGTCTTACTCTGAACATCCTGCCTCTGTCTTGTAAGGACCTTGTGATTACAGTGTGCCTACCTGAATAATCAAGTTAATCTCCCCATCTCAAGACCCTTAAATTAATCGCACCATCAAGGCCTCTTTTGCCATGTCAGGTAATGTATTCCAAGGTTACAGGACTAAGACATGGACCTCTTTGTAAATACTGCCTCCACGCACTCATCTATAACTCTACCTTCCTCCTCTCTTAGAAGGCTGCTGTCAGGACAAAACCATCCTAATTCCTTGTAATATTCATTCCTTGGCCAATGATGACTGGATCAGAGGTGTGACTGTCTCTCCATCTCTGCAGGTGAAACATCCCTCTGAGGGTATGTATATGGGACAGAGATCCCATTGTTCGTGTAAAGCTGAGCTGAATGCTGAATGTGTACCCAGTCTACTTATCTGGGCTGTGTGTTGTGGGAAAGCACTGGCATGGTTGGAGAAGGCAGTCTGAAGAGAGAATTAAAGCAGATGCCTAGAGATAGGAAGGGTGTAGCCAAAGAGCAACCAGCTGGAGGCAATGGATGACCAGTTCCCACAACCTTGCCATGCTTCTCTTGTGCTGTGTTTCTGGATGGGATCTGGCTTGACATAACTAATCTGCTTAATATTTGAATTCCTTAAGCAGATTTCTGTTATGCACCTCAAATGCTATACAGTTATGATAACTTAAGCAACAGAGTTTATAAGATTAAACTATGGCCCTTGTCTTGTCTTGTCTGTTGCTCCTATATAGCATCTGCTTGTTTTTACATCCTTTGCAAAATGAGATGACTCAAGACCATCAAAACACAGTATGTGCTGTGTCTGGTAGGTCTTCTACATAAGTAAGAAGAAAAAAAGTGTTCTGTGAAAAGGAGGGGAAAAATTACATTAGAGACTAAATTTTATCACATCATATACCATATAATAAGATCATATACCACACAGTAGGAGTTGGAAAATCAGGAACTTTTACATGTTCTAAAGGAAGAAATTTCCTTGTATTATTGCTTCTCAAATTAGTCAAGCGTTAGGAGCCTGGACTGGATACATAAAATAAAAATCTCATCAAGGCACGGTCAACACTGCACAAAATAATGCTCCAAACACTACATTTTTGTAACAAGAAGAACCCTTGTGTTTGAACTGAATCAGTCTCCTCCTCTCTAGGGAAATTTAATGTAATTAAGTCTCCTCTGTTCCCATTTAGAAGTTCATACATAATCATAGTAGGTTTTTACACAGGCAAAAATAAAAGACTGCAAAGACAGAGCTGGTATGTAATGCAATTTGTTTCTTCCAGTAACAAATAGCCTCCTTGGCCATGGAAGGAAGATAAGACAGTAAAGGGTAAGGGAAAGTAACATTCTTTCACCAAAATATTGCAACAGAGGCACATTTTTTGTGGGCTACTTGGAAGCTAACAGAATTGCTGCTATTTCATTTCTCAGGTAGTGAGCTCACCAGCCTCTGCTGTTAACAAGATGATTGGGCATCACTCTGCCTCTGTCAAGTTGGCCTGTGGACATACATTTCTGGAAAATTTTTAACTTTTTATCAACCTAAGTGAGGACCTTATTCTTAAACTTATTTTAATAATCATTGATGTGGTAGAAAATATCAGCCAAGACAATAAGTCAGTTCATAAACCCAAGGAAAATCAGGCAAAGACTTTTGAATTTACATAGTAAGCTCATGATAATATATTAGAAAAGTTCTGTCTTGCAGTCAGAGTCACCTGCTCTAATTCCTGGACCTGTCACTTTGCACCAGAGTGAGCTCTAATAGCTTGTTTAGCATACCTACATCTTGATTTCACAAAAAAACCTCCTACATACTTGAAAGGGATTTAGTGGGGATAGATTGAGGGACTGCATGCATCACACCCAACTGGGAGTCAAACACAAAGCAAGCACCTGATGTATAATCCTCTTCCTACTCCTTCTTCTTCCTGGGCTTTGTATCTATGGAACTGAATATTTAATCTAACTAACTGTATAAAACACTGTCACAAAGAGACTTTCAATTCCAGATGGTGGTCTAAATTCAAGTAATTACATCCCCTTGCTCATAAAGACTCTAATAATTTAGAAACATCAAAACGACAAATGAATATCCCATAGCCCATGATGAGTAGCAAGACCCCATGCCATACAGATGTCAATTCTTCTCAAATGCAATTATGGTCAAAACTGCAACCGGCTTTTTGTTGCGTATGTGATTTTAGATTTCTAAAACTTAATAGATGGGTTTAGCAGGCTTGGAAAAGACACTCCTGAAGAAGTAAAAGAAAGTGGGAATAACCAGATGTTATTAAGCTACAGTAATGAAGGGTAGAGAGTTATTCATGCAGGATTAAAGAACTGGCAGTAGATCAGAAGGGAGCCCAGAAACAGACCCACACAAAAAAAAGGTACATTGGCAACCCCTGGGGGAAGAAAGGACTGCCTAATGAGTGGAGATGCATAATCATTGTTATCTTTGGAGCAAATTGGATTAACACATGACCTCACACAAAAAAAAATAATTTAAGCTGGAAGGAAAAGGTATGCTAGGTTACTTTAGGTTATTCTGTGGTAATAAATAACCCCAAAATTTCACTGACATGACCTAACAACATTTCTCTCTTGCTCACATCAGATTTTCTGTAGCTTTTAGAATTCTCTGGGGCCACCATCTTCCACACTGCAGTTCATCACTCCAGGGTGCTGTGATCTTGTTGCCACTCCATGTTGATAGATGCATCCCCAATTATAGCAGCAGTGGATATGAACATGGGAAATCATACACTGGTTCTTGAATGCCTCCACCAGAATTGACACATGTAACCTTTTGCTCATTTTTCTTTGGGCAGACAATTTACAAGGCCCTGCCTGTCTGAAAATGGGACACTGTTACATACCACAAGAATAAGCCATAGAAACAAATGTCAATGAAAGAAGAAAAAAAAATCCATGAAGAAACTGAAGAAATATATATTTTTATATTTTTAATATATATTTTTATGTTTTTAAAACATTGAAAATAAATACTATTTAGACATATGTTTTTAAAGGTCAAAATTGTAATTTAAAAAGACAATGAATAAAACTAAATTCAGAGTCATGGCTACCTCTGGATCAAGTGGATGTGGAGAAGGAAGATATATAGGTTTATGGGGGTAGGTGGATTTGTTTCCATTCTGAAACATTGGCCCAGGATTAACAGGTCTTGAAAGAAACTCAACAATTCCAAGGGAAGCAACCCCTGTCAACAAAAGTCATTCCATAGGAAATGAGATAATTCAAAAGAGAGTATTGTAAAAAATCTAACATATCCTTAGACATATTTGAGAAATACATATTTGAGGACTATATATATATATATATATATATATATTCTTGTTCTTTGATCCTTTCTTGGCAGTCTGTCCTTGTCTTATAGATGCAGTTTCTCAAACATGTCTGAAAATATTTTGGATTTTTAAAAATATTCTCTTCTGAATTATGTCATTTTCTATATAATAAATTACTTTGTTAACCTTGGTTTCTTCCCTTGGAATTATTGACTTTTATTGTTAGTTAAAATAATTGTTTCTGAAGCTAAAATAAAATTATTGGTAAATCTAAAATATTTTTTAAAAGCCTCCCAGACTATCAAGTAAAAGTGAAGATGATGGAAAATATTGGAGAAATGGTTACAAACCCCAATCCAAAACATTCAAAATCGTGTAGGAAATGTGTAGGGAAAAGTTGAAACCTGTTATGAATGCCAAACAAAAAGACATCCTACCATAGGAACAGTAGGAAAAAAGAAACTGAAAATCTCATATATTGCTTAGAAGCTAACTGGGTGCTAAGGTTGGCTGTACTGGGAGACAATCATTCCTGGGAATAGCATATGTGGCATAACTTTCAACAACTATTTAGAATATCCAAGTGCCACAACTTTTCTACTCCCTTTGACTGTTCAGACTGACCCTTTGGCTTAAAGCTACATTTTACCGACTCTTACCCACCTTATATCAACATATAGACACATAACATCACTTTATAGAATTAAACACAAAGTTCACCTTGTCTAAGAAGCCTTTCCTGAGATTTTCATTGAAGAAAAAAAAATTCAACTCTCAGCACACTTGGAGGTTTACAGTTTTGACTTAATTTCCTAAGCCATGAGTCCCTGAAGGCAGGACCTATGGATTATTTGTCCATTTCCAGAGCTAAATAAACACCAGGAAAACTTATGCACAGTGACTTCCTTTAATGAAAAGGTATGTGAGAATTGTACATCTGGTTCTACAGGAGAGGCCACATGTCAAACAGCGGCTGCTTTGGTGCTCATCAAATGGGTGAAGGCAGGGTGCAGAGGGCTGTACTTTCACCAATATTTGTTCTTCGCTCTTGTCACAGACCAGACACCAGTTGCACAGCTTTTTTTTTCTGCAAAGAAGATCTCCTTCCTAAGTTTCATGACAAGACAAATAAAAGGCCATGTTGACTTTCTCTGTGTTTAATGTTTTCTTACTTCCATGCATGCAGACTCAGGAGCATAATGGATTCTTTATTCCCACTTATGCATCAATTTTTGTTCTTTTCCTGCCACTTAACATAAAATAGTTGATTGACAGTCCATGGAGGGAGAGAGATCTTATATTTTAACCTAATTAATAATGCAGGATACTGTGTCCTGTGATGGAGCATCCTGTGTATTTTAGGCCTAAAGAGTCAAAAAGCATTTTCAGGGCAGAGAAGCAGTAAGATCCTTGGGACAGTGCTGCGTAACCAACATTATAATGTTGGGACATAACTTCCCTAGGGCCACCTTCTTGTTGGTGATTAAACATATAGCTGCAAATTATTGATGCTCCTCCTATTGGAAAGGGGGATCTGTGAGTCATCACCTTGAATTTGTAATGAACAGAAATGCAATGGAAGAGCACTGTGTGACTTCCCAACAAGAAGTGGAAGAAAGCCATGCAGCTTCCATCCAGTTCTCTTGGGGTACTCTCATGGGAAGAAAGCTGGATGCCTGGTAAGAAGTCCAGATCTCCCAGCCACCACCACCCCCTACTGAAGAAGTCATGCTGTGCATAAGCTTTGTGAATGAACTGTCCTGGATATTTAGCCCAGTTGAGTCCTCAGTGGACTGCAGCTTCAGCCAAGGTTGACTACAATAGCATTAAAAGCCCACCAAAAATTGCTTAACCTAGCCCTCCCTGAATAGTTGACCCACAAAACTGTGAGAAAAATTAATGATGTATTAAGCTGCCAAGTTTTGGGGTATTCGGAGTCAACAAATACCTCTCAGCCTGAAAGAAAGTTACCTGGAGGTATACTCTATTCATATTAGGGAAGGCTGCACCTTTCACTTCTCACATCGCCCTAACTTCTTCAGGGTGATGGTGTGGTTCAAAGAGGTAATCTATACCAAAGCACTCTACACACAAACATTGTAAATGTCATCACAAGTATGCCAGAGAAAATGAAACACGATACAAAGACAGGTTTTCATTGCTGTAATTGTTGAATTTTTCAAATAGGAAACTTGGCAAGATACTCTTAATTTGGTACCCAATTAACAGTAAACTGGGTGGGAGAGAGATGGGAAGTGTACCTGTAATTGGCAGCATGGGAGGACATAGACTGTTTTCATCCTTCTCTCTGCCCCTGTCTCTCTTGGTCAGCCTATCTCTTCTCACTTTCCTGCCTTTTCCTTACAGTGCCAGTCTCAATGATCCATTTATTCTGATTCTTTTTGCTTTTCCAGGATACTGAAGAAGTGAGCTGGGTTCCTTTGGTAGTGAAACTGGCCTGTGCTGAGTCAGATGAGCAGAGAGGACCGAGAGGATCTAGGTCTCACTTGGTAATATCGTGAGCAGTTCTGCTTCTGAGGAAGCTTCTGCTGAGATCATTATCTAAGTGACTGGGGGTTTCCACTCAATTTGCAGTCTCACTACTTGCTCTGCATGTCTCAAAGTGTCAGGCAGCAGAGGAACTAATTAGTACTTAATTGCCAACAATGAAATCTAAAGAAGAAGGAAGAAAATTAAGACAAAGACAATTCCCTCATTATTTCAACTTTCCCTGCACTGTTCCCAATTAAACAGTAAGTCACCCTGTTTCTTAGCTCCTGCCATGACATCCACGTGGGCCTTGGAGTCATATAACTTCAAACTACCTTTAAAACCAGGTCCTCTGAAGAACAGATATTTGCTTTATGCTGATGCAATTAAAGAAGCTAATTTCAATTTTGAAGCACAGAAGATGTATGCAAGTTAATAGCTTTGCAACGTTTGGCCTCCAAACAGAATGAGAAGCTTGTTGTTCCGCTTTAATAACCCGTGGGACAAATCTGAGCATTTATATAAATTGGAAACCTTGTTATTAACTGATTTTTTTCATCCAATTGTTTCCTGATAGGAGGATGCTTATCTCAAATCCTATAAATGCTCAGATGCTTTTTGTTTGTTCCGCATCTGGCTGTCATCTATTTGGAGTATCATAAAGGGAAAATGCAAGATAAAAACCACCTCATGGGACAGGCCTGCAAGATGGAAACTGCTCACATTGCTTTGGGGCTCTGACAACATGGTCCCAGTGCCATTCTCATTTCCTTGTTGCTTTGCTTCCTAGTTCAGAGTGCATTTTGTGCAGGTGACAGACGTTAGTATTCCTCCATAGCATGCTAATTCAGTCTCCTGAAATCTGTTAGAGGTTTTACTTTCCTTGAAGACCTCCTACAAACTCTTTGTGAATTGTGTAACATCAATAAGGAGGGTCTGGGAGCCACAGACAGAGCATTGCATGACTCCCTGCAATGCACATGCTTCTGAGGGATGCCCAGGATCTCCACATTTCCCATGAGAGCCGCACTGCATCAAAGTAGACAATGGTAGTAATGGTTCTGTGGCTGCTAGAAGGTGTCCATCTGTTCTGCCTCCTTTAACCATTTGACCAGCACACAGGCCAGGAGGCTCCCCACAGTCTCACCTTGAATAAAAACTGGAATGAACTCATGGGAGCAGTAAAAACTGTTGTAAAAGGAGGCAACTACAGACATGGATGCAAATCTCAGATCATCTCTTACCAGATGCATGACTTTGAGCAAGATGCTTAGTCTCTATAAGGCTCAGTTCCTCATCCATGTAACAGGCACCTTAAAGATATATGCCTTTTAAGAACATGTACTTTGCATAGTGAGCACATAGAATATACACAATAAACTTAGCTTAAAAATAAAGTTTGTTGGAGCACCTGGGTGGCTCAGTTAGTTAAGTGACTAACTCAATTCCAACTCAGGTCATGATCTCACAGTTTGCGATATTAAGCCCCATGTAGGGCTCTGTGCTGACAGTTTGGAGCCTGTTTGGGATTCTCTCCTTCTCTCTATCCCTCCCCCACTCATGCTATCTCTCTGTCTCTGTCTCTGTCTCTATCTCTCTCTCTCTCAAAATAAATAAATTATTTAATTAAAAAAACAATACAGTTTGTTTTAGGCTTGTTTCCCAGACCTTGAGAAAAAGATCTGAGAGTAAGTAGTTGGTGTGAGTGGTGGCTAGAGGGAACATGAGAAGGAAGTGATATGAGGCATGGAGCTGTCCCCTGGAACTCCTTCAAGAAAAAACTTGCCACTCTGCAACAAGGAGGGCAGATGCCTGAAAGCCTCCAGCTGCAGCCCATCCATCAGGATTTGCCTCAGCTTGGTAGCTTTGGTACCTGCTTCCCAGGCAGCCCCAGCCAATGACTGCATACAACAGTCTGTTTAGGGGTCTCCACCCCACCCAATATGGGATTCCTCCAGGGGAAATCTCATGGGTTGACAGACACTGTCTCAGACTGCATGACAGCTAAGGCTCTCCCTGCCTGATCCTAACCTCTGTTTCCTTTCATTGGTGTCAGATCTGCATGGCAGAGTACCTCTGTCCCAAGGACACATGGGAACATGAAATGGACAAAAAAGGGAGCCAGTTAGTGACCAGATCACTGCCTTGGGAAACCCATGTGCAACTGGGGACCTCTGAGAGATTATGTGGCACTTGCCCCAGACTTGCCTAAAGAGGTGAGAGAAAGGACATTTTATTTTCTATCCCTGCCCCCACCCATCTTGGCTGCTCCTGAGGCAATGGGTGCTGATACTCTTGACTATCCCATGCAAGCTTGGAGAGCAAGTCCCCAGAGGGAATTTCAGGTGCACAGAGCAGAACTCCACGGAAAGGTATGAGAACAGTGAGTGCCAGAAAATACAATCAGGAGAGCATCCACTAAAAAACTTTTTTCTCTGGCTATTCCCTTCCCTCTCAGTATCAATGTGGGAGAAGAGCAAGATGGGGGAAACATCTGATGAGCACTCTGTCTGAGGGATGGGCCAATATTACCATATCAGTCTCCAAAGACTGCCTGTAACCCCGTGTCTACCTGCCTTCTCGTCCTTTGTGTTGAAGCTCACCTCTTTCAGCATGCTGCTAATTCACTGAGTGCTTTCTCCTATGTTATTATACATTCAGCTTATAACAAATACCATATAAGGGTTCAATATTGTCTAGTTCCTTAGCTTAAGAAATCTTCTATCTCCCATCTTGGGAAGAGAATGAGTTATGATAAACACAGAACTTATAACTTAATAAGGGAAGAACGAGAATGAATCAGCAGTGTTTAGTAGAAAACTCCAAAACTGTAAATAATTGCAGGACAAAGTCCATGATGGTTGTGGAACTACTGGGCAAGAACTTTCTTCCTGGTGGAAGCTCTGTAGCCTTGTCAAGGAGATAGGCAAATGGTAGAACACAAAGGTTCAGAGAAGGAAAAAGGAAACACAGATATCACATATATAAGGTGGTGGAATCCACTAAGGAGAATATAACCATGTGGAGGTGGCATGCAAGGTTAGAGTTGACTCTGCCACCTTGGCCTTGCCCCCAATTGCCTATAGTCATCACTGACAAGGACCATGTCCCCATCCACCAAGGGGCCAGATAAGAGGGGAGAACATTAGAAATCCCCTTCTTATTCATCACTGGAAGCAAGCTGATCCCCTTTCCCATCTACCAAGTGCTTGGAAAGCATTGTTTTTCCAAGATTCTTGGTCCCTGATAAAGTCCTAAGTGATTTCTGTCTTTATGGGACTTTGTCTTGGGAATGGACTTCATCTCAGAAGTCAGCTCACCAGGGACCCTGAGTGATTTGTCTGGCTCCTCACAGTCCTGTTTCTCCTGGCTAGGTCTATGGAATCTCCCTCTGACTTACCTGGAATCTGTACACCTTTATAATATATATATATTTTTGTTTTCCTGGGTTAATATCCTTGTTTCTGCTCTTTGGAAGAATTTTTTCAGATTCAGCATGTTTTTATTATTTTTTTACAAAGTTGAGATCTAAACACCTCAAAGGGAAAAAAAATAAATAAATATGCCTGATTTGGGCTCCCCTTAAAGCAGATCCTAAGCTAAGGACTAAGGGTACAAGTGCTTAATGGGAAGGTGTCCCCAGGACACTTTTAGGAGGGAAAATCAAAAGACAATATTCAAAATGGGTTATTAACATACAAAGGAATAATATTAAGCCTTTAAAAGGACAGAAATTCTGACATATGCTGCAACATAAATGAAACCTGAGGACATTATGTATGCTAAGTGAAGTAGGCCAGTCACAAAAGGACAAATACTGTATGATTCAATTTATATCGGGTACCTAGAGTCATCTAATGCATAGAGACAGAAAGGGTACCAGTGGTTATGAGGGGCTGAGCAAAGGAGGGAGTAAGAAGTTACATTGTTTCCTGGATACAGAGTTTCACTTTTGAAACATAAAATAATTATTGAGATGGATGTTTGTGATAGTTACATTACAATTTGATTTACTTAATGCCACTGAACTGTACACTAAAAAATGGTTGGGATGATAAATATTATGTTATGGATACTTTACTACACTATAAAAACTCAGCAGGAGATACACTCTTAAATAAGAGCTGATGAAGGTGGTAAACTAGGGCCAGCCCAAGAGTAAAGGGAGAGGACCAACCAGAGGGGCCATGCTTCATGAATGTAATAAAAATCATCAAAACGAAATAGAGGACTAGAGAATGAGAAGTTTTCTCATACTCCCTCATCATTATTAGGTCACTTTAGCAGCCAAACTTCAGAAGGGAATGGGTTTGATTCTAGTGGTTATGTTAATTTTATAAAATAAATCAGACTCCTGAATCAGCAAGCTTTGTAGCTCTATGCATGAGTTTAGAATATAAATGAAACCAATTTCTGTCCCAAGATCATCTGGGTTAAAAAGCAATAACCCACAGGAAATAGATGAGCCATTTCATGAAATGACATTCTGAAATCTCATACTCTACAGTTATTAACAAAGCAACAAATCTGCATTTTTAACATCATTGTAATACTTAGTGACTGTGCCATGAGAATGGCAAGTAGAAATGGCTGGTGGTGCCTCCAAAGGAGAAGCAATTAGATGGTAGTCAGGAGGTGGAAGGATTTTGGAGTATTTCAGAAAATACCTAAGGGGCTTTTAGTAAACAAGGAATCTTGAGTTCTTGCCTGTTTCACAGGCATCCTCATGTATTTAGAAGAGATTGCAAAATGTAGAACATATAAAGCACAGTAAGCTTCCCTGGCTTTGATTTGTACCTGACCCTGGTAGTTTGCAATCTGTTGGGAGCATAGAAGAGTCATGGATGGTATTTTACTCCTAAGCAAACATCACAAGCCATCCAGGAAGGTTCAGAGAGGAAGCATATATGATCAAACCCCAGAAGTCCTGGCCTTCCATTCCTCCAGTGAGAAGGGACTAAATTGCTTGTCTAATATACCCAGAGGAAAGAGTAGTGACTTTAATAAGGTCCTCTTTAAAGACATTTTATGGGACTTAAAGGCTATTGTAAATGAATGTGAGATTCACTACTGGATTTATTTTGGAATCTCTGTATATATGGATTTTATGAAGATAGGACTACAGAAAATTTTATTGGAATGGAACACAGATTATTTACTCCAAATTGCTCACAATCTGAAAATGAATTAAACTGCCAAACTACTCCTAATCCAAGGAAAAATTCATAACACCCCTCCAGGATTTCACAAAAAAATAACACTTATAGGGGTGTCTGGGTACCTCAATCAGTTAAGCATCTGACTCGTGATTTCAACCCAGGACATGATCTCATGGTTCCTGAGTTTGAGTCCTGCATTAGGCTCAGTGTTGACAGCATGGAACCTGCTTGGGATTCTCCTCTCACTCTCTTTCTACCCCTCTGTGACTCACATGCACATGATCTCTCTCTCTCTCTCTCTCTCTCTCTCTCGTTCTCTCTCTCTCAAATAAATAAATAAATAAATAAACTTAAACAAAAGAAATAACACCACTCATAGCTCAGAACAGTCCTCTAGCACTATAGTGGGAAGGTTGTAGAGGGGACACTGAAGATACTGCCTTCAGTACCCACACCCCAGCTGTGACATTAGCAGACATAGCCCTTTAGAAGACAGATCTGAGATGGGTCTGGACAGCACATTAGTTCTTCCATCCCCTGGTGAGTCCCATGTGAAGAGGTTATGGTGTTAAGATAAAGGTATTGGAGTGCACTCATATTTGAGGTGGAGGTAAGAACAAGGAACCAACTTATTTTCTTGTCATAACTGGGGCTTATTTTGTTGTATTGTGAAACCACAGACAAAAGTGACAGGTAAAGGTGGGCACATCATCAAAAAAAAAACCCTATTCTTTAACTACATGATTCATGTGAACTTAGCATAGTGTAGCTCTTGAAGGGCCAGAAGGACAGCATAGGTAGAAAAAAAACAAACAAACAGCAAAAGGCGGGTGAGAAACAGGTGTACTAGAGGAGGTAATGGTTCACCTTCTGATGCAGACATTGTGAAGGAGCTGAAGGAGAATTTCCAGGGAGAGTCCAATGATAAGGCCTGGATTGGGGGCTAGGGCTGGAGAGGCAAATGGTAACCAAAGTCTAGAGCTGTATGTCCCAAGTCTGTGAAGAATAGGGCAGGAGAGCAGTGACACCACTTGGCCTTTGTAGCTGTGGCCCTGCCTTTCACAGTAGCAAAAGGAGGGCATCCACAGAAGGAGCCTGGGACAGGAATCTGGAAATATTGGTGAGGATGTGTACTTACATAGGGATGTTTTTGTTACAATGTCAGAAGATAAATTCAAGGATACAGCAAGCCATAGACTGGTTTCCCAGATCCCAATATGCTGATGTGCAAATGTACATAAGGTCAAATGTGAAAGGGAACAAAGTAAATATGAAACCAGAAAGAGAGTGGTACAATGTTTCTACAGCAAATAATAAATGTTTTGCTTTCCTTATTTTTGAGAAGCATCCCAAAAAGAGTTTGGACAAAATCTGCATGACAGAGTGGTAAGTGGTTAATAAGAGGAAACAGAGATGTGCTAAATAATTATGCTTGAGACCAGGGCATATTCCTAGGGTCTTCCCCACTCCATCCCTGAGGCCACCCGCATCTCAGTCAGGAGGAGATTTCCTAACTCCTTACTAAAGAAGTTTCATAAAACCAGAGACCTTCCTCAAACCTGGATTCATCAGAAATTGGGCCTAAAAGTGCCTTTCCACATTTATAAAAATTAATATAAAGTTGGTTATAAAGACCACCCTAACGGCTTCCCTCCTCTATGTAGAGTCAACTCAAATTTAGCTCTTTTGTCAACTCAGGGGTGAGGAAAAGACTGTGCCATCACTATTTCAGTCCCCTGCAGTGGCTGGCCAGCCAGAGTCATCACAGTAGCCACAGGAAGAAAGAAAGCCCTGCCCAGTATGATTCAAGACTGCATGCACAAGTCTTGGCAGGAAGAAGGGAAGCAGCAGTCCTCACTCAGAAGGCCAGTGCTGCCTCTGTGCTGGTGCACAATTCAGCACTGGGGAGCATCCTGCCCACCCTCCAGATCTAGCTGGACTTTTTGCCTCAGCTTCTCTGAATCTGAGCCAAGCATGTGTGCAGCTCTGTGACTGAAAGCATGAGCTTCTCCAGATTGCTCCTATTGTCAAATCTAGAGGCAGTGAGATGGACATGTGCTTGAGTTTCTCTTTGTTCTCTCCAATTTCATGTCCAGCTCTTCTGCCCCATTTCCAGCTTTCCATCACCAGACACAGAAGAATGGCCTTCCATAGACATCTCCTCCAGCTTCCACAACTGGATGAGGTACAATCTTTACAATGGCTCCTGGTCCATATTACTCATGGTGTTCTGCTTCTCTGATTCTCCACTCAAAACTTACCTCATAGGTTGTGATGATTATGACATATGAGGGTCTTCAGTCCTACAGTTGTCAGTTCTGTTTTTTTTTTTTCTAATCGTTAACAGATGGAGTTTAGTAAAAGGATAAATTCAACCAGCTTTTCAGATCATGTGAAACATCCATATTTGGCATTTCATAGATGACACTGCTGGGCCTCTGATAAGGTGTTATAGCTCTCTGCTGTATGCTGCATCTGTACATTCTGTCATCTGAACAGAAGAGTGAATCTGCAAATGGAGAACCATATCAAAGTGCTGGATGCATTACACATCTATCTCAGTCCATCCAGGCACCAACCCTCTGCTTCATCTGCCAGCTGAGACCTGAAGCCCAACTCAGTAAGGAATGCCCGCATCCCAAAGCCTCACCATTGGTTTAATGAGGCTAAAGCCTGAGTTCTTCTCTCTCACTCTTCAGTGTCAGTGTTGGCACCAGGTCCTCAGGAGGCCCAGATCCAGGAGGACAAGTGTTCTCCATGAATAACTTCTGAGAGTTCCCCTGATTCTTTATGGTATCAGCCTATGGAGATAGCCATAAATCATCAGCCTTGCTTCTGGTGTTTCCTGTTTATTAGTTTATCAGCTAGATTTTGCTGAATCCCAAACTGCCTCCAAAACTTAGTAGTTGAAAACAACAGCCTTTTTCTTTTTTGGCTCAATACTGTATGAACTGGTAATCTAGGCTAGGCTCAGCTAAGTACCTCTTCCGCCAGCTTTGACTGGCATCACCTATGCATCTGAAGTCTGCTGCCAATCAGCTAGGCTGTTCTGCCTCTGGAAACTGGGTGGCTATTGGCTATTGGAGGTGACAGAGCCACATTATGTCTCTTTTTCAACAGGCTGGCCCAGCTTCTTCATGTAGTAGAAGTGACAGGGGTCCAAAGAACAGCAAAAGAAGGCAAGCTTCAATATACATCACTTCTTAAAGTCACATTATATTTGGTATTGTCCCATTGGCCAAATAAATTCATATTATCAAACCATAGCAAGTGGAAGACTGGACCACACTGGTTTGAGGATAAGGGAGCATGAAAAATTAAAGCCATTACTACATCAACCATGGTAAGTTACCATTCCTCCCATTGCATCAAATGGGAGTCAGTCTTCAGTTTATATCACACACTGCTAGCCATCCTCCCAATTTCCATCATATTGTTACACTCTGCCCCCCATAATTATTCTACAAGTGTCAGAAAAGTTCAATGTGACCCAATATCTTCCCTTTTCTAGAAAAAACCCAAATCCCTTAGCAAGCATACTAAATTTTACATCATGCTCCAACCAAAACTTCTTAGTATAAATCATGGCCTCCCCTGCTATTTCCCCCCACAAAGACAAATGCTTATTTACACACACACACACACACACACACACACTAACTGCATAGATCATGTACACATGTCATACATCATATACATGCACATACAAGCACACACACTCATGCCATAACACCATTTGTTTCACTCCCCTTAGCTGTTCCTTGTGTCCCATTCTGCCCTCAGGATGGCTTTAGTCCTTACCCAACAGGTGACCTCCCTGACTAGACAGACAAAACAACCCCTCACTTCTTAGTACCCAAATTGCTCAGTTTGGACCACTATCATGAGATTTTCTGCCCTGTTTTTTACTACACATATTATATTAATTTTTCCAGATTATAAACTTCCAAACAGCAAAAGCAGATGCATATTAATCAGTTTCCCAAAATCAGGACTCCAGAAAGACTTCCAACTTTCTCAGATGTCTTTGCCTATGAGGGTACCATGACCCATTACATTTTTTTCTCTGGGGGTAGAGACTTCTGTTCAGTCAGAACCACTCTTGCAGTGATGCATCATAGGGAAGATCAGCAGTGTGATATGGGTCTACATAAGAGCAGCTGTTCCAGTGGAAGCAGGAAGTTCTGGACAGATGTGGGATTCAGTCTGTTTGGTGAACTTGTCCTGGTAATGGCTGCAGAGGCAGATTGCTCACAGGGTAGCCCACCCCACCCAGGGTCACTTTGTGGGTGGAATTTCAGAATGACATAATAGTGCAAGCATGTCTGCATCAAAGGAGGTAGCTTATTTGGGATGGGGGTTGAGGATCTTTCCAAGTCCCTTGGAGCTTCACCAAGGGCTACACTTAATTTGCTATAAAGCAAATTACCAATGAAATATACAGGAGTTATTGGATCTCAGCATATAGTAACAAGAGGATCAGTGAGGATTGACATAAAGTGATTTCCCATTTATCCTGTGCCCTCAACACACACTATTCCAATGATTCTGTTACATAGTGTATGCATATAGTATACTCATCACCAGCCCTGCCTTAGATAGCTTTGTGTCTTCCGCCAGGAAGGCATACCAAGAGTATAGGCTCATGCATGTACAAAGTAGTCAAAATTTGTGTGTTGAGTGACCATCAATGGTTGTCTTTACAAGACATATTCTGAATGATTAAGGAAATAACAATTCTTTATAAACCCCAAAGGCTACAACGGACTCAGTCCCTCTCCCCAAGTGTTAGGCCATGTGGGGACCCTTGAGAGAAGAAAAATTACTAAGTCTTAAATTGGTTTTATTTTTGTTTCTTTTAGTTACCCCTTAAAGTATTAGAATGCAAACTAAGACAACTAATGGCAACAAGGAGAAATCAGCAGCTTCAGGGGACTCTGGGTGGTTCTTAATGCTACAGAAGCCCCCACCAAATCATAACACTTCCATTCATCAATTAGGGACTTCACATGAAATATTTGAGTACATCTTCTTCTTTCAGTTTTCTGTTGCTGTGAGCCTCAACAGAGTTGGACCCTAAGAACCCAGACCCTGGAGAAACTGTTCAAAATTTTCAGTGCAGCACCATTGCTATGCAATGATTGTATTCCCTGTTCATTCAGCTACTATATCAAGCCACACTATCCAGCATAACAAAAACAGTTAGCTCCCGAAGACATATCATAGTCAATGCCTGTGTATTAAAATCAAAAGGATGCCTTTGGTTGATCCAGGATTGTCTCACTTGCCAACCTGTAAGAGGACAGAATGAATGATGATGTTTGAATGAAAGTTCTCAGGTCCTTGGAGGAAGGAACTCACTGGTTCCTGATGGACATCACCTCAGACCTCCCTGCACTGAGCATCAGTGATGCCACTGACACCCACTGTGCATGACTGTTTGTGTCTATTTATGACATTTCCCCCAACTACTATGGAATATTCACTACTACACACAATCAGAGAAGAAATAATAGATACAAGATGATCAGGATTGTACTAGGCTGTTGTTATTTGAAAGCAAATGAAATCTTGGACAAAATGGCAAGAAGAAATGGAATGAGCATATATCCTTCAATGGTGTTGCCACAGTGCACAATAGGGTTCCCTTAGTTGATAGAAGGTCCCACTTTACGTTACAGTAAGGACATCTCTTTTTAGAAGTCTTGACACAAAATAACAGAAAAAAAAGGGCTTTGTGGATAAGTGGTAATGCTGACCTGCACTGTCCAATGTGGCAGCCAGCAACCCTATGTGGCTAGTTAAATGTAATTAAAATTGAGCCACATTAAAAATAAGTTCCTCATGCATAATAACCACATTTCAAGATTTCTGGTGTTGTTTATTGCATAGAAGTCAATCTTGTCTATTCATCAACAGGAAGAAGATGTACACTCCAAGCGGGTCATGCAGCAACTGATGGAATGCACTGGAGTTAGGCTTTTGAAGGTGAGTGGTGCCTGCATGCTGTGAGCACCCAAGCTGCTGCTTTTTATTTCATTTTATTTGATTTAACCATGAATTCATTAGTAAGTGTATACTGTGTGAAAAAAGTGTTCTGGGCTGGGGTATAGAGAAATAAAAAGCAAACTACTGTCTTCATGAAGCTTACATTCTGTCAGGGAGAGATTGACAATAAACTAGATCAGTAAGTATATTCATTATGTTGCTAGGTAGTGATAAATGACATGGGAAAAGGAAAGTAGGAAGAAGGGTGGATATTCTGTGAGTGGGGATGCCATGTGGAGTAGGAAAACAAAAGATAGGGAACCAGATAGGGAACCAAATAGGTAAAAACTGAGAGGAGATTAGAGGGAGCTTAAAAGGGCCTGTGACTATCTGGGAGAATAAAATTCTGTGAAGAGGGAACGGCAACTGCAAAGACCCTGAGGCTGGACCCTGGCCTGATGGAGGGATAGCAAGAAGGAAATGGTGTTGCTGAGAGGGAAGGAATGAAAAGGAGGAGGTTGGAGACAAGTATATGGGGGAGAGGCCAAGAGGCAAAGAGAAGCCCTAAAGGCCACTATAAGAGTTCTTTTCTTATGTTGGAGTTGTACAACATGATTATTTGAGATACATATACATAGTGAAGTGATTACTAGAGTCAAACTAATTAATATATCCATTTATGTGTATGATGAGATCTACTTCCCTACTAAACTTTCAGAAGACACTGCAGTGTTAATAACTATGGTCATCGTGCTGTACATTAGATCTATAGTACTTATTCATGCTACATACTTGGAGTTTTGTACCCTTTGACCCACACCCCCAATAACCACCATTCTACTCTTTGCTTCTATGAATTTGATTTTGTTAGGTTCCACATATAAATAAGTAAGATCATGCAGTAGTTTTCTTTTTGTGTCTGGCTTATTTCACTTAACGTAATGTCTTCCAGATTCATCCATATTGTCACCAATTGCAGGATGTCTTTTATTAAAGTTGAATAATATTTCAATGTGCGTGTGTATGTGTGCATCATATTTTCTTTATTTTTTCATATATCAGTGAACACTTGGGTTGTTTCTCAGCTGTTGTATCTCAGCTTTTGTGCATAATGCTGCAGTGAATGCATAGTGGGAGAGATATGAGGCAATCACAGATAACCCAAATGCCTTAACCTGAATTCACAACCAGAAGGACAGAGTTGCCCTTAACAAAGATGAAGAAGGCCAGAGAAAGAACGGATTGATTAAGGGAGCAGGAGGGCCAAAGTTTTGTTTGAACACATCATACTGGAAATATTCCACCACCCATCCAAATGGAAATGTTGAGTAAGAATTTCAACATCTGGAGTTTAAAGGAATGTTTAAAACTCAAAGAAATTGGAATCATCATTGCGTAGATGTTTTTGAAGCCATAAGACGAAGTGAGGCCACCATAGAAGTGGGCATAAATAAGAAGGAAAAGAGATGCAGGCAGTGAGGTCCTGCATGTCAAAATTCAGAAGCTAAGAATTGAAAATAAACAAGAGAAACTGATGAAGAGAGATCAAAGAAGTAGAAGAAAACCCAGTGGAATGTGGTGTTCTTGTAGCCGAGTGAGGATGGTAGTTCAAGAGTCAGCTGAGTCTAATGCTACTGATGAGTCTAGAATGAAGACTGAAAACTGACTCTTAGTTTTAGCAGCGTGGAGATCACATTGACCTTGACAAGAACAGTCTCTGTGGGATGGTGGACTGAAACCTGAATGGAATAGATTCAGGAGAAAATGGGTGAAGAGATGAGCCTATGTTCCTCTGTCATTAGCTGAACGCTGGAGTCAGGCTGCATGGTACAAGTCCTGACTCCATGACTTATTAGCTTGTAACTTTGGCAAAGAATTTTCAGACTGTCCGTCCCTGAATTTGCTCATCTGCAAAGTGGAGATAATAATAAAACCTATTGTAATGTTTAAATAAGTTGACAAATGCCAAGTGCTTAAAATAATGTCTGACTCACAGGACTTGCTCAATATCAGTAATGATTTGTTTTTGCAATATTAGTATTCATGGCACAGGTCACAGAATGTGCTATGTGCTCTTGATTGTTTAATGCATGATAAGGGCAGAAATAGGGTCTGTTTGGGACATAATTTCAATCAAAGTTGTCCAAAGTGGGCAAACAAATAGCATTCTCTTAGGACCTCACCTTTATATCATTAACACTATGCCAGGTCATAAGGATATTTTTAAGTCTGGACCTCAGATATCACCATTGAGGGTGTTAAGCTGCATGCAGAGCCATTCTTAGCTGTCCGTGTCCTCAGAATGAGCCAAGAGATGTTTCAGGACAACATCAGCCTTGTGCATATGTGTGGAGACATTGAGAGTGCACCCACAACACTTGCTCTCAATTTAATCTAAAGAAAGCAATAATTCATCACTTTGCTTCAGGAGAAAGGAGAAAGGGTTGCAATGACTCTCCAAGTCATTGCAACCTGGTTGTTTTGCAGCAAATCTTCTCCGAATTATCAGCAACTGTACACATGGTCTGTGCTTCATGCTTGGTTCCTCTGTCAGTCCTGCAAGCCCAAGGTTGGGTGAGGCATAAAGAAAAAATCAACATGAAGAGGGACCTATCAGAGCAAAAGACCAGGCAGAGGTTATACCCGTTACTCAGTCTGGAGCTGGCACTATCAGCTATTTTTGAGGTACATCCTTGCCTCTGGCCATCAGAAATATGGCCCTCATGCTATTGGGAAACATGGGGGATGAAGAAAGTTCATTCCCAAAGACAGTGCACAGTACACTGAATGTGAAGCTGCTAATGGATTAACACAAATTAGATGACACCAGAGAAGGGAAAAAATTTTCAGTGAGGATTTGATGTATTGATTTAAGCCACTGGATGGCCAAAAGATCCAGATAACAACACTTGCATGTTGATCACTTAGTAGCTGCCACAAACATAGTTCTGCTAAACCAAAAAGCCCATCTTGCTGATGGAAAAGAAGCCAGAAAAACACAGGCTCCCTGTAATTGTGGCCCTTGGTGTCTGTGTCTTACTATCCTCACCAGAAACCAAGTTCTAAATTTCTTACCAGTGATTAATTTATGCAACAAAATGCTGAGCCATGTGTCAATCTATGAGTAGATGCTGGCACTGAAACATAGGTTCAGACCATAGCTGAGCATGAGGAAAACAACTCCCCAGGACCTCCCCATACCTTATCATAAGAAATTGAGGTACAAATTATTCCTATTTGGGGTGGAGAGAACATGGATACTATAATTTAATATTTGACTGAGGAAACAAAAGCACAGACAACATCTCTGCTCTAACTGGTTACTCTTGCCAAAAAGAACCCAACCCCAAATGCCATGCTTGCTGACCTCCACTCTGCAAGAGGTGCTCCCAACAAAATCCTCTGGTTCCAACCAAGAGCAGGAGATGATAAGTCAGTCTTCTCAGTGATAGTTTTAAGTAAGGTTTGTGGTTGCTCTTCAAGGTGAATAAACTTAAAACCTTGTTAGGCTCTTGGTCCTCTGACCTTTCTATTCTGTCATCTCTTCCAGAATAGAGTCTTTAGAAGATTGGCTTTTCTAGTAATGGCCCCATCAATATCTCCCATATCCATGCTCTCCTTGTTTATCCTAATCTGGAGAGATCAGGGCTATGTATGCATCACCCTATGCATGTTGTAGCACAGATGTTGAGAACGGATCTACCAATGTAATGTCTACTATGTATACCGGATACCCATGTATCAGTTATCCATTGCTGCATAACAGCACCATGAAGCTTGGTTACCTGAAATAAGTATTTATTTATAACACAACTCTGTAGATTTGCAATTTCAACTAGATTTAGCTGAGTGGTTCTTCTACTGGTCCCAACCAGGCTTAGTAAGGCATCTGTGGTCAGATAGAGGATTGAGATATAACATGATCTCGAGGTGATCTAACATGGCTTTCTCACATGATTATCAGCTGCCTGGCTGAGGGCTGGAGGACTGACCTATGTGTCTCTCACTGGTCAAGAGGCTTACCTGGGCTTAGACATATATTAGTCTCAGGGTTCCAGAAGCAGAAAAGGAATACACTCCAATGCACAGGCACTTTATAAGCTTTAGCTTATATAACATTTACTAAAATCTAATTGTCCAAAGCAAGTCACATGGCAAATCCAGATTCAATTCTTAGATAAACAGACTCCATCTCTTGATAGAAAACTTCTTAAGGTCCTGTTTCAATTATGTGGATGCTTTTAAAGAAGGATTAATTCATTTATTCAATGTACCATAATGACCAAATGAAGATTCTGACTATTTCTAGTTCAAATAAAAAACTTTTTGGTGTTAGGAAAAAAAAAAAAAACTCAACACTATAAAGTAGAAATTTCTCCAGGTAATATGCTACTTCTAGTTTTCTGAATATTACTTGTTTATTTCTCTGACCTGAAATCCCAGAGATCATACCTCCAAAAGGAAATTAATGGGTCTCAGTCAATTCCTGCAGCAAGCTGAACACCCTGTTTGTATCCTGGTTTATCCTGAGACAGATGAGACCCAGTACACCATGAGAAGCCATTCTCCTACATGTATCTCACAAGAGTTGGCCACTGAAAATATACTGTGTTCTTTTTTATTTGCTTGCTCCCATCTCTGCCTTAGAGTCTTAGAGGTACAACTTTGAAGGGGTTGAATCCAATAGTCAAGAAATTGAAACACCAGAGCTTGGATTCTTTGTATTTTTTAAACACTTTAAATGTTCATACTGTATAATATAAACTACATATCCATAATTTCCAAGAAGATGCTCTCACTTCTATGCTTGAGTACCAGTGAATGCATTCTACCTAAGATATTCTCTACATGGAAAGTTTGTAAACATTTAGCCTCTACTAGAAGTGGCAGAGACATTAAAGTGGTGGCTGCAGACACCTACACCCAGGGACACTTTGAGAATATTCCAGGCTGGACTGGGAGTGTCACAGATTGCCCATAAGAGAGAATGGTAGAACCTCATAGCTGGAATAGCCCAAGCAGAGGATCATCCATTGACCATAATGTCTCAGCAACCAGCTGCTGTGCATAAAGTTTGGAGGGAAAATATAATTTGCCCTATGCCAAAAGCAATATTGTGTAGTAAGCTGACACCTGTCAACTGATACCTATACCCAGAAAGAGCATTAAGCTTGGCATGCTATAGGACATGCACATCCCCTTGTGTTCCATGATTATAGGATATGAATAAGTTGCAATGAAATAACAATTTTTTTCTCAGACTTAATTCTGCCCTCTCATGATGAAGAACCTCCCCTCTTATAGGATAACCTCCTGGATGATGAATATAGAACTTAAATTTCTTATGCATTCATGAGGGAAGGTACTTATTGTGGGAAGACTAACAAAACTAAAGGTTCTCCCATAAAGAATGTCTGCTCCTTCAGTCATCAGAGTTCCAGTACTTTACTCATGGGGACTCACAAATGGCCAATAGCTCAGAGAAGCCAAGGCAGAGAAGACTACCTTCAGATATATGAAAGAGTAAGATCAGTTCCTTGGCCATCACCTAAGGGTAGCAAAGAACGTTTCTAACTTCTCATGGCTTATGCTAAATCTTTAAGTATTACTTTTCTTCCAACATTTTTTTTTCTTTTCTTTTTTTTTTTTTGTAATCTGTATTCTTCACATATTAGGTGTCCTGAATTTGTCCTCCAAGTCTCTCATCTTTCCCCCCATGGTTTCCCTATCTGTGTGTATGTGTGTACGTGGTCACTCTATTATAGACTATCTCCTCTACTTTGCCTCCAACATCTCTAATTCAGTTATCAGCTATGAACATCTCTCTGTCACTTCTTCTATTAAACATTTTAATTGAAAAATCAATTGTTTAGCCTACTTTTAGTTCCTGAAAGTAATTGTGTGTCGTAACTACACCTTCTAAATCTTCTCATTGGTTTTACTTTTCTATTAAATTATCCTGTGGCTTTTCCACCAGTTAAATAGGAGCCAAATGTTATGTTATTCACCTGGGTTTCCTCTCTCATATCCTTGAGTGCTCTGGGTGTGTTGAAATGTTTTCCTATTCATTCTAGTGTTTTCATCATCATCCAGACCCACCAAGATTTTAGAGTCTCTGGAGAAGGGATGAACCCAGCAACAAGGGAAGGTATGTCACTCTGTCCTTAAGGATGGGCAGGAAACATACTGACAAATCATTACCCCCATGTTGGGGCATGAAAAATAAGTTTTCCTGCTCTTAAGTGCAAACCACTGTATTTATCCAACCAGAACAACTGTACACAATCCAGTTCAACATCAAGTTCCCCTCTTTTCCCATGGTCATCAAAATCAGAAGGGTTTCCAAAGGCATGCCTACAGCTCATTTCTGGAGAGACTGAGAGATTTTGCTGGCCAAACTACAATGGGGAACAAGCAATATTCATAGATTCCAGAATGTTTGTGGTTGTAAGTTGCATGGGTCATTCCCAAAGAACCATGTCTTGAGTATTCACACCCTCATTTGGTTCTCTATGCTTAAATGGGCTGACCTTGTAAAAGTTTTTATCAGTAAAATTGGAGGAAATGACATTATATCAGCTCTAGGCTTAAGCTTCAAGAAGACCCAATGGTTTCTGCTTTTGTACTTTGGGGACCCCTGAGATTCCACACAACATGCTCAGGTATCTTGAAGGAGAGATCATATGGACGGGGAAAGATCCTGAAATTAGTGGAAAAAGACAGGTTATCCCAATATCCCAGCTGAGACCAGTCCCCAGCAGATCTTTCAGTTTGACCAGTGGCAACATCAAGAGAACTATCTAGTTGGTCAGCCCAGGTTGCAGAATCAAAAGCAAATCAAAGGACTGTTGTTTTAAGTCCTTGAGTTTATAAGTGTTTTGTTAGGTAGCAATAGATAAGCTTTAATTTCTGCTGCAGACCCTGAGGCTTACCTGTTTGTCCAAAACAAAGTCCCACACCTACACATTCTCCAAGAGATACCAGAAGACTTAGGAAGTTTGGGATGAATGTCAGTCATGTTAACTGATACTTTCCCAGAAAAAAAATCACTTAAGCATTTACTATATGTTAGAATACATGTTATGAACATTATCCTCTCAATATTCTCAATGTCATCGTTTCTGTTTTTTTTTTCTGTATTTTCCCCTTTTCCCTTGATGAGGTTTGCTAATGATTTCACCAAAGAACCAGAAAAGGAGGACCTTATAAATTCTATTAGCATTTATTTTATCATCATTATTTATTTTTTCCTGTTTTCCCTAAATTTATTTAATGCTTTTATTTCTAGCTCCCTTACATACTTCGTTCATTATTTATCTATGAATTTATACTCAGTCCATATTTAATTTTATTTCAGAATATGTAGTATTCTAAAGCTTGCAATTAGAGTTCTATTTCTTTTGACTACATAGTTTTATATGAGTATTTTTAAATATATGATAAATTTTATAAATTTATGAGGCTTATTTCTTGTTTTATTATAGCTTGCTATATAGCTATATATATAGCTAGTGCTTCTGATTTAGAAAGAAATAAGTGGAAAATTTTAGAAAAAATAGTTGATTTTTTTGTAAATATGTTATAAGGATTTGGAAAGGTATGCTTCCTGCAACAAAATGTAGCATCACTTTAATTTTATTTTCATTCTCTATGTCCTTATATGTTTCCTGATCTGTCAAGAGCTCATAAATATCACTTACCAATTTCTCATTTTATTTTGATAGTTTTTGCTTTGTGCATTTTGATGCAATATTAAACAATTGATGAGTATTCATAAGTGTTATGTATTGTGATTTTTTTCACTTGTCACATTTAATGTTTTTTACCTTGGATTTCATCTCTTTGAAGACAATGATGCCATCTATGCTTTCATGCTATTTTCTTTGTTTAAAAAGGTTTTTTTGTGGAAATATAATTGACATATAATATTTGCAAATTTAACATGTACAACATGTTAACTGGATACATTTATATATTGCATTATGATTGCCATTGTAGTGACAATTAACATCTTTATCACATCACATAATGATTCTTTCCTTTTACTGGTTGGTATTAAGTTCTAGTCTCTTACAAAATTTGATGAGTATAGTAGTAACTGTTCTCTTTATTTACTATTCTGTTCATTATGTATTTTTAAGGTTTATTTATTATTTGTTGCAAATTAGTTCCCTTACACAAAAGTGCTTTAACCCCCCTACCCCTAGTAACAACCATTTTGATTTCTCTTTTTATGAGTTTAGGCTTTTTTAGATTCCACATAAAAGTGATATCATACAGTACTTGTTTTTCATTTCTGACCTAACTTAGCATAATAAGCCCAAGTTTCGTCTATGTTGTCACAAATGGCAGAATGCCCTTGTTTCTCATGGCTGAATAATATTCGTGTGTGTGTGTGTGTGTGTGTGTGTGTGTGTAATCATGGGCATTTAGGTTGTTTCCATATTTTAGCTATTGTGAATAATGCTGCAGTAAACACAGAAGTACATTATTTCTTCAATGTACTGTTTTGATTTCCTTTGAGTATATACCCAGAAGTGGGATTTCTAGATTATATGATAGATCTATTTTTTTAATTTTTTGAGACAACTTCATAATGTTTTCCATAGTGGTTGAACCAATTTACATTTTCCCAGCAATGTATAAGGGTTGCCTTTTCTCCATATACTTAGCAACACTTACTTTTGTGAACTTGATGATAGACATTCTAACAAGTTTGAAGCAATATTGTGGTTTTGGTTTGCCTTTCCTTGATGACTAGTGATGTTGAATATTTTTTCATGAACTTGTTGGCTATTTAAACGTTTCTTTTCTTTTCAAAATTGTATTTAAATTCTAGTTAGATAACATGTAACAATGGCTTCAGAAGTAGAATTTAGTGATTCATGACTTACATATAAGACCCATTGCTCATCGTAACAAGTGCCTTCCTTAATACCCATCATCCATTTAGCCCAGTCCCCACCAACTTCCATCCGTCAACCCTCAGTTTGTTCTCTATAGTTAAGAGTATCTTATGGTTTTCTTCCCTCTCTCTTTTTTCCCTTCCCATATGTTAATTTGTTTTACTTCTTAATTCCACATATGAGTGAAATCATATTGCATTTGTCTTTCTCTGACTGACTTACTTTGCTTAACATAATACACTCTAGTTTCTTGTATGTCCTTAGAAATGATAATGTTTCACTCTTTTTGATGGCTGAGTAATGTTCCATTGTATATATACCACATATTTTTTATCCACTCATCAGTCGATGGACATGGGCTATTGCCAATGATGCCGCTATAAACATTGGGGTGCATGTACCCCTTCGAATCTGTATTTTTGCATCCTTTGGGAAAATACCTAGTAGTGCAATTGCTGGTTCATAGGGTAGCTCTATTTTTAACTTTTTGAGGAACCCCCATACTATTTTACAGACTGGCTGCACCAGTTTGCATTCCCACCAACAGTGTAGAGGGATCCCCTTTCTCTACTTCCTAGCCAACATCTGTTGTTTCATATGTTGGTAATTTTAGCTATTCTGAAAGATTTGAAGTGGTATCTCATTGTGGTTTTGATTTGTACTTCCCTGATGTTGAGTGATGTTGAGCTTTTTTTAATTGTCTATTATCCATCTGGATGTCTTCTGTGGAAAAAAAAATGTCTATTCATGTCTTCTGCCCATTTCTTAACTGGCTTATTTGTTTTTTGGGTATTGAGTTTGATAAGTTCTTTATGGATTTTGGGTACTAACCTTTTATCTGATATGTCATTTGTAAATATCTTCTCCCATTCTATCAGTTGCCTTTTAATTTTGTTGATTCTTTCTTTCACAGTGCATAAACTTTTTATCTTAATGAAGTCCCAATAGTTCATTTTTGCTTTTGTTTCCCTTGCCTTCAGTGAAGTGTCTTGTCTAGGAGGAAGTTGCTACAGGTGAGGTCGAAGAGATTTCTGCCTGTGTTTTCCTCAAAGATTTTGATGGTTTCCTGTCTCAAATTTAGGTCCTTTATCCATTTTGAATTCATTTTTGTGTATGGCATAAGAAAATGGTCCCATTGCATTCTTCTGCATGTTGCTGTCCACTTTTCCAACACCATTTGTTGAAGAGACTCTTTCTCACTGGAATTATTTCCTACTCTGTCAAAGATGAGTTGACCATATATATAGTTGTGGGTCCATTTCTTGGTTTTCTACTCCATCCCATTGATCTTTGTTCTGTTTTGGTGCCAGTACCATATTGTCTTGATGACTACAGCTTTGTAATACAGCTTGATGTCCAAAACCGTGATACCTCCAGCTTTGCTTTTCTTTTTGAGGATGACTTTGGCTATTCGGGTCTTCTGTGGTTCCATACAAATTTTATGTTTGTTCTAGCTTTATGAAAAATGCTGTTGGTATTTTGATAAAGTAGATTGCTTTGGGTAGTATAAACATTTTAATAATATTGGTTCTTCAAATCCATGAGCATGGAATTTTTTGCCATTTCTTTCTGTCCTCTTCAATTTATTTCATAAGTGTTCTATAGTTTTCAGAGTACAGATCTTTTAACTCTTTGGTTAGCTTTATTCCTAGATATCTTACGGGTTTTGGTGCAATTATAAATGGAATCAATTCCTTGATTTGTTTTTCTGATGCTTTATTATTGATGTATAGAAATGTGACCAATTTCTGTACATTGATTTATATCCTATGACTTTGCTGAATTCATGTATTAGTTCTAGTAATTTTTTGGTGGAGTCTTCCAAGTTCTCCACATTGAGTATCATGTTGTCCTTAAATAGTAAAAGTGTTTCTTCTTCTTTGGCTATTTTTATTCTTTTTACCTGTTTTTGTTTTCTGATTGATTGCTGAGGCTAAGACTTCCAGTACTATATTAAGTACTAATGGTGAGAGTGAACATCCCTGTCTTGTACCTGACTACAGAGGAAAAGCTCTCAATTTTTCCCTATTGAGTATGATATTAGCTGTGGGTCTTTCCTAATGGCATTTATGATGTTGAGATATGTTCCATCTATACATATTTGGTTTTTTTTTCCCTCAAGAATGGATGCTGTATTTTGTCAAATGCTTTTTATGCATCTATTGAGAGGATCATATGGTTTTCATCCTTTCTTTTATTAATGTGATGTATCACGTTTATTGATTTGCAGTTATTGAACCACTGCTGCAGCCCAGAAATAAATCCCATTCCATTGTGGTGAATAATTCTTTTATTTTTATTTTATTTTATTTTTTTTCTTTCTTAGAGAGAAAGAGAGAGAGAGAGAGAGAGAGAGAGAGAGAGAGAGAGAGAGAGAGAGAACCTTAAGCAGGCTCCATGCTCAATGTGGAGATCAACATGCAGCTCAATCTTACAACCCTGGAATCATGACCTGAGCCAAAATCAAGAGTTGGATGCCCAACCCACCAAGCCACCCAGGCACCCCAATAATTCTTTTAATGTACTGTTATATTTTTATATTCAATTCATTAGTATTTTTGGTGAGAATATTTTCAATCAGGGATATTAGCCTATTGTTCTGTTTTTAGTGGGGCCTTTATCTGGTTTTAGAATTAAGAGATGCTGGCCTCGTAGAATGAGTCGGGAAGTTTTCCTTCCATTTCTATTTTTTAGAGCAGTTTGAGAAGAATATATAGTAACATTTCTTTAAATATCAGGAAGAATTCTTCTAGGAAGTCATCGGACTCTGGAGTTTTGTTTGTTGGGAGATTCTCGATTACTGATTCAATTTCCTTGCGGCTTATGGGCCTGTTCAAATTTTCTATTTCTTTCTGTTTCAGTTTTGGTAATTTATACATGTTTCTAGGAATTGGTCCATTTCTTCCAGATTGCCCAATTTGTTGGCATATAATTTTTTTGTAATATTCTGTTATATTGCTTGTATCTCTCTGGTGTTTGTTGTGATTTCTTCTCTTTCATTTATAATGTTATCTATTTGGGTCTTTTTTCTTCTTGATAAGTTTGACTAGGGGGTTATCAATTATATTATTTCAAAGAACCAGCTCTTATTTTTGTTGATCTGTTCTACTGTGTGTATTTTGTTTGTTTGTTTGTTTCTATACCATTTATTTCTTCTCTATTCTTTATTATTCCCTCTTCTGCTGGCTTTAGGTTTTATTTGCTTTTCCTTTTCTAGTTCTGTAAGGTATAAGGTTATATTGTGTAATTGAGACTTTTCTCACTTCTTGAGATAGGCCTGTATTGCAATATACTTCCCCCTTTTCTGCATCCCAAAGGTTTTGGACTGTTGTGTTTACATTTTCACTTACTTCAATGTATTTTTACATTTCTTCTTTAATTTACTGGTTAATCCATTCATTCTTTAGCAGTATGTTCTTTAATCTCCATGTATTTGTGGTCTTTCCAATTTTTTTCTTGTGGTTGACTTCTAGTTTCACAGCATTGTGGTCTGAAAAAAATGCATGGTATGATCTCAATCTTTTTGTACTTATTGAGGCCTGATTTGTGACCCAGTATGTGATCTGTTCTGGACTGTTCCACGTGCACTAGAAAAGAATGTGTATTCTGCCACTTTAAGATGAAATGTTCTAAATGTATCTTTTCAGTTCATCTAGGAAGAGTGTCATTAAAAGCTATTGTTTCCTTATTGATTTTCTGCTTAGATGACTTGTCCATTGCTGTAAGTGGGGAGTTAAAAGTCCCCTACTACTCTTGTATTGTTATCAATGAGTTTCTTTATGTTTGTGACTAACTAATTTATACATTTAGGTTCTTTCAAGTTGGGGGCATAAATATTTACAATTAGTAGATCTTGATGGATAGACCCCTTAAGTATGATATAATGTCATTCTTCATCTCTTTTTGCATTCTTTGTTTTAAAATCTAGTTTGTCTGATGTAAGTATGGCTATTCTGGCTTTCTCTTGATGTCCATTAGCATGATAAATGTTTCTACATCCATCACTTTCAATCTGCAAGTGTCTTTAGATCTAAAATGTGTCTCCTATTGGCAGCATATAAATGGGGCTTTTTTAAGACATCCATTCTGATTCTACAGATCTTTTGATCAGACCATTTAGTACATTTACATTCAGAGTGATTATTGAAGATATTAATTTAGTGCCATTGTGTTACTTGTGGTGTTGGTGTTTCTGGTGATGTCCTCTGGTTCCTTCTAATCTTTGTTGTTTTTGGTCTTTTTCTCCCCACTCAAAGAGTGCCCTTTAACATTTAGTGCAGGGCTGGTTTAGTGGTCACTAACTCCTTTATTTTTTATTGTACAGGAAACTATTTCTTCTATTCTGAATGACAACCTTGCTGGATAAAGTATTCTTGGATGCATATTTTTCACATTCAGCACATTGAATATATCATGTCACTCCCTTCTGGCCTGCCAAGTTTCTAGGGAAAAATCTGTTCTGAACCTGATCTGTCTTTCCTTGTAAGTTAAGAATTTTTTTTCCCTTTGATGCTTTCAAGATTCTTTCCTTGTATGTATATTTTGTGAATTTGACTATAATAAGTCTTGGTGATGGCCGGCTTTTGTTAAACTTAATGGGAGTTCTCTGTGCCTCCTGGATTTGAATGTCCATTTCCATTCCAAGATTAGGGAAGTTTTCAGCTATAATGTGCTCATATAAAATTTCTGCCGCTTTTCCTCCCTTCTTTATCTGGGATGCCTATGTTATTATACTTTAAGGAATTCCTGAGTTCCCTACATCTAAATTCCTGATCGAATACCTTTCTTTTCCTCTTTTTTTCAGCTTCATTATTTTCCATAATTTTATTTTCTATGTCATTGATTTGTTCCTCTGTTTTGTCCATCCTTATTGTCATTGCAACTAGTTGGTATTGAATCTTTGTTATACCATTTTTGGGGGGAAGCTGACTAGTTTTTAGTTCTTTTTTATCTGCAGGTAGGGATTCTCTAGTGTCTTCTATGCTTTTTTCAAGCACAACTAGTACCCTAATAATTGTTGTTTTAAATTCTGGTTCAGGCATCTTATTGATTAAATCCCTAACTGTGATTTCTTCCTGTTCTTTCCTTTAGGGTGAATTCCTCCATCTTGTCATTTTGTTTAGGTCACTGTGTGTGTGTGTGTGTGTGTGTGTGTGAGTGATTATTAGGAAAGCTTGTTCATTCCTGGTCTGGAAAGTAATAGCCTATTTAGAGGTCCTATATTTGGGCCTGGTGCTTCAGGAAGTGTTTCAGACCGTGCACTCTGCTGTTGTGCTTTGGCTTCCCTCAAGTTAAGTCCTCTGCAGAGTTTCTCCTTGCGTACAGGGGGGAATGTTTGGACCTTTTCAATTGTGTGGCAAGTTTTAACTAGGTGTGTTTTGGTCTGTTAAAAGATGCTAGATAGGAAAGAAAGAAAGAAAGAAAGAAAGAAAGAAAGAAAGAAAGAAAGAGAAAGAAAGAAAGAAAAGAAAGAGAGAAAGAAACAAAGAAGAAAGAAAGAAAGAAAGAAAGAAAGAAAGAAAGAAAGAAAGAAAAAGGTAAAGAAAAAGAGAGAAGAGAAGAGAAGTCAGGTCATATTTCCCTTAGAACTAAAGCTTTGCAACACTCTATGATCAGTAGACTTGGTACATGGGAGGGGTTTGTGCTGGTCTTCTGGGGGAGGGGCCTGCTGTGCTGATTCTTAGGCCTACTTGCCCTAATGGAAATGCTCCTGCAGAGAGCAAGGTGGCAGTGCTTGCTGTCCAAGACCGGTTCTGGTGTCCACTAGGTGGCGCTGTGTTGCTCACTGATACAGGTCAGTGCTGACAGAGGGTAGGAGAGAAATGGGGAAGTCCCTCTCCCTGTGTCCCACGGCAAAGCCTCAAAGCCCTACTTTTTTCCCCCAGAGCTAGTAGTTCATACCTGCCACTCTTCAGGAAGCCCTTACAAAAAAGCAAACAATCATTCCTCTTGTGTCCCCAGCTTCTGTCAGATCCTCACCTATACCCTGCCTGTGCCTGAGCTGTCTTCCTGCCAAGCAGCACAATACTCCTATGTTTTATCTCAGGTGTGTGGCTGGAAAACAAAACTCTAAGTTTTAAGGACAGACGTTACACAGACTGGCACAGTCCTCTGGGTGACGGTCTCACTGTGTTGTGGGCAGTCCTGGTTTATCCCAGAAAAGTGGTTGCAGGACCACGCAGCAGTTTGGAGTTTATGGTAAAGCACAGAAAAAGCTGGCACCAAGGTTTGTGGCCCTCAGCCGGTGTCTGTGTTTCTATGCTAGTGAATAGGGCAGCACATTGGCACCTGCCAGCTCTTTTTCCCCCCAGAGAGGCGGTGCCACAACTCCCAAATGCACTCCATGCAGGAGAACTTCTCCCTGTGTGACCCAGGGGATCCTCACACCACAATACTCCCTCCCAAGTCTCTGCCTTCCTTCCCCACCAGAGCACTGCTAAGCCCACCAGTCATGACCCTGGTGGTTATGGACTTCTAAAACTTCAGGTGTTGTGCTCTGCAGCTTATAGAAACTTGTGGTATTTAGCTCCTCTGTTTTTCCCAGTCAGCGGTTTTGGCGAAGAGTTTTTCTCGTGCAATCCCCTGTGTGTATTTTCTCTCTCTCTCTCTCTCTCTCTCTCTCTCTCTCTCTCTCTCTCTCCTTGATCAAGACTCTCTCTTCCACAGCACCTGTGGTTTTTTTCTCTCCGAATCAACTTCCTGCATCTCCTACCTTCCATGAAGTGGCCATTTTTCTACCTGTAGATGTGCAGTTTGCTCTCCCAGTCCTCAGATAAATTTCTTGTATGTTCAGAATGATTTGACATTTATTTAGCTGTGTTCAGGGTATGAGGCAAGCATAGGGTGCCCTACTCTTCCCCCATCTTAACTTCTCAAACATTTTCTTTTTTTTAAATTTTTTAATGTTTCTTTATTTTTGAGAGAGAAAGAAACACAGCATGAGCAGGCAAGGGGCAGAGAAAGATGGAGACACAGAATCTGAAACAGCTTCCAGGATCTGAACTGTCAGCACACAGCCCAAATTGGGGCTTGAACCCACAAACTGTGAGATCATGACCTGAACTGAAGTCAAACGCTTAACTGAGCCACCCAGGCACCTCTCCTTAAACGTTTTCTTTGGAAAAATGTCTATTCAATTCCTTTGCCCATTTTTAATTGGATTTTTTAAATATTGAGTTGTAAGAATTATTTATACATTTTGAATTTTAACTCCTTACCTGATACACATTTGCAATTTTTTTCCTATTATGAAAGTTGTCTTTTAATTTTGTTAATTGTTTACTTTTCTGTGTGGAAGCTTTTAAGTTTGATGTAGTCTTATTTGTTGATTTTTGTTTTTGTTTGTGCTTTTGGTGCTATATCCAGAAAATCATTGCCAAGACTTCTTTTCTACATTTTCTTCTGAGTATTTTATGGTATCAGGTTTTATGTTTAAGTCTTTGATTCTAATTATTTTTTATGAGTGGTGTAGGGGTCCAATTTCTTCGTTCTGCCTGTGTTTATCCTGTTTTCTCACCACCATTTTTCACAAACACTATCCCTTCTCCATTGGGTGCTTGTGGCTCCCTTATTGAATATTAGTTGACTATATTTTGATATACAATTTAGTTTTGTATGTTTTCTTTGTGTAGCTATTTTGTAATGCAACCTATAGATACTGGTTTTTGATGCAATTAGAAAATCTACATCTTTTTTTAATGGCATCCAGCCCACTTACATTTGTTGTAATCCCCACTATGTGTGTTTTACCTGTTACATTGTAATAAGATATGAAGATACTGCTTTTCACTTTCTTTCATCTCCTCTAATGTTTTACTATGTTTATATTCTGGCTTTAGTTGTTAATCTACAATTCTTTATTCAATTCAAAGGAGAAAATATGTCTTTGGACTCTGCTTCCTCATATGTACCAAATGTAAACTTTAGCATATTTTTGCTCCCTCATGTTCTACCCTGCAGGTTGAGTCTTTTTGTTCTTTTTTCTAACACAAACTGGAGCTTCATATTCTCCATTTGATTAACTTACCATTCTTTATTCAGCATCACATATTAGTTGTGACATATGCTTGTAGATTGATAAGTGTGTACTGACAATTTAGGTTAATTCAACCTTACACTAGTTCCAGTGTTCATAACCAATCCTTTAATCAAAACTTCCTCATCCTCCTATCCCCAAATTCTATTTCTAGAGTATCACCTTTTTCTAACTTTTTATCAAAAGATAAAACTTAGATATATGTCTTAAGTATCTGATCATGTCATCTTTGGATGTCAATAAAATTGGCATGTTTTCATCTTTCCCCACCTGAAAAAAATTGTATAAATATTAACTAAAGCATAGAGCAGAATTCTGATTCTGATTCCTTTTTTAGTAACTTATTTTTCTCTCTGGATGTTTGTGAGACAAAGGTATTGTCCTTCACTTTCTTAATGGAAACAATTTTTCCATGCCATTCAGGTTTTATTCCATGGAAATAATTGTTTACAAAAAAATAAAAACTAAAAACAAACTCTTTCAATCTATATACTGATGTCCTGGGTCTAGACACTTTTCTTGAATTATCCTAATTAAAGAAATAATTATTTTGATTATAACTGATTTTCTACTTGCCCCTGTTACCTCTTCAGTGAACCTATTTTCTTGGTTTGCATTTTATTCTCTTTTCCCATCATCCTTTCTCTTATAGAGATTTGTCCACATTTTATGCATTCTACCAATATTTCTCAGTAACAATGATTTCCTTTCCCTGTAACAATGATTTCACTTGATGTAGTTCTATGTATGTGTCTTATCAAGGGCCCTTCTTAGCTCTATTAAATCTCTATTTCAACTAGGTCATTTTTAATCTCATTGTATTGCCTTTACATATTACCCTCTTGTCTTTTTGTACCACCTGCTATTGCTTCATCTCAACTTGTCTTCTCCTTGTAATTTTCTGCTCCAAGCTTATATTATAGAATTATATCGATTTATATGTTGTTGATGATGCTAGTTTTCTAAACAAGCGAACTCCAATGTATGCTCTTAACATGCATATCTATGATAGCTACTTTCCCTGTATTTGAAATGTGTTTTCTTGGGGTAAGGAAGGTGTAGACAATATTATATAGTTTTTTCACTATGTACTCATCTTCTAAGGGATGTAGAGTTAACCTTGTATTTCTCCAAATAGTGGGAGTTAAATGCTTCCTTTCAGTTCCTCCCAGCAGGTCACATGGAAAACAAGTTGACAGGTAATTCACCTATGAGCTGGACTCATGCAGATATGAGATCTTCATCAATACACAACTCATGTTTTGACACTTTCAGTTAAAAGACATGCAGGAGAATCTTGAATTCCCACACACCCTACTTCAGGGGTAGGTCTTATTCCTTCCCTGACCTAGGGTGATTTGCTTATGGACACAACAATTTCCATAAGCACTTTGCCACCACAAGCAAGGTACTAATTTGCTCATTTCACCATGTTTTGTTTCTGGGTAACTGTAATTTCTGAGTGGATATATTGAGAGAAGCATTCACACAAGGAAGACATTTTGTCTTGCTTTCTGCAGGCTTATCTCTACAGCTTCTGTGCTCAAAGCAGGCTGGAGAACACAGACAATGCCCCTCATTCTGTGTAGGCAAAGAGTATGCTCATTGAGGCAAAACACAAACAGATAACTAAAGCTTCTCTTAATCCAATTCAATCTCATTTTATATCAGTAGAAATTCCTCCCAAATTTTGGTAATGAGCTCTTCATCAACCATGGTTTTACCTTTTTCTGTTTTTATCTATCTTCTAGCAAGAATTTGAAGGAAAATGCCTTTAAGGCATTTAAAGCATAGTTTAACATTCTGAGAAATACAATAGTTCTGTAAACTTTCCTCACTGTTAGAACCTGATGGAATGCCTCAGCACTTAAGCAGAATATCATAAGGGCCTCAAGTCTGTTCTTTTTCTTCCTGTATCTATTTCATCCCAAATCATAGTGTGGAAGTCCAAATTTGGTGCTTATCTTGGGAATTTGCTTTTTTCTCTCTGGATGCCAGGAAAAGGGATTTTACTTTGATTCTTGCCCAGAAAATGCACAGATATGATCAGCTACTCTTATGGGATGACAACAATATTCCTAGTCTTTCGAGACCACGGAGGTCAGCCATTGCCTTATCTCTCTCATGTCTGCAAAAGGGCTCTTTCGTCACCTTTATCAACCACAAATAGATTTCAGGACTCAATAATATTATCCAATTTAGCGTTATGTTATTTATTTCTGGAGAAACAAAGACAATGACCTAGATCCTTTGCCTGGAATTGCTTAATATTTAATAAGGAGGATTCAAATTTAATAATCTAAATAAAATATGTGTTATACATTATAAGCCACATCCTCTGGAATTTCCAAAGAGGACTTAGCTGCACATTTCTGCATATATATAAGTCTGCTCTGCTGCTTTATATCTTTTTTGATGATTCTCACACAGCGAGTTTTGATACATTTTTATGTATGACCAAGTGATATCATCTTTCCATATAAAAATCCAATTTGAACTTGAGAAAAAAATTGAAACACCTTAATTACAGAGATTCATTAATTTTTTAACCTAAGAAAGATTAACTTTTTCTATCGTTTACAATTTAACTCCCCCAGCAACCTCCTTTACAAGTCGGATTCACGTTCCTTTACAAAGCCTGCTCAATTTTACAGCGGCATGAAAAATCATCTGGGCCTAGAGTATTAGCTTGGATAGAAATTTGTCTTCCTTGCTGGAGTATGAACAGAATTCTGTGATGAAACACGTTATCTTTGCTTTTTCATTTTTAAAAGCAGAAATGAGATGACTCTGTTAGGAGAGCAGGGGAGTCCCATTTAATCTCAGGGTTGGCAGCAACGACAGAATTAATTCCCAACAGTCCCTATTATAGATAAGCAAAGCCAATCAAGGTAAATATTTTAAGGAAAAAGGCTGCAAAGGAGGGGCAAAAATGAAAACACCTACAGTATAGTACTAATGCCATAATGTGGCCACCGAGCGGCAGCATCACCCATGTGTATAATTCAGAAGGGAAATTTCAGAACAAATGTAGAATGATTATTTTTAAATTACATTAATTTTCCCTTTAATATTACAAACAGGAAATGAAGTTCATTTTTCAATGTTCTTGCCAGCTGACTCAATTAAAATTAAAAGGGGAAATTGATTTTTCTTTGGGTTCAATTAAATCTTTCACTTGGTTAGTCAGAGCTGAGGGCAAAACAATGGGCTAGCCTAGAATTCTGTTGTCTAGGGGAATTATTGGAGTGGGCTTCAGCTGCTCCTTATTTCTAGGGCACCGTCATGAATTTGATCACTAGCTGTAATGTGATTCTAGAAATACTTGTGATGTCAGGAAGAGTCTCCATCTGACCACTACCACCAGACATACTTTCTCAAAACAAAACAAAACAACAAAACTAAGATCCTTCTTATTTCATCCTGCCTATTTTTTTGAAAAAAAAAAATTGAAAAATAATTACTAAAATAACTCAAAAGAGGAATGTGCTAAGTATTCAAAAATGGGAAGATTAAATGTATATAGGCTTCCTGGTCCATGAGGATCATGCTGGCCACAATGCAGGAGAAATCTTCTGTGCTCTCATCCCCTCATGACTTCTTGCATCAGCCCCTCCAATTTCTGCCCCAAACTACCCTTCACACCATTGCCAGGGCAGTTCATATTTTTCATATTTTGAGAACATGAATCTGATCACATCCTTGCCTGCTTATGGAAAGAGCCCAAATGTCCATCGATGGATGAATGGATAAAGAAGATGTGGTATATACATATACAATGGAGTATTACTCGGCAGTCAAAAAGAATGAAATCTTGTCGTTTGCAACTACGTGGATGGAACTGGAGGGTATTATGCTAAGTGAAATTAGTCAGTCAGAGAAAGACAAATATCATATGACTTCACTCATATGAGGACTTTAAGATACCAAACAGATGAACATAAGGGAAAGGAAACAAAAATAATATAAAAACAGGGAGGGGGACAAAGCATAAGAGACTCAAAAACATGGAGAACAAACAGAGGGTTACTGGAGGAGGTGTGGGAGGGGGGATGGGCTAAATGGGTAAGGGGCATTAAGGAATCTACTCCTGAAATTATTGCACTATATGCTAACTAATTTGGATGTAAATTAAAAAAAATTAAATTAAAAAAAATCAGTTACTATGTCCATCAATGGATGAAGAATAAAGAAGATGTGGTGTATATATATATATATGTGTGTGTGTGTGTGTGTGTGTATACACACAATGGAGTATTACTTGGCAGTCAAAAAGAATGAAATCTTGCCATTCACAACTATGTGGATGGAACTAGAGTGTATTGTGCTAAGCGATATTAGTCAAAGGAATACAAATATCATATGACTTCACTCATATGAGGACTTTAAGATACAAAACAGATGAACATAAGGGAAGGGAAGCAAAAATAATACAAAAACAGAGTGGGGGACAGAAACATAAGAGAGTCTTAAATATGGAGAACAAACAGAGGGTTACTGGAGGGGTTATGGGAGGGGGGATTGGCTAAATGGTAAGGGGCATTAAGGAATGTACTCCTGAAATCATTGTAGCACTATATGCTAACTTAGATGTAAATTTTTTAACAAGTTAAATAAAAATTTTAAAAAATCATTCACATCTCTCAATTACCTTTAAGACAGTTGAGAATCTTCACATTCAGGGAACCTCATCTTTCCACTCCCAGTGCTCCTGCCATATGGGACACAGCACTCTACACACACTGCATACTGCACACACCTCACACCCACTTTGTCCTTTTGCTCATCCATCACTCCAGAACAAGATTCTCCACTTCATAGCTATGGAAAAGTTGGGCCAGATAATTTTTTATCATATGGCTTCCATGTGCATTGTAGGATATGGCCTCAACCCACTAGCTGCCAATTGTACCCCCTTTAGTCATAACAACCAAAATCTCTGGATATTGCCAAGTGTCCCCTGAGTGGCAAGTCACCTATAGTTAGAACAACTGAACTAGGCTTAGGTGATACTTCCCTTGTAAAGCTTTATCCTATTCTGTGTGTCTCTACTGCAGTTTTGTATTATAATTGTCTTTAGTCATCTACCTCCCCACAGGAGCACCACCAAGCCCCTCAGCAGAGCTCATCACATGCAGTAGATACACAACTAATGGGCTGATGGATGGATGTTGGAAAAGTGGATAGATTAATGGATGTGTGGTTGCATGGATGAGTGGATGAATGGATGGATGGGTAAACAGATGGATGAGATGTCAGAATTCTGAAATTAAAGAACATCTGATTTATGTGTAAAAATCCCAGGTTTCAGGTCCAAAAAATGTCTCCCCAGACACAAAGCAGGAGTCATTGGTAACTCAGACAGAGAAAAAAAAATGAGGAATGGAGACAACTTCATGCAATAGTCTTCCTGTAGTGTGGAGTCCACATGATTTTATCCTCCAATCCAGGGAGTCAGAGGACTCAGGACTGTAATCTTTCTTGAAATGGGGAAGAAAACAAAGAACTGTTGCAATGCCTACTACAGTTGAGAATATTCATTCTTTAAAATAGTATCAGTCAGGGGCGCCTGGCTGGCTCAGTCGGTTAAGCGGCCGACTTCGGCTCAGGTCATGATCTCGCGGTCCTATCCGTGAGTTCAAGCCCCGTGTCAGGCTCTGTGCTGACCGCTCAGAGCCTGGAGGCTGTTTCGGATTCTGTGTCTCCCTCTCTCTCTGACCCTCCCCCGTTCATGCTCTGTCTCTCTCTGTCTCAAAAATAAATAAATGTTAAAAAAATTTTTTTAAATAAAATAGTATCAGTCATTTAAGTTATATTTTTTAGCAAAAATGTTATTTGTACTTGAAATATCTGTTCCTTGCCTCAATATAGAGAATAACTTTCCATGATATGGAAAAAAGATTGAATTCTCCACATAGTGTACAGTTTTCAATCTTTACCCAGAGAACAGATCAACCCTACCAGTGTTCTTCTTAACACCTCCAGCAAAGATCTTCAACAGCAGTGAACCCAGCTGTTGACTGGCAAGTCCCCCCAGCCACCAGAGCTGGTATGGGAGAACCTGAGCTGGGAGGGCAGCATCTCTTGGGAACCACAGATAATGATTTCAGAATGGAAGCTTCATAGAATTTCCATTCTCCTGGATATTAAAGGAACACTATTTACTCATCTCAGTCAATAAAGTACTTCTAGGATTCCTTGGCATGGATCATTGCATTGCCTAGTAGCTTTTATATTCCTGGAAGCTCCAGCTTCAAGGCTAACTTTAACTCCTTTGTAAATCACTCACTCTCACAGCTGACAATTTCCCTTCATAACCTACAATTTAGCTTAGACATTTACATTTTTAAGTTTCCAGGGGCTCAGTTTTTGTCTTTCTCTTCTATATCCACTCACTGACCATGGGGAACTGTTCCAGACTCTTGGCTTTATTTTTTTCATGTTTCAAGGTTTTTTTTAAGTTTATTTATTTACTTTTGAAAGAGTGAGCAGGGGATGGGCAAAGAGACAGGGAGAGAATCCCAAGCAGGCTCCGTGCTATCAGTGTGGAACCTGACATGAGGCTCAATCTCACAAAGCATGAGATCATGACCTGAGCCAACAAAATCAAGAGTCAGATGCTTTACCAACTGAGCCACCCAGGCACCCATGTTTCAATTTTCTTATTTAAATCCTAGTTAGTTAACATATAGTGTAATATTTGTTTCAAGAGTACAATTTAGCAATTCGTCTCTTACACACAACACCCAGTGCTCATTACAAGTGCCCCTTTAATGTCAACCATTCATTTAGCCATCCACACGCACCTCCTTCCAGCAACCAAAGTTGGTTCTCTACAGTTAAGAGTTTCTTATGGTTTACTTCCCTCTTTTTTTTCCCCTTCCCTATGTTCATTTCTTTTCTCAAATTCCACATATGAGTGAAATCATATGATATTTGTCTTTCTCTGATTAACTTACTTCACTGAGCATAATACTCTCTAGTTCCATAAACATCATTGCAAACAGTAAGATCTCATTCTTTTTGATGGCTGAATAATATCCATAGATATAGATAGACATAGATATAGATATAGATTTGGGATCTTTCCAGAATTTTGCTATTGTTGATAATTCTGCTATGAACATTGGGATGCAATATTCAAATCAGTATTTGCCCTTCAAATCCATATTTATGTATCTCTTTGGTAAATACCTAGTCATGCAATTGCTGGGTCATAGGGCAGTTCTATTTTTAATTTTTTGAGTAACTTCCATATTGTTTTCTAGAGTGGTTTCACCAGTTTTTATTTCCACCAATAGGGTGACAGAGTTCCTCTTTTTCCACATCCTTGTCAACATCTATTGTTTCCTGTGTTGTTAATTGCTAGAACTGACACATTAATTTAGTAAAGTCATAGGATACAAAATCAATATACGTGAATATGTTTAATTTCTATACACCAATAATGAAGCAGTTAAAAAGGTAAATCAAGGAATCAATCCCATTTACAATTGCATCAAAACCCATAAGATACCTAGGAATAAATCTAATCAAATAGGTAAAAGATATGTACTCTGAAAAATATAAAACACTTATGAAAGAAATGGAAGATGACACAGAGAAATGGCAAAACATTTCATGATTATGGATTGGAAGAACATTGTAAAGTGTTTATGCTCCCTAAAGCAATCTACACATTTATGCAGTGCCTATTAAAATACCATCAGCATTTTTCAGAGAGCCAGAACAAACAAACCTAAAATTTGTATGGAACCACAAAAGACTCTGAATAGACAAAGCAATCTTTAAAAAGAAAAGAAAAGGGGCACCCGGATGGCTCAGTCGGTTAAGCGTCTGACTTCAGCTCAGGTCACGATCTCGCGATCTGTGGGTTCGAGCCCTGCGTCAGGCTCTGGGCTGATGGCTCAGAGCCTGGAGCCTGCTTCCGATTCTGTGTCTCCCTCTCTCTCTGTCCCTCCCCCGTTCATGCTCTGTCTCTCTCTGTCCCAAAAATAAATAAACGTTAAAAAAAATTAAAAAAAGAAAAGAAAAGAAAAGAAAATCAGGAGGCATCATGATTCTGGACTTCAAGCTATATTACAAAGCCATAATCATCAAGACAGTATGATACTGGCACAAAAACTGACAAACAGATCAATGGAACAGACTAAAAAGAACCCAGAAATGGACCCACAACTATATGGCCAACCCATCTTTGACAATGCAGAAAAGAATTCCAATGGAAACAAGAGTCTCTTCAACAAATGGTGTTGGGAAAAGCAGACACCAACATGCAGAATAATGCAGTGGGATCACTTTCTTACCATACCCAAAAATTAATTCAAAATGGATGAAGGACATAAATATGAGACAGGATATCATCAAAATCCTTGAGGAAAATACAAGTAGCAACCTCTTTGACATCAACTTCTTATTAGACGCATCTCCAGAGGCAGGGAACGTAGCAACTTCTTATTAGATACATCCTTTTGAAACAAGGGAAACAAAAGCAAAAAGGAACTATTGGAACTTCGTCAGACTCTTAGCTATTGATACCATTTACTCTTTAAATACCATGACTCTAAACTTGTAATTCTTCTCCTTGCTCAACCCTAAATTTTAGGCTCATATTTCCCAAGTGCGTATACATTGTCTCCATTTTGGCATTTCACAGATATCTCAAACTTAACATATCCAAAACCAGTCTCCCAAATGTCCCCCCAAAAGCTGCTTCATCCACAGTTTTCCCCACCTCAACAAAAGGTACTTTGTTTAAAATCCTGCAATGTCTGCACAGATAAATTAAAGAGAACTTGCATTCAAAAAGAAGAAGAAGAGAAGCAGCAGCAGCTGTAACTGAAGTTTTCCATGGATTCACAATTTCCACTTAGAGAAGTAATAAAAACATAAATAAATAAACTCACTAACTTGTTTTAAGGAATGTTTACAATTTAACCCCAGCCAGGGCCAATGAAAGAATCTGAATTCTTAAAATAATAGTGACCCCTTTGGAGAACTCCCTGCATTCCAGACTTTGTTCTAAGTACTTTATGTGCATTAAATTATTCAGTCTACACGGACACATGTATTATTAATACACCCCCTTTACAGATGAAGAAACTGAAGCACAGAGAAGGTATGTAACTTTCCCATTAGCAGCACATGACAGAAGGGCAATCTGGCTGCAAAGCCCATGCTCTTGCTCACTTTCCTTTGCCCTCTGAGTGTCAGTGCATCTTTGCAGACGTGCAAACTCTTGTATGCAGTTGGGAAGTCTTCTGAGCAGGAGTTTGACCCGCACTATACACAGCTTTTACAAGAGATTAGTGCAATTGGTCATCCCCCTAAGACCATGATTGCTGATAGCCATTATCTGATATAGAGTCCTTGATCCAGTAAGTTTAGAAGACACATGGTTAAGCAAAGGGAGCCAGGGTTCTTGATGCAGAACTTTCAAGACCTTGAAAATGCTAACATGCACATAGAGGGCATGGGACACAGAGTATACAGTACTTCCCTCAGCAATTTGAATACAGAACCCTCTTCAGAGAGGCAACTCAAGATTAGTCTCCCATGAATCAACAGTAAAATATCTTCCATTACAAGGACTTCCCTCTGGCCCAAACCAGCCTCTTAAGAGATGGAGGCTGTGCCTTTTCATTCTCCTCTATCCCAATATGCAAAAAAAAAAAAATGCAAAAACAAGGTTCTGAGGCAAAGCCAAGCCTGAGGCTTCCAGATCCATTAGCTCAAACTGTTTTCATTGCCCTTCCTTCTCCTTCCCTGAAGTTAGACAGTGTTTTCTCACCTTGTCAGGGGCCATCTTCACCCAACCTTGAGTACAGATTCTAGAACAGACCACAAAGATTGTCACTTCAGTCAAGGATCAAAGGGGTGGGTGGTCTTTGTAATGTAGCCACAGCTGTGTGTGTGTGTGTGTGTGTGTGTGTGTGTGTGTTTTAATGGATTATACTCATCTTCCATTTATTTTAACTTGAGTCATTCATTTCATGTATGACATTTTTCAACATCAAGAAATGGAGCATATATAATCACCTACAAATAACAGAATAAACATCACTTGGGAATGCCTTAAAACAAGACTTTTCATCTATCTCTAATGTACTAGAAAGCAAATCCAAGGTGAGACTGTTTCTATTCCACTTTCTTATTCTACCTCACGAGTAAATTTAATCCCAAAGACAATTTTACACATATGTTATAGAATTATTTCATGGCTGTTGGGGGTCACCATTACCCTTCCGATTGTGGAAAAAAGATCTTTCTTTACCAACCCCAACTGTTTGAAATTCATGTAACAGTAATTTTTATCTATTAATTATCCAAAAATTTAAATATTCATACCTCCTTGGAAAAGGTGTCACTTTCAAGTAGTGTGTTAAAAATAAATAAATTAATAAACTCTCTTTATAAGGAAGGCAGGAAGGAATGGATGAAGTAGGGAAGGAAAGATAGAGAAGAGAGGACATGGGCAATACATGCCCTTCCAACCACACCCTTGTCATCTTAAAGGACCTTTAATCACTGCAGCCTCATTCTCTTCAAAGAGAGGAACGGATGTGTGTCAGAAAATCCCCTGGAACATGTTCTTCGGCCAGGTAAGATGAGATGCTGTGAGGTTAATTTTATGTGTCAACGTGACTGGGCCACAGGATGCCCATATATTTGGTCAAACATTATTCTGGGTGTGTTCTGTGAGGGTATTTCTGGATGAGATTAATACTTGAATTGTTAGACTCAGTTAACAGTGTATGCCCTCCCCAATGTGAGTGGGCCTCACCCAATTAGTTAAAGGCCTGAATAAAACAAAAAGGCTATCCCTCCCATGAGTAAGAGAATTCCCCTTGCCTGACTGCCTTACAGCTAAGATATAGGTTTTTTTATGCTTTCAGACTCAAACTGAAACATCATTCTCCTTGTGTCTTGAGTCTGTCATCTTTCAGACTAGAACTTACACCATCAGCTCTTCTGAGTCTCTAGCTTGCTGACTGCAGATCTAGACACTTGTCAGCCTCCATAACCATGTAAGACAATTCCAAGAGAGAGAGATTAGATAAAGTATACATAAAATTATGTATCTAGATGTATATCCTGTTGGTTCCATTTCTCTGGAAAACCGTGGCTAATATAGAACTTTTTGTTAAGATACTGTCATGACCCATCAGTTGTCAGAAAAACATGACTCACAGGAATGATCTGAAGGGCAGCTGAAGAGAGCACTTGGCGTTTAAAAGGACAAAGCTCATGCAACTATTTACAGACAATTGGAAACAACATAAATGTGTTTATGATTCAAACAATGTTCTCTTTTAACAACTGGTCATCTGAGGTAGATATTTTCATACCTCAAAGCTTCTATTTCTTGCAAAGGCAGGGAATTCCCAAGGCAGGGAATTTATGTCTTGTTGCTTTAACTGTACCAAGAATTCAAGGACCTGAGGATATAATTTAGGATACCTATACAGTTCTTTATAGATTACCAATCCCACCAGGAGTTTAGTAAGAAATTATTGTTTTGCTCCCAAACAAAAGTAAATTGAAACTAGAAAATCTTGTTGTACTATAAAATAAAGAAGCTCTCAAAAAATTATGAGGATATGTCAAAAGACAAAGGAGCCAGCCTATAGGGGTTCCCAGTGAGCAAATCTGGGACAATTTGAGCATGAAAGTGAATTATATAATAGTCAGAAATTATAACACATTGAATAAAATAAGCAACAACAGATTTATGTCACCAAAAATGGATAAACAGATGAGAAGAAGAGCCTTATCTCATAAGAATATGAACAAATAAATGTAGAAATAATAATAAAGTTACAATATCAACTGACACTAAACACTACTAGGTTAAAGCTTAATGACAGGCTATTTACATAGTCTAAAGTTATCTCTCTGCTGATTATGTACTAATTACAAAGACGACAATAATAACCTTTCATTGGAGAAACATGGCAGCCACCACCATAACCCAGTAGTCAAGGGTTCACATCACCAAGATGAAGACAGACTCGTTGCACATCTCCTGAAGAATTGCACCGAAGGCATATCACTTCTCGAATTTCTGCCAAGAGTTCATGATTTGGATTTAATTATGAGACAGACAAACAAACAAAAACATTAAGAACGTCCTACAAAATGACTGCATTTATTTTAACAAATCTTGAAGTTAAGAAGTCCAAAGAATGTCCATGAAACTGTTGAGTTTAAGAGTCACTAACAAGATACATGAATTAAATGGGATGTGTAGAAAAACAAATGTTTACAAAACAAATTTTGGGGACAATTGATAAAATTCAAACATGAACTGTGGATTACATAATGGTGTTATATCAATATTAAATTATATGATTTTGACAGCTGTGCTGTGGTTATGTAATAGGTTATTCTTTATTTTTTTAATTTTTTTTATATTTTAGCTAGGTAATATACAGTGCAATATTGGTTTCAGAAATAAAATTCAGTGATTCATCACTTACATACAACATCTAACGCTCATCACAAGTGTCCTCCTTAATGCTCATCACCCATCTAGCCCATCTCCCACCCCCCTCCCTCCATCAACCCTCAGTTTGTTCTATATCATTAAGAGTCTCTTGTGGCTTATTTCCATTTTTTCTCTTCTCCCCTTCCCATATGTTCACCTGTTTTTTTTTTCCTTAAATTCCACATATGAGTGAAATCATATGATACTTGTCTTTCTCTGACTGACTTATTTCTCTTCACATAATGCATACTAGCTCCATCCACATTGTTTCAAACGGCAAGATTTCATTCTTTTTATGGCTAAGTAATATTCCATCGTATAAGTATACCATATATTCTTTATCCATTCATCAGTCAATGAATATTTGTGCTCTCTCCATAGTTTGATTATTACTGACAATACTGCTATAAGCATTGGGATGCATACCCCTTCAAATTTGTATTTTTGTATCCTTTGGGTAATTACCTAATAGTGTAATTGCTGGGTTATGGGATAGTTCTAGTTTTACTCTCTCTCTCTCTTTTTTTAAAGAAACCTCCATAGTGTAGGGTCAATTCATCCTCAACAAAGCAGGAAAGAATATCCAATGGAAAAAAGACAGTCTCTTCAACAAATGGTATTGGGAAAACTGGATGGCGACATACAGAATGAAACTGGACCAGGTTCTCATACCATGCACAAAAATAAATTCAAAATGGATTAAAAACCTAAATGTGAGACAAGAAATTATTCTTCTTTAAAAATACATGCTGAAGGGCGCCTGGGTGGCGCAGTCGGTTAAGCATCCGACTTCAGCCAGGTCACGATCTCACGGTCCGTGAGTTCGAGCCCTGCGACGGGCTCTGGGCTGATGGCTCGGAGCCTGGAGCCTGTTTCAGATTCTGTGTCTCCCTCTCTCTCTGCCCCTCCCCTGTTCATGCTCTGTCTCTCTCTGTCCCAAAAATAAATAAAAAACGTTGAAAAAAATTTTTAAAAAATAAAAATAAAAATACATGCTGAATTAGTTAATGATAAAGAAGCACAATGTCTCACCCTCTCAAATGGCAAGATAGATACATAACAAAGGAACACGTTAAAATGTTAGGTTAATCTGGATAAAAATATACCGGAGCTCCTTGTACCACTCTTGCAAAATCCCTACAAGCTTAAATTTATAACCCCCCCCCGCCAAAAAAACACTAAAAATGTAAGTTAGGGTACATCTCTACGTGATGTCAGGGGTAAATTCTATAAGAGGACAAATCTGAAAACCTGAAAACAATCTATTTACTTGCTAGCCATTAAGAATATTACTAAAATAGGGACACCTGGGTGACTCAGTTGGTTAAGCGTATGGCCCCTGATTTCAGCTCAGGTCATACTCTCACAGCCTATGTGTTTGAGCCCTGCATCAGGCTCTGCACTGACAGAGTACAGAGCCTGCTTGGGATTTTCTCTCTCCCTCTCTCTCTCTGCCCCTCCCCTGCTTTCATGTGCTCTCTCTCCCTCTCTCTCTCTCAAAATAAATAAATATTTTTAAAAGAATATGGCTAATGTATCACTAAAATCCCTATGCCGTGGAGAATATAAAGGTAGCCCTGCACATTTCAAGGCCACTTGTGTCTGCAGATGATCTCAGTGCTCCTCCTTCTAAGCAGGTACTCTCATCAGCTGCAACACCCATTAGTCTGGCTCAGCACTGGGTTCTGAATCTCTACTCCCTGGAGAGGGCTCCCTAGTGGTCATCCCCTGATGGTAGTGTAGATACTGTGACCACAGTGTGGACTCTTACAGGTGGTGTTGAGGGAGCCACCACCTTCTCAGGTAGCACTCAGCCTTCTCCACAGCTGGGCATCCTCAGTATCCTACAGTATAGATCAAGGCCCTTATTACAACTTCTAGAGTCAGTTTTAGGGGAACACAAGGTGATCTTGTGTACTAATTTTGCACTGTTGAGTAACAAATTATCCTAAAACATGGAGACTTAAACATTTCTGATCTCAATGGGCTATGAGTCAGGAATCCAAGAGCACCTTAGCTGGTGGGTTCTGGCTCAGGGTCTCTCACAAAACAGTGATCACTTACTCAGGGATGCAGTCATGTGAGGCTGTACTGGGCCTGGAGGGTTTTCTTCTAAGTGCTCTCAGGTGACTTGGGCAGGAGGCCTCAGTAACTCACCACGTGGGTCTCACCATGGCATAGTTCCTAGCATAGCAGCAAGATTCCCCTACAGAGAGTGATGAGAGAGAGAGAGAGAGACAGAGAGACAGAAAGACAGAAAGAGACCGAGAAAGAAAGAGAGAGAGCTACCAAAATGGGAGCATGTCTCTCACCATCTAATCTCAGAAGTACATACCATCACTTCTGCCCTCCCAACACTGGGATGATGTGGGAGGAAACTGCTCAAGGATATAAATACTAAGAAGTACACATCATTGGGAGTCATGATCTATATACCACAGCCTGACCCCTGTGATATGTCTGATTCATGTCGCTCAGGCATACAAAATAACTCACCCCCTTCCAAGACCCCCCATAAGGCTGACCCCATCCAATTAGCTCAAATCCACCATCTTGTTCCTTAAATTGTGTTCAGGTGCTGATAACACCCATTCAGTGTAGCTTCTCTCAACCTGTGAACTAACGAGGTGAGTTATCTGCCAACACAAACACCTATAACATACCATGGGGCAAGCATGGGGTAACAGCCGACAACACTTAAAACAAACAAACAAACAAACAAACAAACAAACAAAAATGGGAAATGGGAGGAATGCAGGAATCATGGGCACAGCAGTTCTGAAATTCAGCTGGGACAATACTGGAAACATTAGTGCTCATTCTTACTCCTCACAAACGTTATTCCCCGTGGCTATAGGTTCTGCCTTGTGGGTCCTGGGCCCAACCTCTGACACCTTCTTCCTTTTCCATGAAAAGTAGCATGCCTTTGCAGCTAAGTGGTTTTCTCAGCTGACTCACTGCTTATAGAATTTGTGGGGACAGACTACTATGTATGGTACTATCCCAGCCCCCCTCAGTCCATGCTGACAGTGCTTTACCTAAAAGAATTCTTTTAAATTCTGTGACTCTTACTGGGGTTCATTTTGCTAGACACAAGTCACATATAAAATCTGTTTGAAATAAGCTTTGCTCCACTTTGGAATTCTGCTGAGACAATATCCTAAACTTCTTAGAAATGCCTTTGGCTGATTGAGAGTGTCTGTAAGACACCCATACTACTAAATACCTACAAGGCCATTTGTCTGACTGAGTAGCACCCTGAATAACCACCTATAGTCTTCCTAAAGATTTAATAAATAATTTTATAGTCACCCCTTTTGCCTCATCCTAGATCGTGCTTTCCTGATAGTGTCCTGGGTTTGATCTCTGCTTGGAAGACATGGATTCATTTTAGCATCATTTCCCATGTCAAGAGGCTCCAAATCTTCACAACCAGTGATCTCCTGACTTTTTTGCTTTTTTTTAGAGCTATGTCTTTCCTCTTGCATGTTATTATAAACAACAAGAAAAAAGATAACACTTTCAGCACTCTTGATTGGAGACCTCTTCAGCTCAATTATTAAAAATATTTTCCACATCAGTGCAGACTTCAGTGTTGCTCAACTTTCTGTACCTACAGGACAAGGATTTTCCTCCCTCTGGTTTCCAATAAGACTCTCCTCTTTTTATTTTTTTATTTCACTGGCAACCTCCTCAAAGTCTAAATCTCTAGTACCAGTAAGGCAGGTTAGCCTTCTTCTACTGGTCTCTGCAAGTTCTGAAAATGTCCTCTTATTTCCCCATTCCAGATAAGTCCCCACAGTTTAGATTGTCTGTTATGGTGAGTTCTCATTTCCATTTAACCAAAATATGTATTAGTTATGTATTGCTGTATTAAAAAAATTACCCAAAATGTAGCAGCGTCAAACAACAAATCATTTCACAGTGTCAGGAATCCAGAAATGGATTAAGTGGGTGGTCCTAGCAAAGACTTTCTCTTGAGGCATATTAAGGATCCAAGGGTATGTTAGTAGCACACAATGGCATTTCACCATTGCATATGGTTTAGTCAGCATTACATATCACAGATTTGTAATACCCTCATGTTTTCTAATAATTAATAGAGTTTTCCCGATAAATCAAAGCAGAAATGCTTTTGGGTATTTAAGTAATGGTGTTTGCAGAGTGGAGAGCAGAGGATGCTTCTCAGAACAAACTGGATAAATGCCTCCTTTCTTTCAAATGGAAAACAACTTGAGCTACATAAGGAAAAACAGCAATAAATTAAGTATATTTTTTCTGCTGGAAAATCCATGTTGAGTAGCTGACATCAAGTTTCTTAAACGAAATTTCTGGGCAAATTGTAAATATAACAAAAGAGTGTATTCTTTTTTTTAATTTTTTTTAACGTTTATTTATTTTTGAGACAGGGAGAGACAGCATGAATGGGGGAGGGTCAGAGAGAGAGGGAGACACAGAATCTGAAACAGGCTCCAGGCTCTGAGCTGTCAGCACAGAGCCTGATGCGGGTCTCGAACTCACGGACCGTGAGATCATGACCTGAGCCGGAGTCAGATGCTTAACCGACTGAGCCACCCAGGTGCCCCTAGAGTGTCTTCTTTTTAAAGCATAATATTTCTATTTACTTCATCAGTTTCATCAGTCATTCCACTTTATTCCTTATGCACCCCACTGTGAACTGGAGTCTATGTGTTGGGATTCCATATGAAGTAAAATAACCTCTTCAAACAAGATGAACATTGATGGGAAATAAGCATCATAAAAAGGAAATTTAAACCTGAATGTCAAAAATGTGACCATGCTAGTGACATTTATCTTAGCCTTTAATAGAGATGGCATCGTAGTCACTTCAGGATGTGAGCTAAGAATTTTCAACATAGTTTTTATTCTGAGTCAGTCTTTCTTATTAATGACATCAAAGTCTTCTTTCATTGCTAATCACTAATATAAACTAACACTGAGTTTCTACTCCCTGAGAGCATAGGAAAGGCAAAACAAAGGAACTGGAACAAGTGCTCACCCCTGAAATGAAAAACACCACCATACCTCTGCTGGCAAGTCCCATAGAATTGCACAGTAGTGGAGAATTATGTCAACAGTATTCCACATATCAGTGGGATAATTAGCATGATCAAATGCAAGCATAGAAGGACAGGATGACTAGGATTCCCATTTGCTAGGTGAATAAACTGAGGATGAACAATGTAAATAATTTTGACTGAGATCATAGGCTATTCTATCTGTCAGATTCTCACTCTTTCTGCTATGTCATGGCAGCCTAACTAAGAAAGAACATAAATGATGCCAAATAAACACACAAAATATGGATCCAAGGATCTCCATGGAAGAATTGAAGGACATGTGAAGCAGTGAAGCATAAGATTTCATTCTTGTCTTGAGGACATGGCTCCAGCATTCCTTGGAGTGGTGTGACTATCATGGTGAGGACCTGACAGTTCTGACACTACCATAAATGTCCTCTTCTGACCTGTGATTTAGCTCTGCCTGCCAACCTTTGTATTCTGGGTAACAGGCTGATACACAAAGTCCCACCCTCAGCAAGCTCTTGCATCTCTGGCCCAAGCCACAAGCAAGACACAGTTGTTTTAAGATCTCATCTGCACTTGTTCCATTGTCCTGTTACATTTTCAGTTTCTAGATGGTAGTATGATGTTTGTTGTACCCATTAGCACCTAAACTCAATGTACCTAAAACAGATCCTAGCACATAGCAGGCACATACTTGATAAAGACCCAGCTGCCATTGAATGAACACATGTACCATGGACCCAACACTGCTCCCGAAGTGAAGATCCAGGCTAATGTGTTTGGAAACAGACAATCTCTTGTTGACTATATGGTATTCAAAAGGGCACATTTCTTGATCCAGAGTTCTCAGTCTGAAGTAGTATAAAAAGTTTCCCCTGGGTGTCTGGGTGGCTCAGTCAGTTAAGTGCCTGACTCTTGATTTGGCTCAGGTCATGATCTCATGCTTCAAGACTTTGAGCCCCATGCCAGGCTCTGCACTAACAGTGTGGAGCCTGCTTGGGATTCTCTCTCCCTCTCTCTCTATCCCTTCCCTGCTTGCATGTCCTATAAATAAGTAATTACTTATTTATACTAATTTTATACTAATAAATAAGTAATTACTTATTTATACTAATTTTATACTAATAATTATACTTATTTATACTAAGTATAAATGTCACTATACAAATAATTTTTTAAAGTGTCCCCTGTTTGAAATTGGGCCCATCCCAGGATAAAGTAGTAGGAAACTGTGTGGGAATTAGAATAAATAACAAGCACTCTTGACTTTTCTCCTGCATCACCCACCTTGGAACAGCTACCAGCTCTCATTATTTTTCATCCTCCAAACTGGGCCACTTTAGTTAGTGACTTAAAGATTGCTTTAAAAGGACAGGTGTCCCAGTTGGGGAAAGGCAAACAAAAGAATAAAACAAAAAGACAAAAACTCAAATAAGACCTCTATCTGAGCCACTGACTGAAGGACATGTCAAGAGAAAGACATCTGAGGACAGAGTTTGGTCATCAGATTTGAGACCTTGCTTTGAAGATTTGCCTTGAACATCACTGGTTAGGCAAGGACATGGCTACGGTGCAGCTGCAGCTTTCACACATTATTTGATGAGCTTTTTTCTGAAGAACACAAAGAGCTTTTGTCTGGGAATCTGCTTATTTAAGTGAGCCAGTTAGTGGGTGCTGAGACCTCTGTCAATGTCTCCTAGGAGGAAGAGGAGGGGAACCTAGGATAAATACAGTATAGCTATATTGAAAGCTCCTCAAGTGCAGCCTCAAGCCTAGAGTACTAACCTCTGGAAGGAATAATAAGCTTTCTGATTAACAAAATGGTTTTCTAATAAATTTTACCCAAAGGGAAGTGAGGGGAAAAATCACATAATTGAGCTATAAATACTTATTATATGTAACATCAAGCATAAGACACAATGTGAAAGTGAAATAAAATCCAACCAATAACATTTTAGGACCTAGGATATTTCTCATCTTTTCTTGATATTGATCAGAACACACATGGAATATGTACACAGACATTACACTATTTTCTAAAATGTAAACCTGGGAGCAAAGCAGTTTTAGTCTACCCCTTTTTCTCTGACTAGATATTTCTGAGAGTATAAATAAGTAAAACAACTCTCAGAGATCTAAATTTTCATCACTATAAAATTAATGGATTATTTTTACATTAAATATATCAAATGTCTCAAATTCTTCCATTTGATAAAGAGATAGTAGTTTCTTCTTCAGTGCAAGCCTTGCTCTAGGTACAAAGGGCAAAACTAGTTTTCTTTACTAAACAAAAGAGACATTTTTTATGGAACGCGGACCCTAGTGATATAAATATTAAAATATAATCAATCAATATACCAGTAAGACACAATCATCCTAAATATGGATGAACCAAACACAGAGCCTAAAAACACGAAATAAAACAAAATCTGATAGAGCTGAAAGGAGAAACACACAAACCTAGAATTATAACTCAAGATGTTAACAACCCCCTCTTAACTACTGATAGAAATATTAGACAGAAAATCATCAAAGATATAGAAGACCTAAACAGGATAGACAACCAGCAGGATCTAATGGACACTAATGGATCTAATGGATCTAATACAACACTCTGTGCAACAGGTCTATAATATAAAGCTTGTCAATCACCTATGGAATAGTCATCAGGATAGAGCATATGCTGGGCCAAAAACTAACCTCAGCCAATTAGGGATAATCAATATTATACATTAAGTATAAGGATACAATTTTCGGATATTAACAGGAATGACCCAGAAATCAATAACAGAAAGAAAATGAGAAATTCTCCAAACACTGGAAGATTTAACAATAGACTTTGCAACAATCCTTCAGTCAAAGAAGAAACGATAAAGAAAAATGTAAAATATATGCAACTTGGGGCATGTGAATGGCTCAGTTGGTTAAGTGTCTGACTTCAGCTCAGGCCATGATCTCACAGTTTGTGGGTTTGAACCTGGCATCTGACTCTGCGCTGACAGTGTGAAGCCTGCGTTGGAACCTCTGTTTCCCTCTCTCTGCCCCTCCCCTGCTTGCTATCTCTTAAAACTAGATAAACATTAAAGAAAATACAGTAAAACCTTAATCTGCAAGCATAATTCATTTCAGAAACATGCTTGTAATCCAGAGCACTTGTCTATCAAGGTGAATTTGAAGAACCATTGGTTCAGTTGTGATCATGTGACATTCGGCATCACGTACTACTTGTATTGTAAGACATCCCTTATTTATCAAGTTAAAATTTGTTAGAAACCTTTGCTCTTCTTATGGAACACTCACAGAACAAGTTACTTGCAATCCAAGGTTTTACTGTAAATATATGCAACTGAATAAAATAAAAATACAACATATCAAAATATGAAGGAGTAAGAAAAAAGTGGAGAGGAAATTTTATTATATTAGAAAACAATAAGATCTTAGATCAATAAGTTTTTGCTCAATAAATTAGAATTTAAAAAAAACTGGAAAAATAAGAGCAAAATGAACCCAAAGAAAATAAATACTAAAGACAAAAGCAGAAATCAATGGAATTCAAAAGAAGAAAACCATAGAGAAAATCAATGAAACAAAAAGCTTCGTGTGTGTGTGTGTGTGTGTGTGTGAAACTGGTAAATCTCTAACAAGACTGACAAAGAGAAAAAGATGGAAGACATACATCACTGATACCAGGAATCAAGTTGTAGAGTAGATATCCCTACAGACCTGCATCCATTAAAAGGATTTCTATGAATGACTTTATGCTCATAAATTAAACTTAGAAGAAATGGACCAATTCTCCAAAAACCAATATCAAACCCCACACAACATGAAACAGAAAACAATTAAAGAAATTGAAATTATAATATAAAATCCCCTTTAAAATCTCTTCATGTTAAGATTGATCCACTGGAGTATCATAACAAAAATCTAAAGAACTAATAGTAATTTTATGTACAGACAAGGACAGTACAAAATAAACCACAGACCAATAACTTTCATTAACTCAGATACAAAATTCTTCCATAAAGTACAGACATACCTCCTTTTCTTGCACTTTGCTTTATTCCTCTTCACAAAATTGTGTGTGTGTGTGTGTGTGTAGTTCATTGTTGTGTTTTTTTGTTTTTTTTTTGTTTTTTTTTTTTTTTTACAAATTGAAGGATTGTAGCAACCCTGCATTGAGAAAGGCTATCAGAACCATTTTCCAACAGTGTATGCTCACTTTGTGGCTCTGTCACATGTTTTTTAAACTCTTACACCATTTCAGACTTTTTCGCCATTATTATATTTGCTATGGTGATCTGTGTTGAGTGATCTTGATGTTACTATTATAATTGTTTTCTGGCACCACGAAAAAATGCTCATTCTAGGATGGAAAACTTCAATAAATGTATGTCTTCTGACTGCTCTACCACTCAGCTGTTCCTCATCTCTACCCTTTTCTTCAAGCTTCCGTATTCCCTGAGAAAGAATAATACTGAAATTTTGTCAGTTGATAACCCTAAAATGACCTCTAGTATTAAAGTGAAAGGAAAAATTGCATGCCTCCTGCTTTAAATCAAAAGCTAGAAATAATTAAGCTCAGCAAAAAAAGACATGTCGAAAGCTGAGACAGGCTGAAAGCTAGGACTCTTGTGCCAAACGTCAAATTGCCAATGCAAAGAAAAAGTTCTTGGAAATCAAATGTGATACTCAACTAAACATACAAATGATAAGAAAGCCAAACAGCTTTATTGCTTATACGGGTAAAGTTTTAGTTGTTTGGATAGAAGATCAAACCAACCACAACGTTCCCGTAAGCAAAAGTCTAAGCCAGAGAAAGGTATTAACTCCTCACTTCTAGGAAGGTTGAGAGGTGAGAAAGCTGCAGAAGATAAGTTTGAAGCTGGAGAGGTTGGTTCATGATGTTTAAGAAAAAAGCCATAACACATAAGTGCAAGGTGAAGCAGCAAGTGGTGATGTAGAAGCTGCAGGAAGTTATTCAGAAATTTAAGCTAAGATCATTAATGAAGGTGGCTACACTGAATAACAGATTTTGAATGTAGAAAAAAGAACCTTTGGAAGGAGATGCCATCAAGGACTTTCAACACCTTGCTTCAAAGTTTCAAAACAAGATGATTCTTTTGATGATGGCTAATACAGATGGTGACTTTAAAATGAAGCCAAAGCTGATTGCCCATTCTGAAAATCCTAGGGCTTCTAGAATTATGCTAAACCTATTCTCCTTGTTCTCTTGAAATGGAACAAGAAAGCCTGAATGACTGAACATGTATTAACATCTTGGTTTACTGGATATTTTAAGCCTACTGCAAACACTGCTCAGAAAAAGATATTCCTCTTAAAATATTACTGATCATTGACAATACACCTGACCTTCCAGGAGCCCTGATGGGTATGTACAATCAGATTAATGCTGTTTTCATGCCTGCGTACACAACAGCCATTCTGCAGCCCATGCATCAAGGAGTAATTTTAACTTTTATATTTTATTATTTAAAAAATATTTCATTATGCTTGTAACTATCATAGATAGTAAATCCTCTGATGGATCTGGGCAAAGTAAATTAAAAGCCTTCTGGAAAACCTTGACCATTCTATATGTCATTAAGAACATTTGTGATTCATAGGAAGAGGTCAAAATATCAACATGAAATAAAGTTTAGAAGTTGATTCCAACCCTCTTGGATGACTTTGAGGAGTTCAAGACTTCAATGGGGGAAGTACCTATACATGTGGTGGAAATAGCAAGAGAACTAGAACAATTAGAAGTGGAGCTGAAATATGTGACTGACTTGTGCAATTTCATGATAAATCTTGGATGGATGAGAAGTTGCTTTTTATGGATGAGCAGAGAGTGGTTTCTTTTTTTTTAATGTTTATTTATTTTTGAGAAAGAGTGTTAACGGGGGAGGGGCAGAGAGAAAGGGAGACACAGAATGCAAAGCAGGCTCCAGGGTTTGAGCTGTCAGCACTAAGCCCAATACAGAGCCCTAACTTACGAACAGCAGGATCATGAACTGAACCGAAGTCAGACGCTTAACTGCCACCCAGGATCCCCGAAAAAGTGATTTCTTGAGATAGAATCTACTCCTGGTAAAGATGATGTGAACATTGTTGGAATAACAATGAAGGGTTTAGAATATTATATAAATGTATTTGATAAGGCAGTGGCAGGGTTTGAGGATTGTTTCCAATTTTGAAAGATTTTATACTGTAGGTTAAATATTATCAAACAACACCACATGGCACAGAGAAACTGTTTATTAAAAAATAATAATCAAATGAGCTGGAAAACTTAATTATTGTCTTATTTTAAGAAACTGCCACCGCCCCCTCAGCCTTCAGAAACCACTACCCTGGTAAGTCAGCAACCATCAACAAGGCAAAACCCTGCCAGTGAAAAGATTATGACTCACTGAAAACTCATTTGATGGTTAACAACAAAGTATTTTTAATTAATGGATGTACATCCATGTATTTGTGCTCTTTCTAGATTTTTTCTTGTGGCTAACTTTGAGTTTCAGTGTTGTGGTAAAAAAAAAATGCATGGTATGATCTCAATCTTTTTGTACTTGTTGAGGCCTGATTTATGACCTAATATGTGATCTATTTGGGGGAATGTCCCATGTACACTTGAAAAGAATATGTATTCTGCTGTTTTAAGATGGAATGTTCTGAATATATCTGTTAAGTCTATCTGGTCAAGTGTTTCATTCAAAGCCATTGTTTCCTTATTGATTTTCTCTTTAGATGATCTGTCCATTGTTGTAAGTGAGGTATTAAAGTCCCCTACTATTATTGTATTATTATCAATTAGTTTCCTTATGTTTGTTATTAATTGCTTTGTATATTTGGGTGCTCCCATGTTGGCTGCATAAAGATTTACATTTATTAGATCTTCTTGTTGGATTGTCCATTTATGATGTCATAATTCCCTTCATCATCTTTTGTTACAGTCTTTGTTTTACAGTCTAGTTTGTTGGATATAATATTGCTATTCTGGCTTTCTTCTTATATCCAGTTGCATGATAAATGTCTATCCCTTCACTTTCAATATGCAGATGTCTTTAGGTCTAAAATGAATCTCTTGTAAGCAGCATATAGATCGGTCTTGTTTTTTTTCATCCATTTTGACACTTTATGTCTTTTGATTAGAGCATTTAGTCCATTTACATTCAGAGTAGTTATCAATAGATATGCATTTATGGTCACTTTATTACTTGTTTTGTTGTTGTTTCTGGAGACGTTCTCTGATCCTTTCTTGTCTTTGCCACTTTTGGTCTTTCCACTCAGAGTCCCCTTTAATATTTCTTGCAGGGATGGTTTAGTTTTCATAAATTCCTTTAGTTTTCGTTTGTCTGGGAAACTCTGTATCTCTCCTTCTGTTCTGAATGTTAGCCTTGCTGGATAGAGTATTGTTGGTTGCAGATTTTTCCCATTCAGCACATTGAATATATCACAGCACTCCCTTCTGGCTTGCCAAGTTTCTGTGGAGAGATCTGCAGCTAGTCTTATGGTTCTTCCCTTGTAAGTGAAAGACTTCTGTCTTGATTTTTAAGGTTTTTTTTTATTGTGATATTTTGCATATTTAATTACAATACATTTTGGTGTTAGCCTGACTTTGTGGATTTTTGATAGGAGTTCTCTGTGCTTCCTGTGTCTGGATGTCTGCTTCCTTTCCCAGATTAGGAAAGTTTTTGGTTATTACTTTCTCAAATACATTTTCTGTCCCCCTTTTCTCTCTCTCCTCTTCTTGGACTCCTATAATACAAATATTATTATATGTGATGAAGTCATACTGAGTTCCCTAAGTCTATTCTCAAGTTGCATGATTCTTTCTCTCTTTTCTTCAGCTTCATTATTTTCCATTATTTTGTCTTCCAGGTCACTGATTCATTCCTTTGCCTCTTCCACCCTGCTGTTCATTAGATAAGCTTGTTTCCAATCTCATCTATTATATTCTTCATTTTTTATTGATTCTTTTTAAATTATTTTATTTCTGTGGTAAAGATATCACTGATGTCTTCCATTCTTTTCTCAAGCCCTGTGAATCTCCTTATAATTGTCGACTTAAATTCTCCATCAGATATGTTACTTATATCTGTTTTGCTTAGATCTCTGACTGTGACTTTATCTTGTTCTTTCATTTTTGATGAATTTTTCTGTCTTTCATTTTGTCTAAGCCTCTGACTTCTTCTTTGTATTAGTAATGCCATTTATGTCTCTTGCTCCTGAAACTAATGGCCTTATGAAAAAGAGATCATGTACAGCCCAAGGTCTGACACTTCAGGAAATGTTTCTGGTGTGTGTTGCATGTGCTCTGCTGTTGTATTTTGGCTGATCTTATCCTTTAGGCCAGTAATCTTCAGAAGGTCTCCTTGCCTGCTGTGGGCAGTGTTTTGTCCTTGGCCTGAATGTGGCAAGTTTTAACTAGATATGTTCTGGTGTGCTTGTAAAGTGAAACCTGACAACACTTCCACCAGAACTGAGGCCTGACAGAACTCTCTGTTGGGAGACCTGGGGTGGGTGGAGATTTGTCCTGGTCTTCTGGGGGAGAGGCCTGCAGCAGTGGGATTAAGACAAACTTGACTGAGGGCAATCTCACCAGAGTACAGGGTGGTGGGGCTTCGTATAGACAATTTAGGCAGCCTGAGCCATAGTTGCACTGCTTCCTGCAGGTGGTTTTCTGTTTATGCTAAGTGGTGGGTGAAGGAAATTAATCTGGGAGCTCCTTTGTCCCTGGAGAGGCATCTCTGTGAATGCTGCCTCTCCGGGATGCTAAGAAGAGTGAATAATCTCCACTTTTTGTACCCCAGGTATTCTTCAGATCACTATTTCCATGCTCTCTGCTCCTGGGTTGTTTACCTGCCTTCTCTCAAGGAGTAGGGCATTTCCATCCAAGCTCTATCCCATCCATATACACTGACATTTAAAACTCTAGGCTTTAAGCCCCACTGGTTGCAAGAACTCTCAAAATTCAGCTCCTCTTGTTTTCAAGCCAATAGGTTTGGAAAACATTGTCCTTGTACATTCCCTTGTGTGCTCTTCTCTCTCTTGCCCTTTTCTGCAGCCAAGGTTCCCTAAACTATGCAGCACCCATGGGCTGTTTCTCCCCTAAACCATGTCTCCATACTTCCTACCTTCTCTTCTCTCCTTTTAGTTGTGCAGTTTGTTCTGTCAGTCTTCAGGTGAGTTTCTGGCATGTTTAGAATGATTTGATAGTTATTTTGTTTTGCTCTTGGGATGAAACAAGCCTAGGGTTCTCCTACTGAGCTGCCATCTTCTCACCACCTCTTGACAAATACAATATCTTAATCATGGTTTTCATTTTCTTAATTGCTAATGATGTTGAGCATCTTTTTATGTGCTTATTTGTCATTTTGTGTATCTCTATTCAGATACTTTGCCCACTTTATTTTATTAAGTTTTTATTTAAATTCAAGTTAGTTAACATACAGTGTAATATTAGTTTCAGATGTACCACTTTCATACATTGAATTGGATTTTTATTTTTCTTTATTATTTATTTTTCTATATGTAATTTTTCTATATTAATCATTTTCTGATTATTTATTTTTCTGTATGGTATAAGTTATTTACATATTCTGCATTCACTTTATTTAATTCTGTGGGTTGTCTTTTCACTTACTGGTTTTGTTTGCAGCACAAAAATGTTTAATTTGATGAAGCCTAGTTTATCTCTTTTAATTTGAATTGCTTATGCTTTTGATGTCATAATTTTTTAAACAAAAATCTTAACCCAAAGTCACAAAGATTTGCTGGTATGTTTTTACCTAAGGATTTCAAAGTTTTTGCTCTTACAGTTAAGTTTATGATTCATTTTGTGTCAATTTTTGTAAATGGTATAAGGAATGAGCCCAACATGATTCTTTTCCATGATTATCTAATTTTTCTGGCAGTAATTGTTGAAAACATTGTTATTTCATCCTTGGATTATCTTGGCATCCTTGTCAAAAACCAGTTGACCACAAATTAAGAGACTGTAATATTTCTGGATTTAATTCTATTCTATTGGCCTATATGTCTACCCTTGTACCACTATCATACTGACTTAATTCTGTAGTGTTGCAGTAAGTTTTGAAACTAGGAAGTGTTACTCTTTCAATTTTGCCCTTCTTTTCAAAGATTGTTTTGGTTATTCTGGTTTCAATAAGGTTGTTTGCAGACACAGAGGAGCTTATTAAAAATTTGTATGTAGGATGGGGCACCTGGGTGACTCAGTCGGTTAAGCATCCAACTTCAGCTCAGGTCATGATCTCATGGTTCGTGAATTCAAGCCCCGTGTCAAGCTCTGTGCTGACAGCTCAGAGCCTGGAGTCTGCTTCAGATTCTGTGTCTCCCTCTCTTTTTGCCCCTCCCCCACTCACATTCTCTCTCCCTCTCCCTCTCTCTCTCTCCCCCTCTCTCTCAAAGATAAATAAATATTTCAAAAAAGTTGTATGGAATAGCATAGTCTCTAGAATAACTAAGACAATCTTGACAAAGAATAGCAAAGTGAGAGGAAAAGAGGAATCACTTTACCCAGTATTAAGACCTAACGTATCCTTATGGTATTCAAGACCAGTTTGGCTAAGGGAGAGTCTTAGATCAATGGAACAATGGATCAATAGATCAATGGAACATTTTAAAGAACCCAGAAAGAGATCCACAAATATACCCAAATAATGTATAGCTAAGGTACTAAAGCCACTCAATGGAGGAAAAGGAGGCTATTCAACAAGTGGTGTTGGCATGAACATCCATAGGCCAAAAGGAAAAAAAAAAAAAAACGAATCCAAACTTCATACCTTATATGAAAATTAACTCCAAACTTCATACTTAGTATGAAATCTGAAAGGAAAATTCATACCTTATATGAAAATTAACTCCAAATGGATCACATACTTAAAACACAAAACTACAAAGCTTGTAGGAAAAAAGACATAGCAGCATATCTTTGGGATGTAGAGCTACTGACTTAGACTTGCCAAAATGTATGATTTATTAAGTGAAACAAAAAAGAACTATATGGAAAATAAAAACATTTGTACTATGAATAGCCCTGTTAAGAGTATGGAAAAAAATATGTAAACCCCATTTCCTGCAAAAGATTAGCATCTAGAATACATAAATATCTCACAAGACTCATGTCAAAAAAACAAAAATTCCAATGAGAGTATGGGCAAAATACATGAACAAACATTTCACAAAAGGTCATCTATAAAGAGTAAAACACACATGAAGAGATGTTCAATGTAATTAACCATAGTAAAATGCCCATTAAAAATGCAATGAGAGGGGTGGCTGGGTGGCTCAGTTGGTTAAGTATCTGATTCTTGATTTCAGCTCAGGTCATGATCTCACAGTTGTTGAGATGGAGCCCCATGTCAGACTCTGTGCTGACAGGGCAGAGCTTGCTTTAAATTCTCTTGTTTCCCCTCTCCTGCCCCTCCCCCTCTCATTCCTTCTCTCTCTCAAAATAAATTTTAAAAATTTTAATGCAATGAGATATTACTACATACCTATCAGAATAGCTAAAATAAAATTCCATGTCAATATCAAGTGCTAACAAGGTTGTGTAAGAACTGGATTACTATGCAATACTGGAAGAAATGGAAAAATGATACAGCCACTCTAGAAAACAGTTTGGCAGCTTATTATCAAACTAAACATATAACTTAAATATGATCCAACAGTTGCACTTTTGGGCACTTATCCCAGAAAGATGATAATTTATGTTCACAGAAAAATCTGTACATGAATATCTATAGAAGACTACCTTATTCATAACACTCCAAAATTGAAACAATTAAATAGGTGAATTCAATAGGTGAATATTTAAACAAACTGGGGCACCTCCACATGATGGATTCCTACTCAACAATGAAAAGGAACAATTATTGATATATGCAACAATTTGAATGAATTCTCAGGGGAATTATGCTACATGAAAAAAAAAATCCCAAAAGATGACATACTGAATGTAATATAATTTTTCTCTTGATACAACATTCTCGAAATGACAGAATGATGAAAAAGAGAATGGAATAAATGTTGTAGGTATTAACAAGGAGTTGGATGACTGAAGGAAGTCAGTGTTGTTATGAAAGGTAACAAGAGGGATCCTTGGGGTGATGGAAATGTTCTGTATTTTGATAGTATCACTGTCACTATACTAGTTTTTAATTTAATGTTTATTTTCTTTTTGAGAGAGAGAGCACATGCAGGGGAGGAGCAGAGATAGAGGGGTATAGAGGATCTGACAGGCTCTGTGCTGATAGAAGCAAGCCTGGTGTGGGGTTCAAACTCACAAACCATGAGATGATGACCTGAGCCAAAGTCCTACGCTTAACCAACTGAGCCACCCAGGCGTCCCTCTTATTTCTTACAGAAACACGTGAATCTACAATTATCTCAAAATAAAAAGTTTAATTAAAAATATATAATTGGTCAGAACAGTTTGTTCCTGACATTTTTGAAATAATAGTCCATATTCAAGGCATCCATTCATGTTTTTTATTATGCTGTTAGGGTGTTTCTTCTTAATTCCTATAAGCTCCTTAGGTATAGAAACTGTCATGTATAGAATCTGTCATGTTTTGCAAATATTTTCCAAAATGTTTTTATAAGTTAATGCCACAGATCATGGTTTGTAATTTTCTTCATTGTTTTTATGCTAAGAGAGACTCTGAAAGCAAACAATAAAATCTGAAACCTAAGTTGGGATAAGGAGTTGTTTAAGATTTTGGAAGTATACTTTACCTACAAGAAAATTTACTCTCAGTTGTCTGCCTACCATTCTAGTTTTGACAAACACATACAGTGGTAGAATCACCACAATAAAAAACAGTTCCACCACCTCCAAAAATTCCCTTAGATGCTTCTCAGTCAAATCCAATCTCCTCACACCAGTTCCTGAAATCACTGATCTGTATCTATTCCCTGCAGCTTTAGCTTTTCCAGAATGGCATGTAAATGGATCCACACAGTATGGAGCCTGGAGTCTGGCTTCTTTCACTTGACATCATGCATTGAGATTCTTCCATATAGTGTGGAAGACATCAGTTTGCCTTTTAAAAAAATTTTAATAAATAAATAGTAATACATAAATATATACATCACCATATTAAAAATCTGGAGTTTATAAAGGCAGATGGAATTTGAGTACCCTTATATAGATGGCCAGGATGGGGACACACCTGTAAGGAAGCTACGTTTAAGCTGAGGTTTCAGCAAAGGGCAGGAATGGAAATGAGCAGGGCAGGAACCTGCAAGACAGAGCACAGTGAGGAGCAGGATTGACAGCCAAGGAGTCATGACACAAAAGTCTTAAAAGTATTCTAATTGAGAGAAGTATATACTCAATAGTGTTTTACAATACAGTGTCTACAGTTCGGTGGCCTGGATTCATCAGGAAGCCTCATTTAATTGGTCTGTGTGTGTTGGGGTAAGGGAGGGGAAGATGATTAATAATAGAACCTACTATGATTGTTTTTATGACTCAATATGATGAAATATGGAATATGTGATTGTGCCTGTTTGAGGGCAGCTTCTCTGGGACAACTACTAGAAAGCATTTATCTCCATCCTTTCTTAAGTTTTACAAATTGGATGTTGATATTGAAGTCATAGTACCATTGGATTGGAGCTGAATGAAAATAAGATATTGTTCAACCTTGATTCTTGTAGCAGCATGAGCTTTTAATCAGATCCTATTGGGTTGGAAATTGAAAACACATATATCTGCTGTCTGTAAGAGTCTCTTGAGAGGAGCCAAGATGTCAAAACAGTGGGGGAGATTTTTTGTGTCTCACGTCCATGAAACACAGCCAGATCAACACTAAACCATCCTGCACACCTAGAAAACTGATCTGAGGATTGACACAACAATCTGCAAAACTTGAACCACAGAACTCAGCAACTACCTGGCACAGAGAGGTGAACTGGGGGAGAGAGAAGCCACAGAAGGCAGGAACCTGTTTTTGCATCCAGAGAGAGGACAGAGATGGGGGGAGGGTGGAGAATACAGGAAAAGCACCCACCGCAAAAGCAGCTGGAGAGAAAGTGGAAAAGTGGAAACAGCCACAGGGACTGAACTAAAAAGGGGGAAAGGAGAAAGGAGAGGGTTTAAATTCCATTAAAATTATAAACAAGGGGGAGAACAGAGTAAGAAACTCCACAGCTCGATACGTGGTGGTGGTCTGGTGGGAAGGGCAAATCCTCAGGAGCAGAGTGAAGTGCAGGGGCTTTGGGCTACATGGGGAGGGGCGGTTCCCCTGCTGACAGTACATCTGGTAGACGCTGTGTGGCTCCCCAAAAGGCAAAGGCCCCAGTGGACCTGGGAGAACAACCACATTTGTTGGTGCTGGAGCAATGTCATTGGGGGTGAAGCCTGGTGCCAGATGAGTGTTGTAATTTGCCATAATCCCTGAAACACTGCTGTCACATGATCATGTGAACTTTTTCTGAAGCAGACTGTCACCCAGCCGCAGTCTCTGGGCATCAGCAGCAGCACGATCTCATGAACGTTCCTTGGTGCAACTGGCACCCGGCCATTGCTCAGTAAGACCCTCCCACAGAGGGACAGAACAGGTCAAAGCCACAGTCCCTCAGAAGTAAGGGGTCAGGAAACATAGCCACATCTGAGATAAAACTTAGGAGGGAGATGCTGCCTGGGGCTTGGTCACGAACAGTGTAAAAGTAGGGAGTGGACAGAAGCTTGAAGACAAAGGCCAGGTGTGTGATTGCTGCTCAGGGAGAACAGAGTTCTGATTCTAGAGACTGGGTAGCTGGATGATGCCATTACACTGCTGCCATGCATGCGCGCGCGCACACACACCTACAAATACAACAATCCACCCAAGAAAGCTAAGCAGCGCCGTCTAGTGGAGAATGGAGCCATTACACCAAGACCCACCTAACTGGACCAACCTCTCTCTCCAGGAAGACAAGTCTCTCTACCTGCTTAGTTTACAGACTATAAAGCGCTTCATAGTTTGACTTCTAGGGGAAAATGAAGTAATTTCAATCATATTTCAGTCTGTTCACTGGTCAGTCTATTCAATTTTCATTTTTATCTTTCTCTTTTTTGTTTCTTTTCTTTCTCTTGAATAAAGAAACAGAAAAAATATTTTTAATTGCAATTTTTATTAAAAATATGTTTCATTATTTTTTTTTTACCTTTTTTTTACTTTTGTGTAAATTTTTAAAACTCTATTTTACTTCCATCTTTTCATTTTCTGGTATGTCAGTGTATTCATATTTTCAAAATTTCAAATGAATTCCTATTTTTTTTCTTTCCTTTTTTTCTCTAATATATCAAGCCGCTTTCAACACCCAGACCAAAAATGCCTAGGATCCAAATAATTTATTTGATTTTTTTGTGTGTGTTTGTTGTTTTTAATATTTTAATTTTATTTTTTTCTTCATTAATTCCCTTTCTTCCTTCAAATGATGAAACAAAAGAATTAACCCCAAAACAAAGAACAGGAAGAAACAACAGCCAGGGAGTTAACTAACACAGATACAAGCAAGATGTCTGAACCAGAATTTAGAATCACGATAATAATAATACTAGCTGGAGTTGAAAATAGATTAGATTCCCCTTCTGCAGAGATAAAAGAAGTAAAAGCTAGTCAGAATGAAATAGAAAATGCTATAACTGAGCTGAAATCTTGAATGGATGACATGGCAGCAAGGATAGATGAGACAGAGCAGAGAATCAGCAATATAGAGGACAAACTTTGGAGAATAATGAAACAGAAAAAAAATAGAGACACTAAGGCAAAAGAGCACAAATTAAGAATTAGACAAATCAGTGGCTCATTAAAAAGGAACAACATCAGAATCATAGGGGTCCCAAAAGATGAAGAGAGAGAAAAAGGGTAAAAGGGTTATGTGAGCCAATCATAGTGGAAATCTTTCCTAACCTGGGGAAAGGCACAGACATCAAACTCCAGGAAGCATAGAGGACTCCCATTAGATTCAACAAAAACTGACCATCAACAAGGCATATCGTACTCAAATTCAGGGAAGACAGATCATGTTTGCAGCAGATCTATCCACACAAACTTGGCAGACCAGAGAGGAGTGGCAGGATACATTCAACATGATGAATCAGAAAAACATGCAACCAAGAATTTTTTGTCCAGCAAGACTGTCATTCAAAATAGAAGGGGGAGATTAAAAGTGGAATATACATTCTTTACAGTGAACATGGAACATTCTGCAGAACAGACCACATACTGGGACACAAACCAGCCCTCAACAAGTACAAAAAGATTCAGATCATACCATACATATATTCAGACCACAACAGTATGAAACTCGAAATCAACCAACAGAAAAAAATTTGGAAAAGTAACAAATACTTGGAGACTAAAGATGATCCTATTAAAGAATAAATGGGCTAACCAAGAAGTTAAATAGGAAACTAAAAAGTACATGGAAACCAATGAAAATGATCACAACGCAACCCAAAACCTCTAGGACACAGGAAAGGCAGTCATAAGAGGAAATTATATAGTAATCCAGGACTTCCTAAAGAAGGAAGAAAAGTCTCATATACACAACCTAACCTTACACTTACAGAGGTAGAAAAAGAACGGCAAATAAAACCCCAAAACAGCAGAATACAGAAATCAATACTATCAAAACCAAAAAAAAACAAAAAAAAAAAAACCAAAAAACAAAACAGAAGCATTAGAAAAAGATCAATGAAACCAGAAGCTGGCTCTTTGAAAATATTAATAAAATTGATAAACCACTAGCCAGTTTGATCAAAAATAAAAATAAAAGGACCCAAATAAAATCAAGAATGAAAGAGAGAAGATCACATCCAACACAACAGAAATAAAAACAATAATAAGAGAATATTATGAACAAGTATGCACCAATAAAATGGGAAATCTGGCAGAAATGGAAAAATTCTTAGAAACATATACACTACCAAAAATGAAATAGAAAATTTGAACAGACTCATAACCAGTAAAGAAATTGAATTAGTAATCAAAAATCTCCCAGAAAACAAGAGTCCAGTGCCAGATTGCTTTCCAGGGGAATTCTACCAAACATTTAAGGAAGAGTTAACACTTATTCTCTTGAAGCTGTTTCAAAAAAATAGAAATGGAAGGAAAAGTACCAAACTCTTTCTATGAAGCCAGTATTACCTTGATTCCAAAACCAGACAAAGACCCCACTAAGAAAGAGAATTATAGACTAACTTTCCTGGTGAACATGGATGCAAAAATCCTCATCAAGATATTAGCCAACCAGATCCAACAATGCATTAAAAAAAATTATTCACCACGACCAAGTGAGATTTATACTTGAGATTCAGGGTTGGTTCAATATCAGCAAAACATATCAATAAAAGAAAGGACAAGAACCATATAATCTTCTCAATAGATGCAGAAAAAGCATTTGACAAAATACAACATCATTTCTTGATAAAAACCCTCAAGAAAGTAGGGATAGAAGGAGCATACCTCGAGATCATAAAAGCCATATGTGAAAGACCCAATGTTAATATCCTCACTGGGGAAAAATTGAGAGCTCTCCCCCTAAGGTCAGGAGTAAGACAGGGATGTCCACTCTCACCACTGTTATTCAAAATAGCATTGGAAGTCTTAGCCTCAGGAATCAGACAACACAAAGAAATAAAAGGCATCCAAATCAGCCAGAAGGAAGTCAAACATTCACTCTTTGCAGATGACAAGATAGTCTATATGGAGAACCCAAAATATTCCACCAAAAAACTGCTACAACTGATTCATGAATTCAGCAAAGTGGCAGGGTATAAAATCAATGCACAGAAATCAGTTGTGTTCTTATACACCAACAATGAAGCAACAGAAAGAGAAATCAAGGAATTGATACCATTTACAATTGCACCAAAAAAAAAAAAACATAAAATACCTAGGAATAAATCTAACCAAAGAGGTAAAAAATCTATACTCTGAAAACCATAGAAAGTATGAAAGAAATTAAAGATACCAAAAAAATGGAAAAATATTCCATGCTCCTGGATAGGAAGAATAAATATTGTTAAAAAGTCAATACTACCCAAAGCAGTCTACATATTCAATGCAATCCCTATCAAAATCACACCAGCATTCTTCACAGAGCTAGAACAAGCAATCCTTAAATTTGTATGGAACCAGAAAAGACCATGAATAGCCAAAGCAATCTTGAAATAGCAAACCAAAGCATCACAACCCTGGACTTCAAGATGTATTACAAAGCTGTAATCATCAAGACAGTATGGTACTGGAACAAGAACAGACACTCAGATCAATGGAACAAACTAGAGAACCCAGAAATAGACTGACAGACATATGGCCAACTAATCTTTAACAAAGCAGGAAATAATATTTAGTGTAATAGAGACAGCCTCTTCAGCAAGTGGTGCTGGGAAAACTGGACAGTGACATGTAGAAAAATGAACCTGGACCACTTTCTTACACCATACACAAAAATAAACTCAAAATGGATGAAATACTTAAATGTAAGACAGGAAACTATCAAAATTATCAAGGAGAAAGCAGGCAAAAACCTCTTTGATCTTGGCCACAGCAACTTCTTACTCAACACATCTCCAGAGGCAAGGGAAACAAAAGCAAAAGTGAACTATTGGGACCTCGTCAAAATAAAAAAACTTCTGCACAGCGTAGGAAACAATCAGCAACACTGAAAGACAACCAATGGAATGGGAGAAGATAATTGCAATTACATATCAGATAAAGGGTTCATATCCAAAATCTACAAAGAATTTATCAAACTCAACACCCAAAAAACAAATGATCCAGTGAAGAAATGGGCAAAAGACATGAATAGACACTTCTCCAAAGAAGACATCCAGATGGCCAACCAACACAAGAAAAAATTCTCAACATCACTAATCATCAAGGAAATTCAAATCAAAGCCACAATGAGCTACCACCTCACACCTGTCAGAATTGCTAACAGTAACAACTCAGGCAACAACAGATGTTGTCGAGGATGCAGAGAAAAAGGATCTCTTTTGCACTGCTTGTGGGAATGCAAACTGGTGCAGCCACTCTGGAAAACAGTATGGAGGCTCCTCAAAAAATTAAAAATAGAACTACCCTATGACCCAGCAATTGCACTACTAGGTATTTATCCAAGGGATACAGGTATGCTGTTTCAAGGGACACATGCACCCCAATGTTTATAGAAACACTATCAGCAGTAGCCAAAATATGGAAAGAAGCCAAATGTTCATCGATGAATTAATGGATAAAGAAGATGTGGTATATATATATATATATATATATATATATATACAATGGAGTATTATTCAGCAATCAACAAGAATGAAATCTTGCCATTTGCAACTACATGGATGGAACTAGAGGGTATTATGCTAAGCGAAATTAGAGAAAGACAGATATCATATGACCTCACTCATATGAGGACTTAAGACACAGAACAGATGAACACAAGGGAAGGGAAGCAAAAATAATATAAAAACAGGGAGGGCGAGAAAAACATATGAGACTCTTAAATATGGAGAACAACCAGAGGGTTACTGGAGCAGTTGTGGGAGGGGAAATGGGATAAATGGGTACGGGGCATTAAGGAATCTACCCCTGAAATCATTGTTGCACTATATGCTAACTAACTTGGATGTAAATTAAAAAAATAAATAAATAAAAACAATAAAAAAAACCACACAAATAATTCAACAGAACACTTTGTTGGTAAAGACAGTAACATTGCAGGCCGCACCTCCTCCAGGACCATCCAGCTGAGAACCACCATCACACGAAATCAAAACTTTTATCAAATTTAAGTCCTGGGCGTCTTTGTTCCTGGCCAGGCACTTGGTTTCCCCATGTCGGTGACTTTTTCAATTAATTAACATTTTTTTAATTTTTTTGAATGTTTATTTATTTTTGACAGAGAGAGAGAGGGACAGAGAGACAGAGCATGAGCAGGGGAGGGGCAGAGAGAGAGGGAGACACAGAATCTGAAGCAGGCTCCAGGCTCCGAGCTGTCAGCACTGAGCCCGATGCGGGGTTCAAATTCACGAGCTGTGAGATCATGACCTGAGCTGAAGTCGGAGGCTCAACCTACTAAGCCATCCAGGTGCCTAACAATTTTTTAAAGTTTATTTATTTTTGAGAGAGAGAGATGCAGAGAGGACAGAGTCCGTAGCAGGCTCCAGGCTCTGAGCTGTCAGCACAGAGCCCCACATGGGGCTCTAACTCACAAGCCATGAGATCATGACCTGAGGGGAACTCAGAGGCTTAACCGACTAAGTCACCCAGACACCGCTCAATTAGTTAACAATTATTTAATGTCAGTTAATTACTCCCACTATGGCTCAGGATTTCAACAACAGCTTTCTGAATTCCTTACAAGATGTAGATGTACCTGACTTTGCATGATAACAGGGAAAGCAGATTCCACGATTGCACAACAGAGGGTTTACCTGGATTGAAAAGTCATTTCCAAGTCTTGGCATTTTCCAATCCTTGTGAACCTTGAAGACATGTGAGATAATGTGTTGGGTGTCTGCAGAACCAAAATAGGAAAAGAAAATCCCAGCAAGCTTAGTTGATGGGTCCAACAAGATGCTCAGTGCTCTGCATCCATTACCTTATCTACTTTTCTTGGTGAGGTGGTAACATCACTGCACCTGTTCCATTGACACCGAATCCAAGACTTATAATAACCCAGCTGTCACATGAGTAGAGTACCAGCCTTCTGAGTCCAAGCCCTCATCCCTACCCAGCCCACCTTATGAACCACCTGACTCATGAGTAGTGAGGGGCAGTTATCATCATACAATGTCATTATTATTTGCAATAATATTACCACCAGACAGAGATGCAGAATGAATCCCAATGTAATAATATGTATTTCTTTCTATAAAAAAAGACATTGCAAAGTTCAAGTCTTATCAGATTACACAAGGGCCATTGCTGTTTCTCTTTTTACTGAGTCTGACTCCCCAATATCTAATTGTCTCCATTATACTTAATAACTAATAATGGTCTTAATAAACTTGATACTAAAATATTACCATTTATGACCAGCATTAATTATGCAAGGCTATGGAAAGGAAAACATATAAGTGACCGTCCCAATACTCTGTAGGGTTAAATGCTGCTTGACAGAGATGGTCATGTTCTGGTGTTTCTTAGCCCTCCCAGGGTCACACAGAGGCAATCATATCCAGATAGTAAATGAGACAGCTGGTGCAGAGGCATCCAATGGCAGATTCGGGAGGCTGCCTGTACAGCTTCATAGCTGAGGCACAGGGCTGTGCTCTAGGAGATGCGCAGGGAGAGGGAAAGCCAGAGGGTAAACAGTTTCATTTTGCTTTTCAAGCTACAGGCACTGAGCCACCTCCTGGAGCCCTCACTACTATGGAGTAATGTAAAGGAGGACCCATCAGGTAAATATTTCAGAAATATTGTGCCTTTCTAAGAGTTACCTGAGCAAAAAATATTGTCACAAGTCAGTTGTAATATTTTGAAACTCAGGAGGTTAGAAATTCCCTCAATTTAGTGTAGACAAGTCCCTGGCAAAGGAGGCAGGAGTCCTTGAAGGACAGGAGCACAAGCAGGTGTAATCCTTCCTTGGTTGGGTGGACATTAGGTGTGATGACCAAAGGCTGGCCAGGTGCTGCAGGGCCTGAGGGTTGGACAGTTTATGGGCCGGTCTACAAAAAAAAATTGCAATATTGCCAATATCAAACAAAGTGAAAAAGTTACATTAATTTAGAGGATAAAATAAATCATGGCATATTACAAATTCTAAAATGCTCAAAAGCACCACCAACATTACAACATCCAGACAAATAACATATGTTGTAGCACAATCAGCTCACCAAAAACTAGCCTAGAGTCAACCAAATCACAATTATTGACCTGTTGCAATAAGGGAATAAAGTCACACTAGAGGAACCTGGAACACCTCACCAAGCACAGACTTTGTGGAAGGGGCTTTGAAGCAGTATTTTGAGGGACTCAGAGCAAAGCATGGCTGTGTGTAAAGGCATCAATGTCAGGTCTTCAGTGAAAAGTGCACCCAGATCCTATCTTCTAGGAAAACATAAAGTGCAGCCAGATGGGGGATGTTTTGTCCAGAATCTTTTCTCTAACGTTCTGTACCTCTGTGTGCAGTCTACTTCTCTGGGTGGAAGTGACAAAGTCCTCCAGGTAATGGGATGTTTTCCTACTGATGGACTGAAGTTTCTGATGATCCATGAATCTAAAGAACAAGGTCTTTCACTGAGAGAGAAGCAGTCATCAAAGAAGACATTGTTTTGATTTTAAGCTGCAAGATGGGGGAATGATTACTCCTGTTATTGTTGCAATGGACTTTTTCCTTTACCCATTCACCCATCCTGTGGATGAAAGGGCAGGTTTTTTTTTCTTTAACCCATGTTATTTTTACCTTGTCACAAAATATTTTTATCAAATAACTTCCTGACACAGTTCTGTAATAATAACTCTCTTCTGTTTCCATCCTCAGCTAATGAATGACTGTTGGATTGCCTCATAACATGGAATTGATTTTGTAACATCATTTACTATAAATATAATGGAAAGATAAAACAGTGCTTCCACTAACACAATTGATCACTTTAAAATGTGATGGCATATAATGTTTTTTTTTTAGCTTTAAAACTCAGAATGTGTAATTTCATGCAAATTGTTCAAATTATTATCACATTTGAACAAGTTTCTTTAAGTTTTTTCATACATAGCTCTAAGATTTAGTATTTTCTAATTTTTTTCCTACAATTGTTAAACCTAAAAGACACTTTGTATTGACAATGCTCATTAAATACAGCATTTTAAAACTGTGTAGTCAGGGATGCCTGGCTGAGCGTCTGACTATTGATTTCGGCTCAGAGCATGATCTCACGCATGGGGCTCATGCTGACAGTGCAGAGCCTGCTTGGGATTTTTTTTTCTCTTTCACTCTATCTCTACCCATCTCTCTTCATCTTTCCATCACTCTCTCCATCTCTCTCTCTCAAGATAAATAAACTTAAAAAAATTAAAATAAAATTGCATAGTCAAATAACATTGATTAGCTTATTAATTCTGCATGAGGATTTTGTACTGAAACAAGTGTTTCTTCAGGAGTCTTACTGTCCAGGTTATTACTTCACACCTATTATGTCTGTAACTGCAGGAATTCACCAAGATAAAGAGGTGTGAGAGAACAGATCCTGTATATTGGATCTATGCCACTTCACCCACACATGTCCTTGCTGTCAGTAGTTACACTCTACAGGTCTGTGGCCTACAAATGTGAAGTCTGAGAAATTGCATTTCATTCAATTCACATCAAAAATCAATACCAAGGCGAAGTGCATGAATTACTGCATATAATTCGTTAGTGAGCATATTTACAACAGGAGAAAAATTCCCAGTTTGACAAGGTATCAAAAAGGAACAAATTTTCCACTCATAATTTTACCTGTCTTATGAAGGGAAGAATTTGCCACAGACCAGCTTCTGGTTTCATGTATTTCAACCTGTTTTTTCTGACTGACCACATACAGGTATCCCCCCACTTTTCAAAAGTTCCACTTAATTCACTGTACTTCTATCAAAGATCTACATTAGTGCTTATTTTCACTAACTAGAAAAAAATCAAAACAGAATTTTTCTCTTTAGAAAAAAATACTAAAATCAGAAATAGCATTCAGTGCTCAGTGTTTTGCTGTGAGCCCTCATAGAGGTAGAGCACACCCCAAGCAATAAAAGTGTCACCACCCAGCTCCTTCCCCCTAAACTACACTCAGCATCTCAGCATGAAACCAGCACAGACATGAACTGAGTCTGTGAGCATTAGTTCTTTATCTTGATTTATTTTGTGCATCTGTTAGCAAAATGTATTGTGAGGAATCAGAAAAGCTTAAGAGGTTATTTTTAGGGTCTCAGAATCCTCAAAAAAATTTTCCATATAAATTAATAGTAATTGATTTTTGCTTTATGTCATTTCAGTTTACAAAAGGTTTCACATAAATGCCCTACTTTCCTATACAGGGAAACCTGTACTCCAAGGGTGAGGTTAGGACTGGATAGGACACTTCCCGATAAAGATCCATCTTCAGACTCTGCTCCTTTGAGTCAAAAATTACGTGGATGTAGAGCTGTGTCTGGAGGACATCCCAACACCTGGGACAACTAAGGATATATACCTACACACAGGAGTGATAGAGACAGTCACACATATCTGAAAGAATGGTGGGAGTGGGAGCAGACTAGCATTTATCTTGTTCCTGGAAAAAAATCTGAGTGGCTTGCTCAGCTTGCATAGCAGGAGATGGAGTCCTAACTTCCTCTACAACTCACCCAAGGGGAAACCCCAAATAGGAAGCTGGTTCAGGTACTAGACAGCATGAAAAAGTAAACAAATAATCTCCAAATGTCAAGTACAGAAACCTAAATTAAAATATTAGGTTTGGCTACAAACGTAAACAGTTGATTGCTTTGGTAGCATATGTTAGCAAAAAGTTCACTAAGCTATCTGAAATAGGTTGGTTTTGGTTGTTGCAGTTGCTTTTTATCAGTGCATTTCTGAAAGACAACCAGGATAGCTAGGTTTAAATTAACTGGAGTCTTCATATCATTGGAAATGACTAATTTACAGTTATTGCTTTTATATCATATGAAATGCATACATTTTGTACTGTGTGGTGTTGAGCAGAATTAACAGCTCCTTTCTGACTGAATGAGTGTGAGGGATGTACTGACTTTCTTTACCTCTCCATTTTGATATCTCCAAAACATGGGTAATAGACTAGGAGTGTCTGAAAATGAAATAAGGAAGCATATATAAGAAGATCTGGTGCAATATTTTGTAAACAAGAGCTTACCTTCAAAGCATTCACTTCCCTGCCTCCTCAGATCGAGCCTCCTACCCTTTATTCCCACCCTTGCCCTGCATCATCACCCTCTTCCGACACATTCTCATGGCCTCAGAGCCAGAGGGAATTAAATTTCCTAAACGTGTTGGTGGTAAATTTAGGAAGAAACCCACATAGTCACAGGATGACCTTTCTGCCACATATCTTTTGACCACACTTTTCCATTAGAGCCCTTTGACTCTTACCCACCAAAGGAATTGGGTCAGTACAGCCATGGGGCCAGAATGAGACTTCTGACTGGTAAATTATGGGTAATATTTGGTGAGTGTTCAGCTGGTCAACAAAGACAAGCAGCATTCTGAGACAATGTTTGCCTTAAGGCTGGTATTTCAGAGACTGGTCCTGACTCCCCACCCTTCCTCTGACCCCAAACAGAAGTCCCTGAGTAGCTTGCACTTCGGAGCCAGACTTGTTATGATTTTCATAAGATTTGCAGCCCAAATTCACTGAGTGCTGATTTTTGGTAAAAATAAAAATATATGGTATGATGTGAGTGTATGCATTGTAATAGGTTAGAAGGATTGACTTGTTCTGCAACTTCAGTCAAGATCTATGTGGCATTTGGATCCAACCAGTGACCTGTAACCACAGCTTCATCCCTGTTCCATGGACACTGAGTTCACCTGCCTCTGCTGTTCAATTTCCATTACAACCAGAGGGCTTGGTAGCATCCCAAACAAAACCTCAAAGTCCTTCTGGCACAAGCTTAAAAGAAACTTTGCAGCCACAGATCCCTGGCATCCTTGATTGCAGACACCTTGGTGTGATTTTCAGACCCAGGAAGGATTAACTCCCTGACTCATGTGCTTTGACCTTTAGCCCATGGCCCTTGATGTTCATTGCTTTGTTCTAGAATCACCTGCAGACAATTAACTCTATGGATGCCTGACCCCCACCATGGAGTAGTGACTAGAAACTCTGAGGTAGTGCCTGGCTTTCAATGGCAGCCGGAGGATTCTGCTTCATGACCAGGGAGAGAACTGCTGGCTAGACTGTGAGCCAGCCTCTCAGAGACACAACTATCATTGATGTCAGCCTCAGGTAGGCTGTGTGCTGTTCCCCTTGTCCTGACCCCAAGGCTACAGAGGAGGGAGGTCCTGTGCCACAGAATGGGGTCAAGGGGCAATTCTGCCTACTTATGCAGGAGACAGAGATCAATGATTGAGAGAAGATAGAATTGGGGTGGGAAGGGAGGGAGTGAGAGAAGGAAGAAAAGCCTAAGATCTATTGCTAGGACGAGGTTCTTCTTCACCAAGTACTGCAGGAACAGTGACCCTCAAGTGTGACTCAACAGCAGGAAGCAACAGGTGAAAACATCCCAAGCTGAGTCTGGGTGGTGTGTGGATGCCTTGGACTCTCCCATATGCTCTGCCATCAGGCCCCCTCTTGCGGACCCTCTGAGATTTGTTCTGAATCCTCTTCAGGGCCAGGCTGCCTAGACACAAGCAACCACCCATTGCTCTTAACTAGACACTTTTCAAATCAGTAACTCTAGTATAATTCAGCCAAAACACTGGCTTCTAACTGTGGACTTCAAACTAGTGTCTTGACCCATTTCACACTACCAGTGTACATATTTAATGCCCATAGACTATGACAATGGTTACATCAAAAAGCTGCCATTACAAGTTACATTTGCCAGGAGACAATCAGGTCTCAGAAAGAGGCTTCAAAACAAAACTCACAGAAAAAATGTAACATATGCTCAGAGGAAGAGAACCTGCTCTTTTCAACTTTACCTCTTTTTTCTACATCCTTGTGGGTTCTCCTTCCCTGTATTACTTAAATGAATTTTCATTCTATAAGACATTAGCTATATTGACACCATTTTCTCAACAACAACAAAGACAAGCTTAAGAACACTAATCCAGTTCATGCATTAATTCAGACAATACTAACCTGCCCCAGTTATGTTCCAGCCACTGGATACTACAGTGAACAAAACAGACAAAAAAAAAAAATCAGCTCACATTTTAATGGGAGACAGAAAGAGAGAGAAACAAACAACCCAACAAAACAGAAGTTTCAATTGATAAATAAATAAATAAATAAATAAATAAACCAACCAACCAGGAAAGGATGAGAGGTGGAGAAGATTGTGTAGTGGTCCCAATTTTAAACAGTAATGTCAGGAATGGTCCCCTGGAGGGCTGACCAAGTTACAACCCTTATTAAAGTACAGAACACTTGAGCAATGGAGGGAAAGATAAATCCATAGTGCACTTTGGGGCATGGGTAGCTTAGGGTGTATGGGGTCACCCAAGTAAGTAGAAAGACCATCAGCTGGATTCAGAGGTAGTATCCTGGCACCAATTAATAAGATTCTAATCATCCAATTTAGATGTGTAAGTATCTATCCCACAACACCAAGCCATGCTCCAATACCAGCTGGGTGTCCTATAATTTAACTCAATTTTGACACAATCTACCTGGCAATAGCATTAGACCCAATAGGTTAAGGACTCAATCCTAAAAGACATCACCCCCCCGACACACACACACACACATACATCAGATGCCAGTCACATGTCCAGGCTATCACATGTCCTTCTGACTACCTTGATAGAAATTGGAATTTCCAATGACCCACCCCTTGGATTGATTAATTTTCCAAAGTGATGCATAAAACTAAAGAAACATTATCATTAAATGACTTATTATAAAAGGGTATAACTCAGAACAACCAGAAGGAAGAGATGTACATGGAAGGTATGGAGAAAGGTCCCTGAGTATCCATGGCCTCTTCAAGTAGACTAATCTCCAATCATCAACCCAGAAGCTCTTAGGACCCAATTCTGAGATTTGGGGATTTTATGGAGACTTCATTACATAGTCATGATTGATTAAATCTTTGCTCATTGGAGACTGATTCAGTTCCCAACTCCTCCCCTCCCTGGAGGTCTGGATGGGTGGGACTGAAATTTCCAACTCTCCAATCACAATTCCCTGTACTCCTTTGCTGTGGGTCCAAAAGTCACTTAATTAACATCACAGGAGACACTTTTGTGCTGTCATCACTTAGGAAATCTCCAGGGTTTTAGGACCTCTGTGCCAGAATCAAGGACTAAAACCAAATACACATCCTGTTATAAATCAGAACATCACAGGACTTAAGGTGGCAGTTTTGAGCTGGAGCTATCTGGTGGCACTGTGGGTGCAGAGCTGGTATTAAAGTCACCAGACTGGACAAGACTCTGAGGGAAGGAACACACCTAGAAAAGAGGTACGAGGCCTGATCCTGGGTGAACCCCTTAGGAGAGGCCTGGATGAGGTTCTTGGGGATGAGACCAGACTGGAATTTCTTCATATCTAGACCAGGAGAGATAATTCTCCCCGTGTCTTGGAATTAAGGAAAGAATCAAGATCATACTGCCCTTTCAAATCCACCTGAAGAGAACCCTGGAGAGACAGGCCAGGCAGAATCTGGAGCCTTTGGACTCTTATCTTCCTGCAGTCTGGGTCAGTTTGTCATGTTGAAGTACCTGTTTATGTCTTTCTCCTCATCAGACCCAGGACTTCTGGAGGGCAGGAACTGAGCTTTTACCTTCTTCCTAAAGTCAGTATCTGACATCAAGTGTTCTGTGAGTACCTACTAAATCAGTGAATGATGAATAGCACAACTCAGGAACTGATACCATTTTTCATGGAGGATAACTAAGTGCAAAGTGGATCTGCCATGGTGTGACTCAGGTACAAGACTGTAGTATATATAAGAAGAAGTGACCATCAGGGGACACCACCCAGGATCTCAGGCCCAGCATCACACCACTGAGGACACCTGCACTTATAGATATTTGCAAACAAAATGAAGCACAAAATGCTGCTGTGAACCAAGAACATTCTCTTCACTGTTTGAACCTGATTGAGTCAGGAACATCTTTTTTTTTAAACTTTTTATCTAAATTCAATTTGGTTAACATACAGTATAATATCAGTTTCAGGTGTACAATATGATTCAACATTTCCATACATCACCCAGTGTACATCACAAGTTCATTCCTTAATCCCCATCACCTATTTACCTCATCCCCCCACCACCTCCCCTGTGGTAACTGTCAGTTTGTTCTCCATAGTTAAGAGTCCATTTATTGGTTTGGAGTAAGGCATTTCTTTCTTTTTTTACCACTTGTATCCAAATATCTTTGTAGCCTGAAGGAGTAATGCCAATTCTAGGAAGAAAATAATCCAACATATCCCCAAAGAAATGTATTTCCTACAATAATGTGTATCACAGGATTACTTACTACAAAAACAAACAATGACAACAACAAACCTCCACTGAAACAAAAGGAAGAACACACAAATACACACAAAATAGTAACATCATAAAAGTCTAGCAGTAGAGAACAAAATAATAATTTAAAAAAAAAACAATTTAATAACAGGTTGGCTAGGGAATAAAAAAATAGGAGAGGACAGACAACAGGTCCTGACAGGGACAGATTGAAGGTGAAGTGGAAGGGAGTGGAAAAGGAGGAGCCTGGGAGGGGTGGGCAGCCCCAGGGTGGGGATGGGGGAATAAAAGCAGGGTGACCAGAGAGGTGGTGATCACTGGCTCTAGATCTCTCCCTTCTGAGCTTCCTCCGCCTCTCAGCACACTATGGCCCAGCGCCTGCACAGTCCCCTGCTCCTGCTGGCTGCCCTGGCCCTGGCCCTGGCTGTCAACTCCCAGAGAAACTCCAAAGTCGGAGCCCCATGGGATGCAGATGTCAATGACAAGGATGTGCAGGAGGCACTAAAATTTGCCCTCAGCGAGTACAACAAGGCAAGCAACGATGAGAACCACAGCCGTGTACTGCAGGTGAAGAGTGCCCAGAAGCAGGTGAGTCCCCTCCACCACCCAAGTGCCCCTGGTAGAGCTGTGGGGACTGGGCCTCGAGCAGAGGGGTGTGGCCTCACGGCATGGCCATCGTGTCCCCTGTCTGTCCCTGTGTCTGACTGGAGGGGTTGCTCTCTGACACCCTAGCAGGAGTACTGGGACAGAGGACACTCCAGTGCTTCTCAGCAGGCTGTGTCCAATCTTTTGTGTTCACCACAGCCCTTCCCCTACAAGGACACCAGAGTGCCTGGGACCCAGGCTGCAGACCAGGTCACAGCAATGGCCTTCTTTGGTGATTTCAAGTGCCAACCTGGCCATAGAACAGAAGTGTGAGGGTCAGGACCCCTGTCCAGTCCCCTTACATCTGTGCCCCAGCCTCACAGGACACGGACTTCAGTGTGAGCTGTCAATTAAATGATCACAAGCAGAGGAAAATCAGGCCCCACACTTGGCTGCCCTCCTGACTCTGCCACTGAATGACTTTTTAAGCATTTTTTCCTTTAATTTTTTATTGGAGCACAGTTTCAGACTTGCAGAGCAATTGCAACAATAGTTCATAAAATCCCTTTATATTCCTACCTAGATTATCAAATGTTGTATGTGGGATATATGCATTTGTTTTTCTGAACATTTTGAATTAACACCTCAGTGTACATTTCCTAGAAGCAAGGGCATTTTCTCACATGACCACAACACAGTTTTGGAAATCAGAATCAACACTGATACAATCCTCCAATCCACAGACCTCATCCATATGTCACTGATTGTCACACTGATGTCCCTTATACCCAGGATTTCCAGGTCATGTGCAGCAGCCTCTGTCCTGCAGCTTCCTTTACTCTGGAGCAGCCCCTCCATCTATGATCTTGACATTTTTGAAGGGTCTGGCCCATTGTTTTTCCTACTGGGGCTCAGTTTGGATTGGTCTGATGTTTCCCTGAGATGAGATTCAGGTCATGAAGAAGTGGTTTGTCCTCCCTGCCTCCCCTCACCAGGTTCCTCTAAACTAACCTACGTTATATGTCCTCATTGTGCAATGGAGTTTAGGGCCCACACCAATCATCCTCCATTAGGCAGGGCCCTTTGTTCCCTGAGCACCCATGTTGTCAGCAAAGACAGATAGGGTGATGAGCTAGCCTGTGGTACCCAATGTATCCCTGAGCAGAGGAACTGGCGTAAAAATCCAAACCTGTCCTCAGATCCTGGAGGAAAGGCCCAAAGTGTTGATTCCTTTGACAGGTCACATCCATGGCAGCAGCCTCTTGGATATGACATCTCATTTCCCACCCAAATATTGCCTCATCATCACCAACATCCAGAGGTAGAGGTGTCATGACTGGGGTAGAAAGAACCACAACTACCCTGCCTCTTCTAGCCTGTCCTGGAGATCTGGTTAGATAAAGAGCATAGTCATCAGAGTCCATAAGGGGGTGGGAGGGAGTCTCAGGAAGGGCCACTGGGCTTTGCAGACTCTAAGGAGGGTGAGGATTTGGGCCAGCTGACCTGGGGCCTATTTGAGAGTAGAATAGAACCTCACAGTAATGAAAGCCTGGTAGTGCATGCCAGCATTTAGGGATCATCCTCCTTCTCTTAAAACTTCAGAAGGTGGGCCCAGAATAGACCATTTCTTCTCCTGCAGCATTTGGCTGGCACTGTGTCCTTTGGATGGGGCATGTGCTCCCTGTTCACTGGTTCCCTGCCAGTCTGCTCCTCTTAAGTGTGACACTATCTTGGCATCACAGCTCATGGGTCCGTGTAGAAAACTGACACCAGAGGGATCCCAGGATGTACCTGTGACTCCATCAGGTAGTGTGTGGAGCCTGGTCCCAGGCCCTCATCCCATGCTTCTCCAAGTTCTGATCTGCATGTCTGTGGGATGCCCTGTATGAGGACAGGATTCGTTCTCTCCTGCAACCTCAAATGTAAAAGACAGGCAAGTGTGTGACACACTTTAGAAATATCCCCATCATAAATAAAAGTTAAAACATATGACGGCAGGGCCAGCCTTTTATTAGCTTAAAATGTATGTATGTATGTGTGCATGTGTGTGTGAGAGAGAGAGAGAAACAGAGAGAGAGAGACAGAGGCATAGAGACAAAGGGAGAGAGGCGTCTCATTTCCTAGTGTGAACTGAGGGAATAAATAAACCGAGCTGCATTGAGGAAATGTAAATATCTATGGGGTTGACCCATGTAACTGGAATTTAGCTTACATGTATCCATTACATGACCATCTTCCTGAACCTGATCCAGAATCTGTTGCAGCACAAGAGCTCTTACTGTGGGCTTAGTCCCTGCCCTGGCTCCTGGTGCGGGAGAGGTTTATTAACCCAAGCCCTGCTGGCTCCTCAGACTGAGCCTGCCTCTCCAAACCCAGTTAACAGAATTTTGGTCCCTGGCTTCCACCTTCCATCTTACTGCTTCTTGCCCTCTGTCAGCCTGAGACCTTGTGGAACTTCTCTGTGAATCAGTTACAAAGTTGGTTGTTTATAGCCACTGGGCCAGCCCTCAGGAGGTGGCTGTGAGTTTCTGGGGTACCTGTTTTGGCAGCATAAATGCTGGTGTGAGGGCCCGATAGCAGGAGGGTAACTGTGTATGTAAAATTATCAGGTGTTGTGAGAGAACCCTGCTCTCCCCATGTACAGGTTGTGGCTGGAATAAACTATTTTCTGGATGTGGAGATAGGCCGAACCAAATGCACCAAGTCCGAGACCAACAAAGAGAGCTGTCCCTTCTATGAGCAGCCAGACTTGCTGAGGGTATGTGCCTGATGGGGGTCAGGGGCAGCCAAGCAGGGAGGAGGGGTGGGAGTGAGACTGTGTCTGTGGGGTGCATCACGTGTGAGTGCTCGGGGTAGGGGTGTGCAGGTGTCAGTGTGTGGGTAGGGGAAGGGTGCATGTGTTTGCATGCTACTAATTCGAATTTATATGGGGAACTTTGCCTGGAAAAGTGGAGCTTCATGTGCTTTGGGGGCCGTTGCTGGTGGGACAGAGGAAGCAGCTGTGGGGTGTTTGCTGGAGAGAAAGAGGCCTTTAATCTCCGCCTCAGCTGCCTGAAAAGACTGGAAATTCGAGGCCTGTGAGGGGCAGAAACCCTCTGATGCTGCCCTAGGCCTGGCTGGTTCTTGGGGATCTTGTCTTCCCATGAAATTTGCACTTCTTTTGTCTGCCAGCCCCCACACCCTACTTCCTTTGCACGCGGGCCTGTGTGTGTGTGTGTGTGTGTGTGTGTTTTAGTCTTGGTCACAGTCCCTGGATCCCTCCTTCTGCACCTGTCCTAGTGTGGCCCACTGGAAGTCAGGGAATTTGGGGGCAGTGCCCTGTCTATCAGGGGCTCTGGGGCCTTCCACAGGCTTCTCCCAAAAGGGCTGTGGGGGTACATTGACCATGTAGCAACCTGCGGGTGGGGGTGGGTGCAGGATCCAACCTCCTGGATTTGAAGCCATGGGCATGGTGACCAGGAGGTAATGCAGAGCCCTGCATAGTGTTATGAGGTTTTGTAGGGTGGGAGCTGAATGTCCAACCTCCACCATTCTCCATCTGCTCTTCTGACTTCACCAGGCTGGGCATTTTCCTTTTGGACTGTAACCATAACTGTCCATTTCTTTTCCTTTTCACAGAAAAAGCTCTGCTCCTTCCAGATATACACTGTCCCCTGGCTGAGCGAGAAATCCCTGGTGAAGTCCCGCTGCCACGATGCATAGAGGACCCCGTGACAGGCCCCTTCACACTATCATCCTCCTTGTAGAGCTGCTAAGCTTTTGACCCTGCCCAGGTGAAAGTCCCCTTAGTGTGCCAGCACCAGGAGACAAATAAAGGGTTCTGGGGCATTTTTGGACAGCTTAGTGACTCTACCTCCTTTCTTTTCATTGCTTTCCAAATGCACCAGATATAGTGCAAGTGTTCTGCTCTATCTTAATCAATAAACACTAACATCAGCTAATTTTGGCTTATTCATTATCTTGGATATATACACAGAAGAATGGTTTGAGTAATTCCTTTAAAAAGAGCTCCTGGTCCCAATGGCTCTAGAAGGCAGAGGAAGAGCTGAAAGCTGACAGGGCCATGGTGGGATTGTGAGGGGAGCATGCTATCATTTCTTAGGATGATTGAATCAGAGACAGGCTGGGAAACCAGCCCTTCAGCTATGGTAATCACACAGGGAAAAGGAGGGGACATAAGCTGCTCATTCTGGAGACTTGACTGCTGTGTTTGAAAAGAATTCAGAACAGGAATGGGCAGAAGGAAGAGTTCAGATAGAACCTATAGCCTAGGGCCACCCTGAACAGGGCTCTGCCAGGAAATAAAGTTCAACCATGTGTGCTGAGCCTATCACACTCCTGTTGTGATTTTCACTGGTAAAATACCCTAGAGACAAAATAAATATTGATTTATGCCTACCTTTTTGTTCAGGCACCTACAGGAGACAAAGACTAAAAGTTTAAGTATGTATATGTAACTGATTGTGGAAATACCAATTAGAATCAAGATCAATCAAGGTCAGAATCAGCTCGGTTACATTAGAAAGAGTAAAACCAACTCCACATCACTGTCTCAAGACTGTGTCCTTAGAGCTGCCTCTGGGATCAAGAAAAGCAAGAGGAACACATATCCAAGGACAGGTGTAGGTGTGCTGAGTCTTCTGAGTGCTCAAGTTCAGGTCATGGATCAATTGGTGGTCCTGTCTTTTTTATGACATTCTCCAACACTCCACCCCTCATGACCCTCTCTTACAATCTCATAGTCCTTTCTTCTGCAGTGGACACAGATGTTAGCAAGGGGTTTGATTAGCCTAGAGATGATTCTTTTGGTGGATCTCTGGCTGCATTAGAGGCAGATGCCATAGCTAAAATAGAGGCACATGCAAGGCAAAACACATTTAAGACAATAATTTCCAAAATCAATGAATTTTTTTTCTACCAAGAGCACCAGGACCCAAATAATTTATTTATTAGGTCCCTTGAAATTGAGATTGGATCTCTCAGGACATTAACTTGTATCTTCATGTGATTTAATAAAGATGATACATTAGCAGATTCATCAGTTATGAATATACAACATCCTGTTTGCATGATGACATAGGTTCCATCCTTGGAGGCAGTAATAATATCCAAGGCCATCCTACTTTGGAGGATAACATTTCTCATTAGAGTCATTTCAGTGTTCAGTAAGGACAGACGTTGCTGGCTACCATTCAGAGTTTGCTGAGTATATATCCTAAGGACTTCTATATGTGCAAGAACATCTTCATGGCTACGGAGGCAACAAAGACAGCAGACAAATGATCATACCAGTGAAATTCAGAATGTGTCCATGTAACCTTGAGGATAGGGAAATGGTAGCCACTGTTACCAAGGGACAGATGTTACCCTATACCCATGTAATGCCCAAGTGCAGTGGCTCAACCACCCAGGTGGAAACCATGTCACACAGCTTTTGAGTGCTACTGAGTAAATACCTGAACTTATAGTCAATCAATTCCAAACTAGTCACTATCCCTTAATTATGACAGAATGACCACATGGTTCCAATGAACTATGTACTAGCCCTAGTTTGTTCTTCTGCAATGTACTGCTTTAGGGCATTCTAATCCTTTCCCTCAGGGAGTGATACCCACCATGGCAACCCTGATGAGCTTGGGAAGGTCACCTGCTCACGTGCCCAACAGTGAGATGGATTTCTTCAGCAGGCATAGAAGTGAGTCCACCTCACCACCTTAGTGTCTCTCACCACTTAATCTCAGAAGTCCATACCATCACGTCTTCCCTCCCAACTCTAGGACAATGTGGGAGGAAACTGCTCAGGGATATAAATACTAAGAAGTATATATTAACTGGGGACCATGATATCCATACCATAGCCTGACCTCTGTGACATGTTGGTTGATACACATCATCAAGGCATGTAAAATAACTCATGCCTTTCTAGTACTCTCATAAGACTGACACTATCCCATCAGCTTATATCTACCTATTTGTCCTTTAAAACAGACCCAGGTTGAGAATGAGACCCCTCATGTATAGTTTCTCTCAACCTGTGAACAGAAGAGGTGAGTTTTGTGTTCACACACCTGCATCATACCATGGGGTAACAACCATCAACACCTCCATTCAAAATGAGTGAAATGGATACTAGCCCTTTGTCTGATATGTCATTTGCAAATATCTTTTCCCATTCAGTCAGTTGCCTTTTAGTTTTGTTAATTGTTTCCTTTGCAGTGCAGAAGTTTTATCTTCATGAGGTCCCAATAGTTCATTTTTGCTTTTAATTCCCTTGCCTTTGGAGATGTGTCAAGTAAGAAATTGCTTCGGCTGAGGTCAGAAAGGTTTTTTCCTGCTTTCTTCTCTAGGGTTTTGATGGTTTCCTGTATCACATTCAGGCCCTTTATCAATTTTGAGTTTATTTTTGTGAATGGTGTAAGAAAGTGGTCTAGTTTCATTCTTCTGCATGTTGCTGTCCAGTTCTCCCAGAACCATTTGTTAAAGAGACTGTCTTTATTTTACATTGGATATTCTTTACTGCTTTGTCAAAGATTAGTTGGTCATATTTTTGTGGGTTCAATTATGGAGTCTCTATTCTATTCCATTGGTCTATGTGTCTATTTTTGTGCCAATACCATGCTGTCTTGTTGCACACCTGAAAAACAAATAATCCAGTGAAGAAATGGGCAGAAAACATGAATACACACTTCTCTAAAGAAGACATCCAGATGGCCAACAGGCACATGAAAAGATGCTCAACATCACTCATTATCAGGGAAATACAAACCAAAACCACACTCAGATACCACCTCATGCCATAGTGGCTAGAATGAACAAATCAGGAGACTATAGATGCTAGAGAGGATGTGGAGAAATAGGAACCCTCTTGCACTGTTGGTGGGAATGACAACTGGTGCAACCACTCTGGAAAACAGTGTGGAGGTTCCTCAAAAAATTAAAAATAGATTTACCCTATGACCCAGCAATAGCACTGCTAGGAATTTACCCAAGGGATACAGGAGTACTGATGCATAGGAGCACTTGTACCCCAATGTTTATAGCAGCACTTTCAACAATAGCCAAATTATGGAAAGAGCCTAAATGTCCACCAACTGATGAATAGATAAAGAAATTGTGGTTTATATACACAATGGAATACTACTTGGCAATGAGCAAGAATGAAATATGGCCTTTTGTAGCAACGTGGATGGAACTGGAGAGTGTTATGCTAAGTGAAAGAAGTCATACAGAGAAAGACAGATACCGTATGTTTTCACTCTTATGTGGATCCTGAAAAACTTAACAGAAGACCATGAGGGAGGGGGGAGGGAAAGTTAGAGAGGGAGGTAGCCAAAGCATAAGAGACTCTTAAAAACTGAGAATACACTGAGGGTTGATGGGGGGGTGGGAGGGCGGGGAGGGTGGGTGATGGGCATTGAGGAGGACACCTTTTGGGATGAGCACTGGGTGTTGTATGGAAACCAATTTGACAATAAATTTCATATTTAAAAAATAAAATATAAAATAAATGGTAAAGTTTATAACATCAAACATATGGTCTATTAAAAAAAATGAGTGAAATGGGAGGGACACAGAAACCACTGGGTAATAGATCTGAAATCTAGCTGAAATAATACTGGAAGCTCATTTCTTAGTACTCAATTCTACTCCTGCCCAGATGTCATTCTACATGGCTGCTGACTCTGCCTTTTGGATCCTTGGTCCAAACTCTGAGTCCTTTGTCCTTTTTCCCTCAAAAGTAGCATCAATTTGTAGTTGAGTGTTTTTCTCAGCTTACTTCATACTGGTGGAATTTGTGGGGACAGACTACTGTGCATGGTACAGTCTCCATCTCATTCAGTCCCTGCAGACAGTGCTTCACCTGAAAGAATTATCTTAAATTTTATGACTCTTATTGGGGTTCTTTTCAAATGTTAGACAAAAGTGACACCAAAAATATGTCAAAAAGAAGCCATTCTCTAATTTAGGCTGCTGCTGACAGACAATATCCTCAACTTTTTAGAGATGTTTTGGTTGATTAAGAATGTCTGTGAGATGCCCACACCACTAAACATGTACTGGGCCTTTTGTGTGACTGAGTAATACCATGAGGAAACAGCTATAGTCTTCCTGAGGTTTTAATAATTTCACAGTCATCTCCTTAGTCTCATACTTGATCATGCTTTCCTGATAGTGTCCTGGGTTTGATCTCTGCTTGGAAGACATGGCTTCATTTTAGCATCATTTCCCATATTTGGATGCTGCAAATCTTCGAAACCAGGAAACACCTAATATTTTCATTTATTTCATTTTTTAATCCTGCACATTATGCCTTTCATCATGCATGTAATAAACAGCAAGAAAATTTCAGATGATACCTTTAACTCTCTGGCTGGAAATGTCTTCAGCTAAATCATCAGTTCATTAGATATGTCTTTGACTTTCCACATCAGTGAAGGCTTTATTTTTGGTCAACTTTCTGCCCCTGAAGGATAAGAATTTCCTCCCTTTAGTTTCCAATATATTTTCTTATTTTATTTTTTGCTTTTCCTGGGAGCTCCTCAAAGTCTAAAACTCTAGTACCAGTAAGGCAGGTTAGCCTTCCACCATTGGTCTCTGCAAATTCTGAAAGTGTACTCTTATTTCCCAGTTCCAGATACATCCCCACAGTTTAGATTGTCTGTTATAGAAGTATCCCACTTTTGCATAATCAAAATCTGGATATGTCATCTATTCCTGTGTACACATAAAAATAGACCAAAACATAGCAGTTCCAAACAGCAAATCATTTCATAGTGTCAGGAATCCAGAAATGGCTTAGGAGGGTGGTCCTAGCAAAGGCTTTCTCATGACGCTGTAATCAAGTATATTTTAGTAGCATACACATGGCATTTCACAATTGCATATGGTTTAGTCAGCATTACATATCACGGATTTGGAATATTAGGTTTGCTAGTAGCTGATGGAGTTCATTAGTAAGCCATATCTGAAATATGTTTGAATATTTCAGTAAACGTATTTGTAGAGCGGGGAACAAAGAATGCTTCTCAGAAAAGACTCAATGAATGTCTTCATTTTTCCCAATAGAAAACCAAATTGATCTGCTTAAGGAAAAACATAACAATAAATTATGTAACTATAATTTTCCAAAGTTAATCCATGGTGAATAGCTGACTTCAAGTCTCTTAAATAAAATTTCTCATCATTTGAAAATCAGAATAGAATAATGGCCTCTTACTAAGGTGTGATATGTCCATTTCCTTCATTGGCCATGAAAATTAATGAGTTTCATTAACCATTCCACTTTGTATCTGAGAAGTCCCATTGTGAAACTGAAGTCCATGTGTTGGAATGCCTTATGAAGTAAACTAAATTCAGCAAGATGAACATGGAAAAGAAATATGCAACAAAAAAAAGGGAATTTTAAACCTGATTGTCAGAAATACCACCATGCTGGTCTCCTAGAGAATGAATTAGGCAGACAGAGATGGGATACAGCTCTTAAGGGCTTAGAGAATTTAGTAGAGTCTTTAGTAGAGCTGGCAAGATCCTGTCCATGTTTCAGGACGTGAACCAAGAATTTATTTTATTCTGACTTGATCTTTCCTCTTAAGTCCTCCTTCATTGCTAATCACTGGGCTATAACCAGCTGTGAATTCTGTCTCCCTGGGAGCACAGGAAAGGCAAAACAAAGGAAATGAAAGAGGGGCTCCACACTGTGGTGAGGGACAAACCGCACCTCTGTAGGCAAGTCCGAAGATTTTCATAGTAAGTGGATAATTATGGCCAGACATTCCACATATCAGAGGATAATTAGCATGATATCCTGCAATCATAGTAAGCCAGCATGACTATGATTTCCATTTGTTAGATGGGAAAACTGAGATTTAACAAGGTGAAATATTTATTTTTATTTTTTTTAACGTTTATTCATTTTTGAGACAGAGAGAGACAGAGCATGAATGGGGGAAGGTCATAGAGGGAGACACAGAACCCAAAACAGGCTGCAGGCTCTGAGCTGTCAGCACAGAGCGCAATGCGGGGCTCCAACTCACGGACCGCGAGATTATGACCTGAGCCGAAGTCAGTCACCCAACCGACTGAGCCACCCAGGAACGCCAAGGTGAAATATTTTTAATGAAATCATGGCCCATTCTAACTGTAACATATATATTTTTTTTCTTCTATGCCATGTCAGCCTAACTAGGAAATAACACAGATGGTGCCATTAAACCCAGAGAGTATGGAAACCAAGGATCTCAATGGAAGAATTAGAGGACATCTAAAGAATTAGAGGACATTTTATGCTTGTCGTGAAGGACATTGCTAGAACTTTCCTTTGAGTGGTGTGGCTATCATGGTGAGCACTTGGACATTCCAACACCACCATACATTTTGTCTGTTTCCCTGTATATTAGCTCTACTTACTACTCTTTATATTCTAGGTAACACTCTAATATCCACAACCCTACACTCAGCAACCTCTTACTCTTGTGGCCTGAGGAAGCCATAATTGTTTTAAAATCTCATCTATACTTGTTAAATTTTCCCCTTACATTTTCAGTTGCTGAAGTGTAGTAACATGTCTCTTTTACCCAATGGCTCCTGAACGAATGTACCTAAAACAGGCTAGGGCCTGTGCTAAGGCACATAGTAGACACTTGAAAAAGTCCCACTTTCATTAGGTGAGTTAACATATACAATGGACCCAACACAGCTTCCAAAGTAAAGTATCCAGGTTAACATGCCTAGGAACACACATACTCTGTTTCTTATCTGTTAGGCAAAAGAACGTGTTTGCCGACCCAGAAGTCTCCACACTAACAGTATAAGAGATGATCCCCTGGTTAAAACCAGGGCCACCCAAGGTTGAAGTAGTTGGAATCTGTGTGGAAATTAGACGGAATAATAAACACTCCTGACTCTCCTCCTGTACTACACAGTGTAAGACAGCTACCACTTCTCATCATTTTTTTTATCCTCCATCCTGGACCACTTTGGTTACTTAGTTAAAGTTTCCCTGGAGAGGACAGATGTCCTGGGGGCAGGGGGGAACCTGATATGCAAAGGAAGAAAACAAAAAGACCAGAACTCAAAAATAAATAAAAAATAAAAGACCTCTGTTTCAGTCACTGATTGAAGAGTAAGTCAAAAGAAAGACATCTGAAGACCGAGCAGCTTCTGGTCCTCAGATCTGAGACCTTCCATGGAGAATCAGTCCTGGATATCACAGTTTGGGCAAGGCCATGGCCCTAGCCCAGCTGCATCTTTCACATATCATCTGACAAAAAAGCTGTTTCCTGCAGAACACAATGTCCAGCTGCATTGGGACTCTAATTATGTGAGTGAGACAATTAGTGAAGTTTGAGACCTTGGTAGGATCTCCATTATTGTCTCCTAGGGGAAAGGAGATATATCAGTTCTGAAGCCATGGTACCTTGGCAGAAACACCTTAGTTCTCTTGAAGGCTGCCAAGTGCAGCCTCAAGCTTAGTGTTCCAACCTCTGGAGCAGCGAGCTAATTCACACAAGATAAGCACAATAGCTATCACTACAGACCTACATTCATTAAAGGGTATTCATCAACAGTATTCTATGAATGGCTTTATGATTACAACTTTCACAACTGAGAAAATGGACCAATACTGCAAAACCCACAAACACCAAAACTCAACCAACATGAAACAGCAACCATAAATAATTTAGCCCTGTACTGTTAAAGAAACTGGGTTCAGGGGCGCCTGGGTGGCTCAGTCGGTTAGGTGTCTGACTTCAGCTCAAGTCATAATCTCACAGTTTGTGGGTTTGGGCCCTGCATTGGGCTCTGTGCTAACAGCAAAGAGCCTGGAGCCTGCTATGAATTCTGTGTCTCCTTCCCTCTCTCCCCCTCTGCCACATATGCTCTGTCTTTGTCTCTCAAAAATAAATAAACATTAAATTTTTTTTTGAAGAAACTGAGTTCATAATTTAAAATCCACTTAAAATATCCTCAGGTCTAGATTGTCTCCCTGATGAATTATAACAAACATCTAAAGAATAATTAACAGTAATTTTGCACAATTTCTTCCGGAAAAAGAAAAGGAGTAAAAGATACTCATCTACAAGGCAAAATAAGACAAGGACAATAGAAAAAAAGAAAAACACAGTCAAATAGCTTTTACAAGCTTAGGCACAAAGTCCAATACCAAGTACCAACATACCTCATTTTATTGCCTCATGCTTTATTGCACATCACAATATTGTGTGTTTACTAATTAAAGTATTATGGCAACCCTGTATCAAGTAAGTGTATCAGAACCATTTTTCCAACAGCATATGTTCCCTTAGTGTCTCTGTGTCACATTTTGGTAATTCTTGCAACATTTGAAACTTTTTTTATTCTTAAATTTGTGATGGTTACCTGTGATCAGTGATCTTTGATGTTATTGTAATTATTTTGCAGCACCATGAACCATGCTTACATAAGATGGCAAACTTAATCAATAAATTTTGTGTGTGTTCTGACTGCTCCATGACATGCCCATCTTTCTTTTCCTTCCCAAGTTTCTGTATTCCCTGACACACAATGATACTGAATTAATTCAATAATAGTCAGTTAATAATTCTACAATGGCCTTTAGTGTTCTAGTAAAAGGAAGAGTCACATGTCTCTTGCTTTATTATTTTTTAATTGAAGTATAATTAGCATTTCAGGTATAAAATATAATGATTCAATAATTCTATACATTTTTCAGTGCTGTTAATCCCCTTCACCTATTTCACCCATTCACCCACCTACTTCCCTCTGGCAAACAATAATTTGTATTTGAAAGTCTGTTTTTTTGTCTTTTTTCTGTCTCTCTTAGTTTGTTTTGTTTCTTAAACTCCACATGTGAGTGAATCATGTGGTCAGTCTTTCACTGACCGACTTACTTCACTAAACATTACACCATTTAGGTCCATCCATGTTGTTGCAAATGGCAAAATTTCATTCTTTTTCATTATAGATAGATAGATAGATAGATAATAGATAAAGAAGATGTGAGATTACATATATATACACATACTCATTGATGGCTGAAGAATGAGGTTGCTTCTATATCCTTTTTATTGTAAATAATGCTGCCATCATTATAGAGGTGATGTATCTCCTCAAATTAGTGTGAATTTTTCCCCTTTGGAAAAACACTCAGTAGTGAAAGTACTGCATCATGTGCTGATTCCTTTTGAAATGTTTTGAGAAACCATTACATTGTTTTCCACATTGCACCAATTTACATTCCCACCAATAGTGCAGGAGTGTTCGTTTTTCATCATACCATTACTAACACTTCTTATAGCCTTTTTTTTTACTTCAGTAATCTTAACAGGTGTAAAGTATCTCATTGTGGTTTTCATTTGCATTCCCCTGACGATTAGTGATGAGAGCTCCTTTTCATGTATCTGATGGCCATATATGTGTCCTCTTTGAAAAAAAATGTCTATTCAGTTCTTTGTTAATTTTTAATAAGATTATTGGCATTTTAGTGCTGATTTATATAAATGCTTTAAATATTTTAGATATTAACCTCTTATTGGTTATATCATTTCCCCACATGGGGTAAAAAAAAATGGAGAGATTTTCTTCTAAGATCAAGAACAAGACAAGTTTGTCTACTTTCACCACTTTTATTCAACATGGCAATAAAATTTTTAGCCACAGCAGTCAGACAAGAAAAAGAAATAATAAGGTTCCAAACTGAAATGTGGAAACTAAAACTTTCATATTGCAAATGACATAATATTATGTATATATAACCATAAAGATTCCACCAAAACACTTAGAAATGATCAATGAGTTCAGTAAGTTTGCAAAATACAAAATTAATATATAGGAATCTACTCCTGGTGAAGAGTCTGTGAAGACTGTTGAAATGACAGCAAAGGATTTAGAATAGCATATGAATAGACTGATAAAGCAGTAGCAGAGTTTTAAAGGATCAACTCCACTTCTAAAAGTTTTACTGTGGGTAAAATGCAATCAAACAGCATTGCCTGCTACTGAGAAATTGTTCATGAAATTAAGAGTCAATAGATGTGGCAAACTTCCTTGCTGTCCTATTTTAAGACATTGCCACAGCCACCCCAACCTTCAATAACCACACCCTTATCAGTCAACACCAAGGCAAGACCCTCCACCAGCAAAATAATTATGACTCACCACAAACTCAGATGATGTTTAACATTTTTTAGCAATAAAGTACTTACTTGTTAACTAAAGTATTCTAATTGCTTTTCTTTAGACATAATGCTATTGCAGACTTAATAAACTGCTGTAAGCATAAACACAATGTTTACGTGTAGTAGAAAGCCAAATATGTATATAATTGTTTTTTTTTCATATTTATTTTCTTGCCATGGTGTGGAACTGAACCATACTCCATATTCTGGAGTATACCAATATTAGCATATTTTACCCAACGATGTAGGAAAATATATTCACCATGAACAAATGAGATTTATCCCTGGTATGCAAGCTGATTCAACATCTGAAAATCAATCCATCCATTACATTAACAGATTAACAAATAAAATCATTACTATCACATCAACTGATGCAGAAAAATCATTTGACAAAATATAATGGTGCTTCATGAGAAATTCTCTCTAGTAAATCAGAAGAGGAAATTTCTTAACTGGATAAAAAAATCTATTAAAAATTAACAACTAATATCATGCTGAAAATGAAAGACTGAATCTTTTTGTCTATGTTGGGACCAAGGCAAGAGTATCTACTCTGATGACATTTATTCATCACAGTAATGGGAGTTTACCTACAACAATTAGACAAGGAAAAGATGTAAAGGCATACAGATCAGAAAAGACAAAATACAACTAGCCATGTTTGCAGATAATATCATTGGTTACATCAAAAAATCCAAGGAATCTACAACAAACAAAAATGCACACATGCAAACAATCAAACACCAAAAGTAACAGGTTAGTTCAGCAATGTTGCAGGACTCAGGATCAATATCCAAAATCCATAGCACTGCTAGGAATTTACCCAAGGGATACAGGAGTGCTGATGCATAGGGGCACTTGTACCCCAATGTTTATAGCAGCACTTTCAACAATAGCCAAATTATGGAAAGAGCCTAAATGTCCATCAAGTGATGAATGGATAAAGAAATTGTGGTTTATATACACAATGGAATACTACTTGGCAATGAGAAAGAATGAAATATGGCCTTTTGTAGCAACGTGGATGGAACTGGAGAGTGTTATGCTAAGTGAAATAAGTCATACAGAGAAAGACAGATACCATATGTTTTCATATGGTAAGATCATGGGAGAGGGGAAGGGAAAAAAAAGTTAGAGAGGGAGGGAGCCAAGACATAAGAGATTCTTAAAAACTGAGAATAAACTGAGGGTTGATGGGGGGTGGGAGGGAGAGGAGGGGGAAGGGTGGGTGATGGTCATTGAGGAGGGCACCTGTTGGAATGAGCACTGGGTGTTGTATGGAAACCAATTTGACATTAAATTTCATATTAAAAAAAAAAACAAAACAATCACATACTAACAAGGAGCATATACAAACAAAAATTTAAAAAAATACCACTTACAATCACTTCAATGAGAATACAATACTTAGATGTAATCTTAACACAACATATCCAAGATCTGTATTCTGAAGATTACAAAATTGGTGTGAAAGAAGTTAATAATAAGAAGACTTAAATACATGGAGAAATATGCTAAATTCCTAGATTAAAAAGTTTGCCATAGTAAATATGTCCATTATTACCAAATTAATCTATAGTTTTAATGAAATTCCTATCAAAATCACAGCAAGCTTTATCCATTCATCCATCGATGGACATTTGAGCTCTTTCCATACTTTGGTTATTGTTGATAGTGCTGCTATAAACATGAGGGTGAATGTGTCCCTTCGAAACAGCACACCTGTATCCTGTGGATAAATGCCTAGTAGTGCAATTGCTGGGTCATAGGGTAGTTCTATTTTTAGTTTTTTGAGAAAACTCCATACTGTTTTCAGAGTGGGTGGATGAATGTGTAAAGAAAATGTGGTATATATATACAATGGAGTATTACTCAGCAATCAAAAAGAATGAAATCTTGCCATTTGCAACTGCATGGATGGAACTGGAGGGTATTATGCTAAGTGAAATTAGTCAGAGAAAGACAAAAATCATATGACTTCACTCATATGAGGACTTTAAGAGACAAAACAGATGAACATAAGGGAAGGGAAACAAAAATAATATAAAAAGGGGAGGGGGACAAAACAGAAGAGACTCACAAATATGGAGAACGAACTGAGCGTTACAGGAGGGGTTTTGGGAGGGGGGATGGGCTAAATGGGTAAGGGCACTAAGGAATCTACTCCTGACATCATTGTTGCTAACTAATTTGGATGTAAATTTAAAAAAAATAAAATAAATAAAATTTAAAAAATACAGCAAGCTTTTGGGCAGTTTTACCAATGTATAGTTCAATTATACATTGAATTCAATTATTATTGAATAATAATTCAATTACCCCGTCATTTTCCCAAAGTGTGCAGTCCAATCATTTGTAGTATATCCAGAAAATTGTACAACTAACACAATAATCTAATTTTAAGAGATATTTTATCACTCAAAAAGAGACCTAGAACTCATCACTCTCCATTCCACTTTCTCCACTCCCAAGTCCCAGGTAACCACTAATTTGTTTTCTATCTCCCTAAATTTGCCTATTCTGAAGATTTTATATATATATATATATATATATATATATATATATATATATATATAATCATATAATATGTGGTCTTCAGTGACTTGCTTATGTTAACTTTGCAAATGTTTTTAAGATTTATCCAAGTTATATCATACATCAGAACTTCATTCCTTTTACATCATGAAAAATATTCTATCACATGGAAATAACATATTGATGGGTCATATGGCAACCCTATGTTTAACATTTTGAAGAACTGAGAAACTAGTTTCCAAAGCATCTGCATCATTTTACATTCCCACTAGCAATGTACCAATTCCCCCATACCCTTGCCAACATGTCATAAATATATATTTATAATGTCCTATTTAGTGTAGGTACATAGTGGTATTTCTTTGTGATTTTGATTTGTCTTTTTTAATGGGTAATAATGTTGAGTTTCTCTTCATGTGTTTACTAGCCATTTGTATATCTCTTGGAAGAAATGTATATTCAGAACTTTTGCTCATTTTAATTGGATTTTCTATATTTTATAACTGATCAATACAAGTTAATATATTCTGGATACATTCTTTTCATTCTATGGGTGGTCTTTTCAATTTATTATTGGTTTTGTTTGCAGCACAAAAACATGTTTAATTTGATGAAGTTCTCTGTATCTATATTTCCCTGTGTCAACTGTGTGTGTCATATTTTTAAAAATAACATTGCTAAGCCCAAATGACAAAGATTTATGGCTATGTTTTGTACTAAAAGATTCAGAGTTTTAGCACTTATATTTAGGTTTTTGATTCATATTTTTATATGAAATTTATTATCAAATTGGTTTCCATACAACTTTCAGTGTTCATCCCAACAGGTGCCCTCCTCAATGCCCATCACTCAATTTCCCCTCTCCCCCACCCACCCATTAACCATCAGTTTGTTCTCGGTATTTAAGAGTCTCATGGTTTGCCTCCTGCCCCCTCTGTAACTTTTCTTCCCCTCCCCCTTCCCTATGGTTCTCTGTTAAGTTCCTCAGGATCCACATATGAGTGAAAACATATGGTATCTCTCTTTCTCTGCCTGACTTATTTCACTTAGCATAATACCGCCTCCCCCACTTCCATCCATATTGCTATAAATGGCCAGATTTCATTCTTTCTCATGTTAAATTAATTCTTGTATGTAGTATAAGAAAGGAGCCCCAAATTATTCTTTTGCATCTTTATCAGTTGTTCTGGCAATATTTGTTGAAAAAATGTTCTTTCACCTTTTGGATAGTTTTGGTACCCTTGTCAAAAGCCATTTGACAATAAATGTGGAGAATGTAACATTTCTGGCCTCATTTTTATTTCATCTAACTATGTCTTTCTTTCTGCCAGGACTACTCTGTCTTAATTCTGTACTTTTATAGTAAGTTTTGAAACTGGGAAGTGTTAGTCCTCCAATTTTACTCTTCTTTTACAAAGATTGTTTTGGCTATTCTGATTTCAATATGGTTTTTTATAGGCCCAGAAAAGCTTATTGTAAATGTATAAGAAATAGCTCAGAAGAAGTAGGAGAACTAAGACACTCTTGACAAAGAATAGCAAAGTGAGAGGAATCACTCTGTACAAAATTAAGGATAAATTTATACCTAAGGTATTCAAGACATGTGTTGGTTGAGGGATAGACTCATAGATCACTGGAACACAATAGAGAATCCAGAAAGAAACCCAGTAAACATGCCCAACTTATGTACAGCAAAGATTCAGTCCATTGAGGAAAGAGAGTCTTTTTCAAAGTGGTGCTCAAATTGACATTCAGAGGTCATAAAGGAAAAAAGAAAAGAAATCAAACAAAAGAAAGGAAAAGAGCCTTAATCTGAACCTCATAACTTATACAAAACTTAACTCCAAATGGATCACATATATAAATATAAAACATTAAAAGTACAAAGTTCTTAGAACAAAAAAACAAACAAAAAAAAACATAGTGTATCTTTGGGATCTAGAACTAGTCCCACAATCCAGCAATTACACTACTAGGTATTTATCCAAAGGATAAAAAATAACTGATTCAAAGGGGCACATGCATCCCAATGTTTATAGCAGCATTATCAATAATAGCCAAATTATGGAAAGAGCCCAAATGCCCATTGAATGATGAATTGATTATATATATATATATATATATATATATATATCTCACATCTTCTTTATCAATATTCGAATATTACTCAGTGATTAAAAAGAATGAAATCTTGTCATTTGCAACAATGTGGGTGGAGCTAGGGTGTATTATGCTAAGCGAAATTAGTCCAGGACTTTTTAGCCTTTACACAAAAAGTACAGACTACAAAAGATCAAAAAACAGACAGTAGGGAAATTAAAAACATTGGATATGTGAATGATTCAGTTAAGAGTATATCTTGCAAAAGACTAGTATCTAGAATATATAAAGAACTCTCAAACCCCACACTTACAAAACTCAAACAATCCAATGAGAATATGGGCAAGATACATGAACAGGCATTTCACAAAAGAGCATCTTTAGAAGGCAAAAAAGCACAGGTAAAGATGGTCAAATTATTAACCATATAAAATGCCCATTAAAACCACAATGATATATTACTACACACCTATCAGAGCAGCTATAATATATCACAGACAATAGTACCAGGGTGGCTTCGTTGGTTGAGCATCCAACTTCTGCTCAGGTCATGATCTCGTGGTTCATAGGGTTCTCTGCTGTCAATACAGAGCCAGCTTTGGGTCCTCAGTGCCCCCCCGCCCCCCCCCCCCCCCGCTCACACTATCTCTCTCTCAAAAATAAATAAACATTTAAAACATTACTGACAATATCAAGTGTTTACAAAGATACATAAGAATTGGATTACCCATACAGTGCTGGTGGAAATTGAAAATAATTTAGCTGCTCTGGAAAACAGATTGGCAGTTTCTTATAAAACCAAGCATACAACTTACATATGATCCAACAGTTGCACTCTTTGGCCCTTATCCTAGATAGATAAACATTTATGTTCACAGAAAAAAATTGTACATGAATATTTATGGCAGACTTACTAATTCACAATATCCCCAAACTGAAAAAAAAAAAAAAAAAGTCTGTCCTTCAACAGGTGAAAGTTTAAACAAACAGACACTTCCGCATGAATTCCTACTCAACAATAAAAAGAAGCAATTACTGATATATGAAACAATTTGAATAAATTCTCAAGGGAATTGTGCTGTATGAAAGAAACCAATCCCAAAACATACCATATCCCTTATAATATAATGATTCCATTGATATAACATTCTTGAAATGACAAAATCAGAGAATGAAATAATGATTGCCAGGGGTTAAGGAGGAGGGGAAGGACTGAGAGTAGTCAGTGTGCTACAAAAAGGCAACAAGAGGGATCTTCAGGATCGTGACATATTCTGTATCTTGACCTTATCGATGTAAGATCCTGAGTGTGATATAGTACCATAAGCACAATAGATGCAGGGAACATGGAACTCTCCATATTATTTCTTAAAGCAACACATAAATTTAAAATTATCTACCATGCACTGATTCTTTTCTCACACACAATCACAAACTACAAAACCACCAGTTACAAAGTTGTGCATGAACTCTAACAACAGGAGTGGTTCACATCCCTAATGATGACTCATGAACATGATGACCTAACATGATTAGGAGTCTCATAGGTATAAAAAAGCCCCTTTGAAGTCTGTTTCTCTGGGATATGAGAAAAAGCTGCCAAAGTAAAAACGTATCTCCCTTGAACAAACTAGATGTTGACATTGAAGTCAAGGTACTACTGGATTGTAACTGAAGATAAAGAAGACATCATATTGTTCAGCCCTGATACTTATGGCAGCACCAGTTTTTAGTCACATCCATCCGGGTTGGAAATTGAAAACTCAAATACCTAAACAGAATACTTTGTTAGGAAGGGAGGATGACTGCATCAAGGCAGCTCCTCCTTCAGGACACTCCAGCTCAGAGCCACCTTCACACACCTGAAATCAGAACGTTATCTGGATCTGAACCACAGTTAAGACCTTGACATCCTGGCCCCTGCCCGGGCACTTGGTTCCTCTGTTCTGGTGACCTTCTCAATTAATTAATATTTAATGTTAGTTAATCTCACTATGGCTCAGGATTTCAACAACAGCTTTTAAAATTCCTGCATGAAAGTAGAAGGCACTAGAGGGAAGTTAATAGCATCAATATTCACCTGATTAAAAAAAATGCCACAATATTGCCAATATAAAACTAAGTTCAAAAGTTATATTAATATAGAGGATAAAATAAATCATAGAATATTACAAATTCTAAAATGCTCATAAATACCACAAATGTCACCACATCCAGAAAAATAATAATATGTTGTAGCACAATCAGCTCACCAAAAACTAGCTTAGAGTCAACAAAGTCACAATTACTGACATATTCCAATAAGCGAATGAGGTTGCACCAGAAGAATGTGGAACACCTCACCAAGCCCAGGAGAAGAGAGTTATTAAAGGCTATGGGGAAGGGGCTTTGAAGCAGTATTTTGAGGGACTCAGAGCAAGGCATGGCATGTAAAGACATCTGTATTGGGTGCACCCAGGTCCTATCACCTTTTCTGTGTACAAAATTTTCTGTAGCAATGCTCTATTTTCCCATACCAGGAAGCCTATATTTCCTTTATGAGGTGCTACAGAGTACTTCCCCATCATGATCCATCTTCTGACCCTGCACCTTTGGGTCAAAACCCTGTGTCTGGAGGATATCCCTACATTGGGACAGCTAAAGATACATAACTATACACAGGAGTGATAGAAACACAGAAATATATTCTAATATATATAAATATAATAATATAATAATATTAGAATATAATAAATATATTCTAATAACCCTTAGTTATTTAACCCTTAGTTAAATGCATCCCCAACTCAACTTGAAACTAGATGCCAACAATGCCTGTGACCACCTCAGTAGAGGAGAATTTGATGGGGGAAGTCAAAATGGAAATACACTGTTCTTAATTGACTGCAGTAGAAATATCTCACCTTTTTAAATTGTAAACAAGCAAACAAACAACAACAACAAAAACCCATGCTGGAGGAAATCTGCTGCTCAGGCCCCTCTCAGCCTCACTGAGTTTTGTGAGGAACCATGCCCTTCAACACCATTAGCTTCATGGACCATCCTGCTGTGACAATAATAACAGACTCTGCTATTTTGCAAGAGTGGGGCAGGCAGTGGAGATACAAGTGATGATGCATATCCACCAGCCACAAAAGTGGGAAGAGACCTGAGGAAGAAGTAAGGGCAGGAAAAAACCTTGCAGAAGAGAAGCTCACAGGCATCAGACCAGGTGAGAGGCATTTAGGTGCTTGCAAAAGAAACTGTGTGTGTCTCCTGAACCAGAGCTGGGTCACATGATTGCCCCCTAAATTAATCACTATTAGGGATGACATCATAGATATTATCACCAGCACTCAATAACACCAGTGGGTCAGGACTGCAACATCATTGTAAAATGACGTTATCACTGGGGCCTGGTTAAGGAAATGAAGCTTCACACATATGCCAGAACACTACCCAGCCATTGGGAAGAATGAGATAGCAATATACATGTCAAACTTGGAAAAATTGTTAAATATTTCATTGAATCCAAAGAGCATAGAATGTGTTAATATAACATATCTGAGAAAATGGGCTGGGGCAGGGGTGGTAAAATAGCATTTGTCATTTCCTGGAAGAAAGCAGATGGAATTATCAAAAGTGCATATATTTGAAGACAGGTAGAGTGGTAGGAGAATGGGTGGCAAGATTTTCTTTTCAAATTTTTTGTACTTTTTGCTCTTGTTTGAAATTTATAGCAATGCATATGTATTTTTATTTATTTTTAATATGATTTATTGTCAAATTGGCTTACATACAACACCCAGTGCTCATCCCAACAAGTGCCCTCCTCAATGTCCATCACCCATTTTCCTTCCCCCACTCTTTCTACCCTTAGTTTGTTCTCTGAATTTAAAAGTCTCATGGTTTGCCTCCCTCCCTCTCTGTTTGTAACTATTTTTTCCCATCCCTTACCTCATGGTGTTCTGTTAAGTTTCTCAAAATCCACATATGAGTGAAAATATATAATAGCTCTCTTTCTCTCACTGACTTATTTCACTCAGCATAATACCTAGCTGGAATGTGTATGTATTTTTAATTCAACCATAGTGTTTGGGTGATGACATTATATGTTATTGTTCATCTTATTCTTTGTATGTCTGTATTTTACAAATTAAACAATGCTGCAGCTGAATGCTCTGTCTTGCATGTTTGGTATGCCTGAATATGTTTAACAGTGTCTTAAATTAACTAGAAATTAACCTGTGGGCTGGTTTTTAACATAAGGTATTTACACCTTACATAATGTGCTCCTTAAATTATGGCATCCATTTAGTGTTCAATACAACTCTCCTTGTTTCAGTGGCACTGAATGTTTTAGGGTATATCCTTTCTTGCTGATCCTATATGCCCCTGGGGGAAAGGGAGCCTGTTCACAATCCCCACATTGCCCATCTCAGCAAGGAGCACATCATTGCTGCTGGCTAAATGGCTGGAATTAGCAGGTAGTCTCTTACGTGACTCCACAATGCTCAATTTCATCCTTTTTTATCCCCTTATTTTTACTTATTTTGAATGTTAAAAGGAAATTACCTCTTGCCCAGTGAATTTGAAAATAAAGGATATACATCTCCAGATGAGGTCTGCATTTAATTTCAGGGCAGGCTTAAGGTGTTACATCTACATTTCAGTATTGCTACCTAAAAATGGTCATAGTTTGTTGCCATGATCCTATCAGGAATCTGATTAAAGCTGTGGGACATCATCTTTGAACTGTGTGTATGTGTGCATATATGTGTGCACACACACATGCACTCACAAACATTCAAAATTCTCAGAATTCAATGGTGCTTCTAGATGCACTCTGTGGACCCTAATACTAAGAAACTGATTTTGAAAACAATTCAACCATTCCCAAGTTCCTTTTTCCTGCCTGCCCCCTAGTGCAAAGGCTGAAAGTGCGAGACAATTATTTATAGCTTTCCTCTCTCTTGGGGACCTAGGATCCAGTTCCAGCCAATGACACCTAGAATGTCTTCTGGGGCTTTTCTAAGAAAGTGTCTATTCTGGATAAAAAGAGAGAGGCCCTGGGGTAAATCTTTTTCTCTTCCCTCCCTCTGTCCCCGTGATCACCCCCTCCTCCTCCTGGCCTGTGGATAGGATGCCTGGGCTATGACAACCATCCTTCAGCCATGTGCATTGTGTCAGGGGCAGAGGACCAAGAAAGCTGGAGAAGATGAAAAGAAACAGCCTGGACTCTACTGGCTTCATTGCCCCTTCTGCCCAGCTCCATGGCCATGCATTCCCATGAGCTGTTGGTCAATGGTCAGTGTCCTCAGGGAAGAAGTCAGTTTTTCCAAAATTCCTGCCCTTGGAAGCCAGGATGTTCCTATGAAAGATGAAGGTGGCACACCCTAGGTTACTGTCCCAGTGCCAGAGACTCCACCGAAACTCACTGTGCAGTGGGGGAGTAGGGTCTTAATTTAAAATCACAGGTCTTGCCTCAGCCTCCCTTGCACTTATTTCCTCATGAGTGAAAGGGGTTTGAGGTACCTATCCAGCCTTCTTCTGTGCATGGATCAAAGATTAGGTGAGTGAAATTGTCCCCAAATCCCAATGCAGATGGAAGCTTTGGTTATTGTTTTACAGAGGATATAAGAGGGGAAAATATCCAGAATGAGTGACTTTTGAAAACAGGTACCTTCCCAGATGAGGCATTTTCCCTTGAGCAAGTCTCAAATGTGAGAACATTTGGATCATCACACCTATCATCCTTAGAAGGGAAATATGGAATGGCCTACAAAAAAATCACCCTCTAGGGGCGCCTGGGTGGCGCAGTCGGTTAAGCGTCCGACTTCAGCCAGGTCACGATCTCGCGGTCCGTGAGTTTGAGCCCCGCGTCAGGCTCTGGGCTGATGGCTCAGAGCCTGGAGCCTGTTTCCGATTCTGTGTCTCCCTCTCTCTCTGCCCCTCCCCCGTTCATGCTCTGTCTCTCTCTGTCCCAAAAATAAATAAAAACGTTGAAAAAAAAATTAAAAAAAAAAAATCACCCTCTACTCAAAGGGTTTACAGACCAAATACACACTGTAGTTAAAAGGGTTGTGGGACACGGTTTAGGTCCCGACTCTGCCACACTGTCAGGGTTCCCTGGAGATGGATTCTGGGGTGGAGCTCAATGACCAGGAGGCTGATGGCAGAGTGTACTCTGGATGCAGGGACCCAAGGATGCAGCTCCACAGAGGCCACAGCTAGCCTCACAGAGAGTCTAGAACTTCAAGGAACCAGACCCTCAGACTTGTTACATATGCAGGCAGAAGAGTCAGGCTTTGTTCCCCCATATAGACCACTCATTGGAGACAAAGACATGATCTTGGCAAAGCAACTTTCTTCAGCTCAGATCAATGCCTACAGAAAAATTCAGCTGTGAGTAACCAGTAGCCACACTCCCAGCAGCTGAGAGAATGAAGACTGGCTGATGAGGAGAGAGGGCAACACGAGAGACAGACACACACACAGAGAGAGAGAGAGAGCACGAGCAAGTGTGGAGTGGTAGAGGGAATGAGAGAATGAGAACCCCAAGCAGGCTCCGTGTTGTGTGATGTGGGGCTCAACCACACAAACCTGAGATCATGACCTAAGCCAAAATCAAGAGTTAGATGCTTAACCTACTGAGGTACCCAGGTGCCACAACTCATCTGTATAATGAAGGCAGTTATAACTATTACTGCATATTATCATTTAAGAAATAAATGAAGGGCACCTGGTTGGCTCAGTCAGTCGAGCATCCATCTTCAGCTCAGGTCATGATCTCACTGTTACTGAGTTTGAGCACTTCCAGCATACGGCTCTGCCCTGGCAGTGCAGGGATTGCTTGGGATTCTCTATCTCTTCTCTTTCTCTGCCCCTTCCTTGCTCATGTTTTCTCTCTCTTTCAAAATAAAGACTTTTAAAAAATGAAAGAATGTTTTTGACAATGGAATTGAATAATAAGTGATATTATATAATTGTTGTTAATTAAAAATGCTCAAGACAAAAGAAATAAAATTGGCATCACATGACATGTAACATGCCCCCATGTGAGGCACAGAATTACTCTGTGAATGCTTGTTAACTGGCTCTACTTGCCTTTTGTGGTTCTAAGTCCTGGGAATAAATAGACACATAAGGCATGGTCTTCTGCAAATGCAAACAAATGTATAACACAGTTAGCTACAAATGCGGGAAATGAAAAGACAAATAGATGATCCTTAGAAGATTTTTTTCTCCTATGTCTGGAAAACTCAGAATAATCAACTTAAAAATTATAAGAATTAATGTAGTTGTTGTGCAACATGGCTGAATCAATAACAAAAATCTATACATCAATAAACACCTTTCCTAGATACTAGAAAAAAATTAGAATTTATAAGGAAAAAAATCTACTTTTAGAGTCAACAAAATGCCTAGCAATATACTTAAAAAGAAATCTTCATTGCACAGAAATTTTCATAACATCACTGTTCACGATAAACTAAAAGGTGGGAACATCCCAGGTGTACACCAGCAGATATACATATATGTATGCACATATATGTACACTGAATATATTATTCAACCTTAAAAAGAATAAAATTATGAGACATGTTGTGACATGGCTGAACCTTGAGGACATTATGCTGAAATAAATCATTCAGAAAATGATGACTACAGTATGATTCCACTTATATGAGGTTGCTAGAGTAGTCCAGCTCATGAGGGGCTGGGAGAGGAGGGTTAAAGGGGGATAGAAGATTAGTGTTTAGTAGAGATATAGTTTCAGGATGGGGAAGAAAATAGTTCTATAGAAGAATGGTAGTAATAGTTGCCCAACAATGTGAATGTAATTAATTCCACTGAACTATATACGTTAAAATGGTTAAAATGGCAAGTTATATGTTATATATATTTTACCGTAATAAAATTTCTTAAAGAAACATGTGAGTTCTTTATGAAGAATAAGAGAAGAAAGATAAAATGATCTATATAACTCTTCACTAAGAAGAAAGATAAAATGATCTATATAACTAGAGCTTCACAATATTTTTATGATAAGGATAAATATGATAAAGATGTTCACTTGTTTCAAATTGTTCCATTCATAATACATTCAACTATTTTTAAGATGCTAAGAGTCACTTGGAAGAATAAACAGAAATAGCTAAGAACATTTAGAAAATATCTGTCATAATGTGTCATATTATATAATTAAACCATATAGTAATGATGCAAAAATAAACACTAGACACAATCTGTTTTCTTGTCCCACATCTTGGCCATCAGTTCATACTCCCTTCTAAGAAATCCTACCTATTGTGTGCTGGGCATGGCTCTGGGGAAGCTGAAGGCAGGCAGCAACAGTTACAAGGTCCTGAGCTCTCCTTGTGGCAGGGGCCACAGATGGGGCACCTATCCCACCTGTGCTGCAATTTCAGGCTAGGGGATATAATGACAAAGAGAACCAAGGCAGATATTCCCGACCCAAGATAAGAAAGAGTACAGTATACAGGGACCTGTAGGGACTCCATTGTGGGAAGTGTCATACTGGAGAAGGAACAGTGCATGGGTGACAGTAGGGCTATAAGCCACACCAGTGAGGTCAGAGGTTGTTGTCGCAACAACTTTTAAGCAAAGAAACAAACTATTTAAACGTGTAGTTAAGAGACAGCACTGTGAGGTTTGGAGGGATGAAAGGGAGAGGGGCAAGTGATCAGATTCCAGATCATGGCCCCACTTTGAGGTTCAAGGGCATTGGTTGGAGTCATGCAGCTATCTATAAAGTTATCCTGTCCCATGGTCTAAGCCAGCCTACTTGGCCTGCTCTGAGTGATCTGAGCAGGTAGTCCAGTGACAGCTACAAAAAATAACTTGGAACATGTAGGTGGAGTGGTATAATGACATGACTTTCATTCCACACCAATGGCTTTGAATATCAGCATGCAACCCTCACTTTGTAGATGCTTTCATTGGAACACCAACGGTGTGCAATGATTCAGAGAAGGGTAATATACACCCCAAATGTGAGAAATAATGTACATTATTCCCCCTCCCTGCTTTTGTTGGGTCACCAAACTTTCCCCAACGACTAAAAGCTCTCAATGATCTTCTACAGGAATGAAAGATAATTTATTTTGTTTATGGAAACATTTCTCAAAAATCCATGATCATAAGAGATTTCATTCACATAAAACTTATTGACAAGCATGCACTAAGTGTAATAAAACAATAAAGAAAAATTCCTTGGATCATATCTAAGGTGGGGGGGCACAGCTCATGGAAGTAGACAATAATCAGAGGTCATTTAACAGAGAAGGTATGATGTGATCTTCTATATTAGATTGTATCATGGGTTCTTAATCATAATGAGCAGATTGTATTATGACTTCCCAACCATCCATAGTAGATTGTACTGAGTTCCCAAGTCTTCACTCTTCCCTATATTTGAGCAGTTGCCATGTGACATTGTAAGGACCCCTACCAGAGATAGGATGCTGAGTTTGACCAATGGTGTGTAAGTACACATGGTGCAAGCAAAGACTTGAAATGTTCTCACACATTCTGCCATCGTCACTAGAACATGCCCTGGGTATCCCAATGCTTCAAAGAGGCTGAGAAACACAGAGGCACTGATATGGGTCCAACTAGCACCTCAAAACTGTGCCCAGCACACCCAGAATGGATTAGGCTGGAACAGTCAGCCATCCTCAGACATGTGAGTCAAAATAAATGGTTGATGAAGACTGTTTATGATTGTGGATGAGTTCTTGTGTTGTATCTTATGCTATTTGTGTAAGAAAGTAAACCAACTGCTGAATTAAAATGAGAGATTACTAATATGCATCTAATCTTGCTCCTTCCTGAATCCCCAAAAACTGAGAACAATGTCCCCCACATATTTTTTTAAGAATAAATCCACAAGGATGAGTAGAAGATAAAATAGTACCAAGGGATTTTGGAAACTAAGAAAGTGGATGAAGGTAATTGACTTACTCCACAGGAAACAAAATCCTGGCCAGAAGTAGAAAAATGTTAAAAAAAAAATGGGGCGCCTGGGTGGCACAGTCGGTTAAGTGTCCGACTTCAGCCAGGTCACGATCTCGCGGTCCGTGAGTTCGAGCCCCGCGTCAGGCTCTGGGCTGATGGCTCAGAGCCTGGAGCCTGTTTCCGATTCTGTGTCTCCCTCTCTCTCTGCCCCTCCCCCGTTCATGCTCTGTCTCTCTCTGTCCCAAAAATAAATAAACGTTGAAAAAAAAAAAAAGAACACAATTTTACAACATGAAAACTGATCGTGTCAGTTACCTCTGGAGTGAAGGGGGAAAAAGGTAAAATACATTTGGTTGCAAATTGAATAAGAAACAATGAATCCACAGATCCCTGCCCCAGACTTAAGAGGTTTATTTTCTGGGATATGTAAGTCCAGAGGTGGACTCGGTTGTACTGAATGCATGCAGATGGATATTGACATAAAGTTCTCTTTGGTGTGGGTACATAAACATTTCTTATACTTTTCTCTATTTCTTAAATTAAGACGAATAAAACATCTTTTTAAAAATTTATTTATTTAAATTCAACCTAGTTATCATACAGTGTAGTATCAATTTCAGGAGTAGAACCCAGTGATTCATCACTTACATATAACATCCAGTGCTCATCCCAACAAGTGCCTTCCTTAATGTCTATTGCCCATTTAGCCCGTCCCCCCACCAACCTCCCCTCCAGCAATCCCCACTTTGTTCTCTGTATTGAAGAGTCTCTTATGGTTTGCTTCCCGCTCTGTTTTCATCTTATTTTTCCTTCCATTCCCCTATATTCATATGCTGTGTTTCTTAAATTCCACATGAATGGAATCATTTGTTTTTCTCTGACTTATTTTGCATAACATAATACACTCTGTTTCCATCCATGTTGTTGCAAATGGCAAGATTTCATTCTTTTTTATCACTGAGTAACACTCCATTGTGTGTGTGTGTGTGTGTGTGTGTAATAAGGAAGATGTGATCTTCTTTATTCATCAGTCAGTGAGCATTTGGGCTCTTTCCAGAATTTGGCTACTGTTCATAGTGCTGCTATAAACCCTCAAGAAAACAGGGATAGAAGCAACATGCCTCAACATCATAAAGGCCATGTATGAAAGACTCACAGCTAATATCATCATCAATGGGAAAAACTGAAAGTTTTCCCCCTAAGGTCAGGAACATGACAGGGATGTCCACTCTCACCACTGTTGTTCAGCATAGTACTGGAAGTCCTAACCTCAGCAGTCAGACAACAACAACAACAAAAACAACAAAAACAACAACAAAAGCCATACAAATTGGCAATGAAGTCAAAATTTCACTCTCTGCAGATGACATGATACTCAATGTGGAAGACCCAAGACTCCACCAAAAAACTGCTAGAACTGATACACGAACTCAGCAAAGTTGCAGGGTATATAATCAAAGTACAGAAATTACTTGCATTTCTATACACCAGTAATGAAGCAGCAGAAAAAGAAATCAAGGAATTGATCCCACTTACAATTGCACCAAAAACTATAAGATACCTAGGAATAAACCCAACCAAAGAGATAAGAGATCTTATGCTGAAAACTGTAGAAAGCTTATGGAAAAAAAATTGAAGAAGGCACAAAGAAATGGAAAAAATTCCCATGTTCATAGATTGGAAGAACAAATATTGTTAAAATGTCTATACTACCCAAAGCAATCTAGACATTCAATGCAATCCCTATCAAAATAACACCAGCATTCTTCACAGAGATAGAACAAACAATCCTAAAATTTGTATGGAACCACAAAAGACCCCAAGGAACCAAAGTTTACTTTTCTTGAAAAATAAAACCAAAGCTGGAGGCATCACAATTCCGACTTCAAGCCATATTACAAAGCTGTAATCATCAAGACAATATGGTACTGGCATAAAAACAGACATATCTATGGAACAGAATAGAGAACCCAGAAATGAACCAACAAATATGTGGCAAACTAATCTTTGACAAAGCAAGGAAGAATATCCGATGGAACAAAAGACAGTATTTTTATCAAATGGTGTTGGGAAAACTGGACAGCGACATGTGGAAGAATAAAACTGGACCATTTTCTTACACCATGCACAAAAATAAATTCAAAATGGGTGAAAGACCTAAATGTGAAACAGGAAACCATCAAAATTCTACAGGAGAAAACAGGCAGCAACTTCTTTGACCTCAGCCACAGCAACTTCTTACTAGAAATGTCTCCAGAGGCTAGGGATACAAAAGCAAAAAATGAACTATTGGGACTTCACCAAGAAAAAAGCTCTTCATAGCAAAGAAAACAGTCAACAAAACTAAGAGGCAAATGACAGAATTGGGAGAAGAGATTTGCAAATGACATATTGGATAAAGGGTTAGTATCAAAAATCTATAAAGAACTTATCAAACTCAATACCCTAAAAATAAACAATCCAGTTAAGAAATGGACAGAAGACATGAATAGACACTTTTACAAAGAAGACATCCAGATGGCTAAGAGACACATGAAAAGATGTTCAACATCATTCATCATCAGAGAAATACAAATCAAAAAAATAATGAGATGCCAACCCACACCTCTCAGAATGGCTAAAATTAATAACTCAGGAAACCACAGATGTTGGTAAGGATGCAAAGAAAGGCTCATAGACTGTTAGACTGTTAGACTGTTGATGGGAATGCAAACTGGTGCCTCCACTCTGGAAAACAGAATGGAGGAGCCTCAAAAAATTAAAAATAGGACTACCCTATGACCCAGAACTACTAGGTACTTATCCAAAGGATACAAAAATGCTGATTCAATGGGGAACATGCATCCCAACACCTTAAAGTAAGCAGAGATTCAGAGTGCTTCACTATTGAGCTATGGTAACAGTATAAACTTGGTATAGAAGAGCCTAGTGCTTGGACCAAGGAAGGGGACCTGACAGATGCAAGATACTTGGAGGCCATATCTGCCAACTATGTGTGATAGCTAAATGCTACTGCTTCAATTCTGCACCTGGCTGGTGATGATATTATCAAGTGAGATAACAAGCTCATTTGTGGATGTTTTGAATTTGATTTAAGCTTCAGATAGTTGGATGGATGGATAGCTGGAGAGCTGGGAATATAGATATGAAGTTTAGGAAATGTTGGAGCATATTTATACAGTTTTACCTTAAAATTCCTAAAAAAGACAGAATGCTAAAATGAAAAAATACTCTGAGTTGGAGCTAACAAAGAGTGAACTTTTGGTAAATTCATCATCACATACAAAGATTATTTGATGAACTGAATTGAGACCAATATAAATGTTTAGGTCATACTACAGAAAAAATACTTTGAAAGTTGGAGAAGCTAATTACTTGCCCAGGATCACAGCAGAATCATCACACATACCTGAGTCTTGGAGCAGATGGATCCACCCCAACTCCCTTACATGTGTTATGAGCTCCACTCCAAACTTGTATGTTAATCCCCAAAATCATTACTCCAGAATGTAACTGTATTTGGATCTGGGGTATTCACTGGGGTTATCAAGTTAAAATAGGGTCATTAGCATGACCCCTAATAGAATATGAATGATATCCCTATGAAAAGGTGTAATCGACACACAGAACCAGACACACATAGAGGGAAGATGATGTGAAGAGGCAGACTGAAGAAGCCCATCTGCCAAATGAAGGAGAGAGGCCAGTAGCAGAGTCACTCTTATGGTCCTCGGAAGAAACCAACACTTCCTGCACCTTGATCTTGGACCTCCAGCCTCTAGACTGTTAGACAACAAATTTCTGTGATTTAAGTTACTCAGCATGTGGTACTTTGTTACAGCAAACTAAAACACCTCTCTTCTTGCTCAGTCACGCCAAATACTTTTCTCCAAGGGCTGTCACCACAGGAAGATCTGTATTAAGTTTGTCAATGCAATGAAAGGGGTAGAATTCATTCTCAGAAAAGCATCAGACACACTCTAAGAACCAAAGGAGCCTTGCGTTCAGCTAGAGGAGTTGGTTTGCAGTTTGAGCACAGCCAGACATTCTTGGTGCCTGGTTACATGGGACCAAAGCCTCCTTTCTCCTTCCAGAAGACATTGCCTACAAAGCATGTTATTGGGGGTTATAGAGATATTGATTCAGTGTGTGTGACGAAACTTCAGAGGAGACATAAATAACTCTTCTGTAAGCACCTGATGGTTCTGTTAATGAATGTAAAGGGTTCCATGGTGTGAATGGGGCAAAGGTGACATGTGACATTTATGTGACCTACCTGTCATTAGGGAAAAGTATTTGGTGTATTAAAGTTCATCTGAATTTGTAGGAGCTCTAAACCAGATGAATACAGTTATTACAACAACTATATGAAGGCAGTTGACTTTTCAAAATGCTATAAAATTTTTTGTTTTTATATGTAGCCCAAAAGATCTTTTGTAAATATCTAGCAGGTATTTCCCAGGACATTTCATTCAAATATAATAAAATATCCATGCTCTGGAAATTCTTTTTATTCCAGAGCTGAATTTATCTAACAAATTATACCTCAATATAAATTAACTTTATAAGGAATATCCTTTACCTAACTAAAGAGAGATCTTTTTTCTTTTTCATAACAAAAAAAAGAAGAAACTTCAAGAAAGAGGTTATGAACATCACATGTAGTTGTTTGATTCTTATTCCTTTTGTTTTCCTCCTTATTCATCCTTTCCCTCTTCTCTGTTTTTTTTTCTTCTTCTTCTGTTCTCCATTAATAAAAAAAAGTCCCCAGGTGCCTGAGTGGCTCAGTCAGTTAGGCATCTGACTTCAGCTCAGGTCATGATCTCATGGGTCATGAGTTCGAGCCTCATGTCAGGCTCCGTGCTGACAGCTCAGAGCCTGGAGCCTGCTTCAAATTCTCTGTCTCCCTCCCTTCTTGCCTCCCCCCCACTCGTACTCTGTCTCTCTGTCAAAAATAAGTAAACATTAGGGGCGCCTGGGTGGCGCAGTCGGTTAAGCGTCCGACTTCAGCCAGGTCACGATCTCGCGGCCAGTGAGTTCGAGCCCCACATCAGGCTCTGGGCTGATGGCTCAGAGCCTGGAGCCTGTTTCCGTTTCTGTGTCTCCCTCTCTCTCTGCCCCTCCCCCGTTCATGCTCTGTCTCTCTCTGTCCCAAAAATAAATAAATGTTGAAAAAAAAATTAAAAAAAAAATAAGTAAACATTAAAATTTTTAAATAATAATAATAAAAGTCTCTGTCCTCAACCTGTCTAGATCCTGATTGTCAAAAACAAGAAATCATAGACTTTATGTACAATCAGAAGAGTTCCTTAGTCTTTCTGAGGCCCATTTTCCACATTTTGAAATTGCTGCAGCAGTTAAAACAGCCTAGGCTATGCTGTGGTAATGAACAGCCCCAAATCTCAGTGATAAGACAGCAATATAACCCTCAGTTGCTGTGTTCTCCTTCTTCCACAGATGCACTGCATGTTTGCTGGGGGCTCTGCTCCCTGCTGTATTCATTCTGGGTCCAAGAGGGTGAAGAAAACACCACTGGGAACAACACCAGGCACCAGGCAGTGTGTACCAGCTCTCAAAAGTGCTACTGGAAGTGACACACTTCAGTTCCTCTTCTGTTTTATTGGCCAAAGCAAGTCATGTGACTATACCTGACTCGAAGGAAGGGAGAATATGATGCTATCTTATTCCCATGAGAAGAAATAGGAATATTTAGAAGACAGCCCTAGTGGATGCCACAAGTGCCCACCTAAATACACCTGGCATATGTCTGAATCTTCTGCAGGAAGAACAGGCTATAAGGTGGCAGCAGGAGGACTCAAAGTCACTTTTTTTCTGCCTATCAATTTCTCTTCCCTGGACATCTTTGACACAGAGGCTCCAAAACCACATGATCGGGGTATGCTGCAATTTAGTATATTAAAACTTCTTTAAAGTATATAAACAAAAACATTTCACTGCATACTGGTTTTATGTATCAACTTGACACAACACACAAATGATCACTTAATGTCATCTAGTTCAGCCACCAAGTTTACCAAGTTGCCACTACAATTGTTTTCCCATGGATGCTACTCGTAACTACCATGGGATGCCAGCATTTTGTTTCTGGTGTGTTTCTTGCTTGATTGCCGGTCTTCTAAGAAGAGAATGAGCTTCACCCCACTGGTGATTTATTTTCACTTTTACCTCATTTTGCTTCTGAGCCTCATTAATGTTGATTACCTTTTCCTTCTCTTATGTTTCCTTGTTATGTATTATAATTTTTTCTGGGTGATTTTCTAAATTGCATGAAGCAATTTGCTTTTTGTTTCTGTAGCTTCTGTAAAATATTTTTCTCTTTTAATTATATAAGAGTATTCCTCCAGAAATTAAAGTTTCTGAATCAAGAGGTAAGAGATTTTTTCAGGCTTGTAATAATATGGGCCTAATTTTGTTGTTCCTCATATATTTATAAGCATATGTTGTGTGCCAGATACTTTCTCAGGTGCTGGAGAAATAAAAGAAAAAAAATCCTTTGACCATCAATAAATGTGCAGTCTGGCATGGAAGGTTGGTTGCTGGACAAGCAAACAAATCAGAGAAGGAATAGGGCCCTGGAGAGCTCAGGGCAGGGGCACTAAACCCACCCAGAGGGCTGAGGGAGGAGGGAGCATCATGGAAGCTGAGGTAGATGCTACCCTCATCCTTTTGGTCTTCCTACCTCAGTGCCTACCCCTTCACTTCCCAACTTCCAGCACCAGCATCAGTTTGCCTCCACTAGAGGAATAGGTAAATGCCGGAGGACTAGTGCCTCTGGTAATGTCCCCCTATGCACTCACTGATGCCCACTACCTGTTCTCCACGATCTTCCAGAAGTTTGCAGCAGGACTGAGCCCTAGTTGCCCAAAGTAGCTGCCTGACAATTCATATTCCCTGTATCAGCTGCCTTCCCTTCCCTTTTAAATTTTCCAACTATCCCAAAAGTATTCCTTGGAGCTGCCTTCTAGATAAACCACTTACAATTGTTCTGAGTGACCCACACTAGATAGTCACCTTCATGGAGATGTAATAGCTGCTGAATCACAATAGATGAGGAGAAGTCATGGAGGTAACATAAGGGAAAAGGAATTTCAGACAGAAGGAGAGTCTGGGACAAGACAAATGAACTAAATCAGTGTCAAGATCTGTGTGAGGGGGCAATGACCCTGGAGTTTTAAAAGGCCCCATCCACTGAGCTCCAGCTCAAACATGGCTTAACCACTGACCAGAACAGAACTGTCAAAGGATGTGAAGACTGTAGACAGCTCGGACATCTAACCTCATGTCAAGAGCATGACTTCTGGATCCAGACTATATGATTTAAAAACCTGGTTGTTCCATTTATAAGCTTTGAATTTTGAGATACTTTCTTAACATCTCTATGCCTCAATTTCCTCATCTGTAAAATGAGGAAAATAATAATTCCTACCAAATAGTTATTGTGAGGCTAAAATGAATTAGTGATTGCCATGTTCATTGTTAGCAGATATTATTACTATTACTATCATTAGTCTCTGTGACTAATTCAGTGATGTCTGACAGGTAAATCACAAGGGGAAAGGGAAGATTCAGTTTCTGACTTCTGGGAATTCATGGCCTAATGGGTAACAGACATATTTATATGAGTAATAAAGACCCCTAAGTGAGGATAGTAACAAAGTGAACACAAAATATTGTAGGGATTGAAGAGAAGTGTTCATTTTGAGCTGAATGGACCTGAGAGGAATTCATAGACAGGGTTCATATAGACCTGAATCTGACAAACAGATAGGATCTTGGAAGCAAAGGTTCAGGGAGGAGTGACAATGTAGAGGCAAACTCTCCAGAAGGGCAAAATCATGTGAGCCCAGACAGGTGTGTGTGTGTGTGTGTGTGTGTGTGCGCGCACACACAGGCAGAATATCAAGGAGCCCCATATACCTAAAGGCCAGGCTACAGGAAGGATTAAACTGAGGGGTAAAGCTATAGAGGGCAAGATGCTGGCATTTCATGGGGCAAGGGATGCCACTCTCTGAAAATTTCAGAACCAGGAAATCAGGATGAGACAAAGAGCCAGAGAAGGCATGGTTGCAGATGTTCAGATCAGAGCTAGCTGGGGAAGGTTCAGCATATAGGAGCTAAGAAAGAAACTAAATCTTTTCATCTTTTTTATTTTAAGATAGTTCTTGAGAGCAGCAGATCCTTGTTCTTTCATATCTCAGTTCACACCAATCAGAACCTCCAATTTGCCTGTAAACATGAAAACAGGGTGGTTATGTAATGAAATGAGGTTTATAAAGGCCATAGCACAATGTCTGATACAGAATAACTGCTGACACCTGGAAGTGGTGATTATGGTGTTTGTGGTAATGTTGGTGATGATGGAAATGATGGTGTTAATCATGGTGATGGTGGATGGTACTGGTGATGATGGTGGTGATGGTGGTAATCATGGTAATGATGGTGGTGATGACGGTAATGATGATGATGGTAATGATGACATTGATGGCAGTAGTGGTGGTGATGATGGTTATGATGGTGGTAAGGTAATGGCAATGGTGATGGAAGTGATGGTGGGAATTGTGGTAATGATGGTTGTGATGGCAATGGTGGTGATGGTGGTTATGACAGTGTTTATGGTGGTGATGATGGTGATGATAGTGATGGCGGTGATGATAACATGATGGTGCTGATGGTGGTGATGCTGATAAGTGATAGTGATGGTGGTGATATTGGCAGTGATGGTGACAGTGACGGTGATGTTAGTAGCAGTGGTAGTCGCAGTCGTGGTGATTAAAATGTTGAAGGTGATGGTGATAATAGTGAAGCTTAATGGGGAAAGACCAAGCTTCTTGGATCAGGGGGTAAGCACCAGGTCTGAGCAGGTGACCGTAAGGGGAGTCCTGGGTCTGCAGGTTCTAATTAGATCAGGACTTTGCTGAAATTCTACTCAGTCATGTCACATTGGATGAGAAACCATATCCATTACAAATGGGTCACACACCCTTGTTAACCTCTGAAACAAAAGCAATGTCCCCTGACACTCATTCTTCTGCCTTTCAGAGATAGCAATGAACAAGAAAGAGGTAAATGGCTTCAGAAAGGGGAAAGGGCAATGAGAGAGTGGAGACATGATGGAGACAAGAAAGAGAAGAGAAGGCAGAATACAGACTTGCACATATAGGCAATCAGAGCCATTGTCTTCTGCTTTCAGAAGGTCTCAGCCTTCCACAGTGGCCATTTCTAGGTCCATCTTTCCTTTCTGGGGGGTCCAGTTCTAGGCATTGCAGCCAAACATTTATATAATGGGAGCCTGCTGCCACCTACTGGCACTGGCTCTATTCTGTAACACCTGATGTGCACACATAGCCCAGAGCAAGGAACACAGAGCGAAGGAGATGGGGTTCGCCAGAATCTGAGACAGCACTATGGGAGTATTTAGCTTGCAAAACTCCCTTCCTCAAGTTGGATCCTAAGTCACCCAAGGAACACCTTAGAAAATGCAGCACAGACAGGCTCTAACAAGAATCTACGGAAGAAGCAGCGATCATCAGTGTGTGAAATATTACCCTCTGGTGGTTAATGTGCTCAAGTGCAGGATGCAAGTCCAAGCCTTACAGAAATTCTCTGCAAACTCATAAACTTAGCAGGACTTAAAGCTCAGAGTGATGAAGATATTACAATTGCCCTTAGCCTTGTGGCTGACGTAATACTTTTAGGGATTCTCTTCTTGGTGTCTTCATCTTCATATTTGACATTTCAGCATATCAGCCTCTCTTCCACTGTGGGTGGGGGCTTCCCCTCTATGGGCCTCTTCCCTCCCTAGATCCTCCCAGACACCCTCGGTCTCTCAGACCCCTACATGTCCCCCCCACCAACTCTGACATAGTCCCAAAGTCCCTGTGATATCTCACCCTCTACTCTGTGGGTGGCATATTGTGTTCATGTAATTGGTGTTTATTTTAATGAACAATTGCTGTTTTGTGTTTTCAAATAAGAGTGTCAATGAAAAAAATCTCTGTCACTTTTTCATTTAAAAAAGACATTGTGATACCACCCAAAATTAAGGCCATTATCAAACACAGAGGTGTCCTACCTTTATTAATCTAAATTAATAAAAGCTGGGGTGCCTGGGTGGTTCAGTCAGTTGAGCATCCAACTCTTGACTTCAGCTCAGGTCATGATCTCACAGTTTGTGAGTTTGAGCCCTGTGTGGGGCTCTGTGCTGACAGTATGAAGCCTGCTTGGGATTCTCTCTCTCCTCTGCTCTCTCTGTCCCTCCCCCCTCTCAAAATAAATAAACTTAAGAAAAAGATAAAAATTTATTAAAAATAATTAATCAATAAATCAATTAATAAAAGCTATTCCTTAGACTGAAATCCACAGGTCATCACCTAAGACCCACAATCTTACAGCCATGGCTCTCCCAGTGATCTCTGAATACAGTTCTCTATTCCTCTTCAATCCCAGGGCTGTGGGAACATCCCCAGGTGAGCTCAGTAACTGTCATTGTCATTTGCCCAAGTATGGGTGGCAGTTTTTCTCCATTCCCCCCCACACCCGCTATACCCACACCCAACCCCCAGAACACTCACCTCTCATGTGCATCTTCAGTCTTTCTTCTACCTCCATGTCTTTGCAACTATAGTGGCCCAGGTCACATCCCTCTCTTCCCCGGGACCCTGCAATGTTCCCCTGACTGTTCTCCACACTTCCATTCTTAACTAAATACCCAGTCCCCTCATCATGGCCACACTCATGTTATGTCTCTGTAAAACCTTTCAAAGGCTTCTCATTACTTTCTGAATAAAATACAAACTCTTAGGAGGGTGTATTCAGTCTGGCATGAACTGATGTCTGTTCATCTGTCACACCCACTCTTTACTTGCCCCATCAGTCCCTGAGACTTCATTCAAGAGCTTCAAGGGTTAAGATCCTTTCTGGCCCAGGGTCAGCTCATGTGGTTGTTTTCTACAAGTACCAGTCTCCTTGATTTCTGGAGCTGGCTCTTCTCTTCCTTCAGATTTTAGCTCAAATGTCACCTCTTCAAAGTAATCTTTTCTGATTATTTTTGCTAAGTAAGATATTTGGAATAAATTTCTTTTTTTTTTTAATTTTTTTAACGTTTATTTATTTTTGGGACAGAGAGAGACAGAGCATGAACGGGGGAGGGGCAGAGTGGAATAAATTTCTTGAAGGCAATACAATATTCCTCTCATTCTCCATAATGTGCCTATGCCAAGCACAGTCCCTCAATCCACATATTAGATAAATATATATTTATGGGTCATTGGAGACCTTCTCGGTGTGAATAAGATGTTTCAGGGTAGACATCTCGCTGGCTGTAACTGCGAGGTTATATTGACTTTGAGGTTATTTGTTAGAACTCTCACTTTCAGTTGCCAGAGCCTGGATAACTCTTGCATTTTCTTGAAAAATAGCAAAGGCTTGGGAAGAAATGTCAAACTGCCAAATTGGAGAGGGATGACAATATGATCCTGGGAAGGGTGCCCCAGAGGTTGAATCATTCATCATCAATACTTGGGACTCTCTCTCAAGTGCGTCCTAGTGCCAAGCAATTTCTGGAAGACCAAACACACATTATCATTTTCTCTTTATAACCACCTATAGGCAAGTATACACTTGTTGATGAGAAAATCATCCCTGACATACAGTAGGCACAACATAAACTTTTTTTTGACTGACTGAATAAATAGATTCAATTTCCACCTTTAAAAGGGGACTTCAGGGGTGCCTGGGTGGCGCAGTCGGTTAAGTGTCCGACTTCAGCCAGGTCACGATCTCGCGGTCTGTGAGTTCGAGCCCCGCGTCGGGCTCTGGGCTGATGGCTCAGAGCCTGGAGCCTGTTTCCGATTCTGTGTCTCCCTCTCTCTCTGCCCCTCCCCCGTTCATGCTCTGTCTCTCTCTGTCCCAAAAATAAATAAACGTTGAAAAAAAAATAAAAAATAAATAAAATAAATAAAAAATAAAAAGGGACTTCACTGGAGAGTTCAGACACCCCAGGCAGTGCCAGTGACAAGATTACAGGTGTGGGGTGTGATGAGCCTGCATACAAATTCCACACTAACACTCTTTCTTGCAAGCTCCTTACCATTGTGGAAAGATTCATTCATTCAGTAAGTCACTTACTGAGCCCTGTGCTGGGGGCTGGGACTGCAGCAGTCAGCAAGGATACAGAGTGCCAGATGTAAGGCACAAAGGCACCACTTAGAGGTGTACAGAAAACAGTTGATGCTCATCCCATCAGTTGATGAGACCCCTGGCCTGGGCCTCATGAAAAGAAACTGCCATGGAGTAGGATGTGCTGTTGGTAGAAAGCTTATAAGGAAAGTGAATGTATCTCCAATGTGATGCTAACCTAAAGAAAATCCACCATGCTTCCAAGCAATTGATAATTCCAAAAATATTGGTGCTGGAATCTGGAGAAGGCAATAAGATATTCAAGGGAAACAGAGGAGCTACTGAATGAGGATGAGCCAGGCTCATCACAAGACTGGTAAGAGGTATCTCTTAGACTCTTGTGGAATGACAGTGCCTGACCTTTTGTCCAGGTGCGTGTGTGTGTGTGTGTGTGTGTGTGCGCGCGCGCGCACACACACACGCATACACACACACTTTATATTACAAAGATGTTTTATGGAATAAACCTGCCCTGTAAATATTCTTCAACATTGGATTCTCTCAAAAGCACAAAATTTTTTATGTTCATGACAAAATCTAAAGACAATATCAATAAGAAAATTCCTTACAGAATGAAAAAGATCTAAAACAGTATGCAAATAGTTGCATGAAACACAAATGTAGCTTGATGTATTAAGAAGTCTTCTTAGTTAAATTATTAAGAATTACCTGAACCAATACATTGAAAATATTCTGTATACAAAAGCCTCTTCTCAGAGATACAAATGCACAATAGAATACTCTCTGAAACAGAAAATATCTACAGTAAAAAATCTGGTTAATCCTCTTCAAACTTTCATAGATGATTTTGATCCTTGTGTCCTATTTTTTTATAATGGGAGAGTATGAGGACAGCTAATGCTTTTCAGTCACCTTTAGAAATAGGGTCCTGTGAAAATAAGTTGTGAAACACTGAAATAACTATCAGGGAAAGGAACAACAGCTACATAAAGAAAGGACTAGGATGAGTCTGACTGTGTTGAAATTTCTGTCAATATTAACTCATGGTTTTGAGCAGATAGATAATACAGTATGTTCTTGTGTGTATTTCCTAGGCCTACTGAGGACCTTAGAACAAGGTTTCTCAACCTCAGCATTATAGACATTTTGGGCCTAATAATTATTTGTTGTGGTGTCATGCTGTGTGTTGTAGGATGTTTAGCAGCATACTTGATCCACTAGGTGCCAGTAGTAGCTTTCTCCAAGTTATGAAACCAGAAATGTCATCACCAAATGTCCGTTTGGAGGTATTACTGCCCCAGGCTGAAAACAAGTGGCCTGGACACAGTGGCATCTTGGTAGCAATGAGCACAATTAGCATCTAGGTATTGGTTCCAAATACAACTCACCATGAATTCCAGCAAAAGAAACAAATATGAACCTAGAAGTTGTCTTATCAGAAAGTAAGGATGAGTTCAAAGCATTATAGACCCATGTCAACAGGAAAGAAGAACCAGCTCAAAGGGGCTCCCATGGCCAACTCTGAGACCATTTAAACATTGAAATAAATACTGATAAAATATTATAATTTATTGAGTAAAATTAAAAACCTTGAGTCAGTGATAGATGATGATAAGCAGATGATAGATAGATAGATAGATACATACATACATACATACATGTACATACATACATCTACATACATAGATGAAAGATAGATAATAGAGGAGAAGAAGAAATTCTTCCTTACAGTAGAATGAATACCAATTAATACATGTAGAAGAAATAATGAATTTAGAAACATTGCCATTTGACAACTGTGATAATATTTGATTCAGGCAAGAATTATTATTGAATGCTACAAAGTGAAAGTTTGGTTAAAAAAAAGATATAAACATATCTTCAAATTATTGTTTTACTTATTAATTCTTAAGGGGAAATAGTAACTTTAGAGTGGAGAAACCTGACATATATCATCCAAACCTAGAGATCAAAGTTAACCTCTATCAGCAATAGGACAAACTGATATTGTGAGACTCCTGTAGTGATGTCTTGAGGACACAACCTCAGTTGTATAATTTTCCTGCAAAAAATGCATAGACTGAATCTAACCTGTTGACAAACTCAGACTGAAGACATTCTATAAAACCATTGGCCTGTACTCTTCAAAAATGAAAGATCATAAAAACAAGAAAGACTGAGGAATTGTTCCAGAATAAAGAAGACAAGGAGTCATGACAGCATTTGATAAACTATACGAATGTATGATAAACACAACTGATGAACTATATGGAGTCTAGAATAGATAATAGTACCTATATGCATTCCTTAATGATTGAGATTATTGTGCCAGGTTTGTGTAGAGGATATCCTTGCCTTAAGACACACATAGGAGTGTTTAAGGGCACTGTGTCTGCAACCTTCTCTAAAATGGTTCAGAAAACCCTATAATTGTATGCATATATGTAAACCAAGAAGGATAAAGCAAATTAGCAAAATGTGAGCAATTGTACAATCTGGGTGAAAGGTATAAAGGAGTTCTTTGTATTATTCTTGAAATTTTTTGTAAGCTCAAAGTTATTTAAAATGAAAATTACCAATAAAAATGGAAATCAAAATTAAGTAATGTCCTGCCTTAGCACTGTGAGTCCCAATCTGGGTCCACAGGTTGATTAGGTCAGATGGCTAAGATCATAGAAACACACTTCACGGTTTTTATCAACACAGCATGGCATGTTTGGAGTAGATAGCCAAGCCATGTGTTTATTAAATTTCAAGCCATCTTATTATTAAGGATAAATTTCAGTAGCTTCCACATTTGACTGTTTCCTTGGATCAGGGTGATGGGAACTTGAGGGTGGGAGGGACTGTTGTGGTAGAAGCGTTATAAAGGCAGAGGAGATGAGAAATAAAGGGTCTTCTGCTTCTGCAAGATTTTGCCTCATCTCATTCCATCCTTCACCTCCCTGTGCCAGGGGATGTGTTCATTGCTGCTTCCCATTCTTGTTCTTCTTTTCATTCCTGGGTTTTCATAAGATATATACCCACCACCAGGATTTGGTGACATCCAACACCCCACACCAGGATTTGGCTATGATTTAGATAACACAGTAGCTACATGTCCCATGAGTGGTTTGGGTGTGAAGCAGGAAGAAGGGTGAATGCTTCATCATGAAGAACCCAGCATTTAATGAATCACAAAGCTTCAGACTAGGAAGGATTTCCTCACATTATGCCCTCTAATCTCTCCATTTTCATAGAACAGGAAGCTGAGGCCCAGGGAAGGGAAGCTATCATCACTTGGAGAACCACTACTTAGGAGTCATGGCTTCCCAGACATCCCAGGGTAGTAAAAAGAAGATAAAGAAGAGGCAGTCTTTCCAACAGAAGTATAACCAGCCGCTGTGAAGGTGAAATCCACAGGTCCATGGAATATGGGTGCAATGGCACATGCTCATTGTAAGTAGAATCTTGTTTTCTCTAAGATTTGGTAGATGTGATAAGACATGGACAACTAACTGTCTCCCTGGCTGAAATAGAAATTACATATATATAATGTCCTCTTCCATGTGACTATGCAGCACCGCCTTCTAGAAAAGGTGACATAATCCTTACTCCATTGCCTTTGAGCATAGTCATAAGACTTGCCTGGAATACCAGAATGTTAGCAGAAGTGAAAAGCACATAGACTTTTAACTGTGCATATGTGATTTGGATGGTCTTCCTGTTCCATTTTAAACCTCCACAAAAAGAACCTGATCCAGAGAACCAATACCCCTTCAGCATAAAGACACAAACTGTGCAGACCAGATCACCTGAATCACAGATTTGAGAGTGTGACAGAGAATGTGTATTGCTGTAAACCACTGAGTTGTTAAGGTTTTTACTATGCAACAGAAATGAATGCATGATTCAGCCCATTTTCCATATTGTATCTTTTTCAATCTTTTCCCAAATGAGCCTGTAACAACTGCCCCTGTAACAACTCACATCCCATAATAAGTAGTTAAGGTGGTTACTGTAAAGACTGCAAGCAGGAGCTTCAAATGTTTCCTTTTAACAAATCCTAGCTGGTGCCCATATCTACTTGGATACATGGATAAATGCAAGCAATCCTGATATCTGTGCAAATTACAGCAAGTATGTCCTCACTACCAGGTACCGCCCCCAAAGAAAGGAAGCTCCATTACCTCTTTACAGCACATCAGCCATGGAAAAGAAAAGGAGCCCAGGTCCATCACTCAAACCATGTCCTAAATCTAAAATGAAATGCTAAGACATAGGGAGGTAAAGGGAATGCAAAGAGGCATTGAATGGTTAGACCTTTAGGTAGGAAAATGCAGAATAATTTAGGAAGATAGAATCCATCTTTAGGTTTATAGATTGATGCACAAAAGAAACAAGACTGGTGAGCTTCCAGGATGGCTCACCCAATTCTGTTTGATTTCCCCTTTCTAATCCAACCCAGAAGGAGTGATTTCACCAGATCACATGATGAATAAGTGTGGAGACAGGATAAACTCAGCTCTCTTGACTCCATACCTTCAATTCCCTCCTCTGTACCTTGATACCATTATTAAGAAAACCATATCTTCTCTGTCCACATTTTAGGGGAATCTTAATTTTCTTCAAATACCAGTCCTTAAAACTGAAAATAGAATGGTCTGAATTCACGACTCTTCCAACGAGTTCCATGTAAGCATATCACATGTATGTATTAATGACCCCCAATGCATCAGAACTAGGGCACCCATGTCTTATAACCCGCTCCCATTCTGACTTTGGGCTTGGCCATGTGACCTGCTTTGACCAATGAGACACCATCAAATACAGTGGTCCTAGAGGCTGAAGCCAGACTTATTCATTGGAGCTTGTGCTCTTAGGAAGTTTCTCATTTGAAGAAGTACCATGGATGAAAGACTGCATGGAAAGAAATGCTCACCTGTGCCTGCTGAGCCTAACCTCTGATCTACTGTCCAACAATGCAATCACATGAGTGATCATAGGAGAAATCAGCAGAAAAGACTTCCATACAACTATAGAATTGTGAGAAATAACAGCTTATGTTGTTTTAAGCCACTAAGTTTGGGGTGGTTTCTTGTGCAGCAAAGATAACTGATAAATTCAGGACGTTCTGAACACCTCTCACAGCAAACAATGCACATCACCCATCTAGGAATCCAGAGAAGGCCAATTCCCTTGATCCATAGGCTGTGTGGTATCTTCTGCAGTCAATGATTTGCATGCTAGCTTGGACTTCACTCTTCTATCCTGAGTTCCAGCCTCTATTTCATTGCTATCCCATCTGTCTCCTCCTCTCTAGCTTCCATCCTCTTTCCAAAACACTAGTATATTCAGAACCCATCAAGCTGTACCAGACAGAATAAGCTTTCAATGTGTCCTAGAAGAGGTCCAGGACCAGTGCACAGAAGATTGCAACAAAGTGTCCACACATAGTCTGCACTCTGGTCCCTAAGCCCAGAACCCAACTGCCTACAGGATGCATCAGAGGTGAGAAGCAACATAATAACAATGTTACATGTTATGCCTTATACTAATTAAAGTTTTAATTGAAGGACAGTTGGAAGCCATTGAAGGCTTTAAGCCAAGAGTCACAATCCATCTTGCGGCATTGGTTTGGAGGGCAAAGGAGAGGAATCAGGGAGTATAGTCAGGGCACTTTGAAGATAATTCAGTCAAGGGACATCCATGGGCTTTCATATAGCCGGGGCAGTAGGGATGATACCTTTAAAAGATATTTATGAGAACCTTATGAGTCTTCAATTTTTACTGGCTGGGTAAATATGAAGAATAAAGAGGGAACAGTATATGCAGATAGGTAGGTAGGTAGATGCATAGAGAAATAAGGGAAAGAAGGAGAGAAAAAAAGCAAAGAAGGAGGAGGGGGAAGGGGGAAGGAGAAGGGAATAAAATGCCAGACACTGTTCTAAGCATTTTACAAATATTATCTAATTCAATTCTCCTGACAACCCTGAGGCAGCATGGCACACTATTATGTCACTAGAGATTATTGTTAAAATATATATGTATTTACTCCCTCCCCCTCCACCTCCATGCTAGAGTGTACTTCTCCACCACTTCAAATAGGCTGGTCCATGTGACTTGCTTTACACAATGTAATGTCAGCAGGTAAAAGTAACAAAAGATTATAAAAGTGTTGGTACATTTTACCTTGTCCCTTTGTGCATCTTCCATTGCCATGAGAGAACTTAGAAAATCTAGGCCTTTGGTCCATGCAGAAGGAGGAAAGACATGTGGAGCAGAGCCAGTCCGACAATCCCATTCAAGATCAACTGACTCCCAGCCAGACTGCAGATGTGAGAAAAATAGATGGTAACTGTTCTATTCCAGTGAGATCATGTCGCTGCTTGTTATACAGAATATTGCAGAATAACTCATCGATGCAGGGTATCATTGTCATCCCTGTTCTACAAATGAGGAAATGGAGGCAGCAAGAGATTAAATAACTCATCTGGTGGTGACAGCCATGTCCTTGGTCAGAATAATTGTTGAGAATAGTGATGCCATTAACTGAGATGGAGACACTGGTTGAGGGGCAGGGCTGTGTGCTAAAATGATGGACTTAACGTTGGACATGGATGGTGCCTGCAAGACCAACAGTGACTATATCAGTAGGCAGTGGAATGTGTGGCTGTCTTGTCAGGAGCCCTGAGCATGGTTGAGGGAGCCTAGAGAAGGAAGAGTGTTGAGTGAGAGCTGCTGAGGGTCTACATCTCCTGCCTGTGAGACATCCTGGTCCAGAAAAGCTCAGTCTGGAGTCCCTCATGCACTGCAGAAGAAAGAATGAAGGACAAGGCCTGATTGATTTATAATTTTCTCCATTATGAGAAATAATCACCAAGTTGAGAATAAAACCAGTGGTCCTTCCAGTGCACCACTAGATTTCACTTTCCCAATGTAGCCTAGAGTCACAACATACATTTTCCACATTTATTGTTGGTATTGATTTTCCTAAAATCATGGAATAAATGATAAACACCAGCTGGGACAGAACTCTTAGTTCCATTTGCTTTCGGTTGAACCTGGTGATTGAAACACACATTACCACCTTGTTTTTTGCAGTGATCCATTTTCATCTGCCATCCTTCCCCATGTGAGGAGCTGCAGCCTGCCTCGTCAGCCGCCCCACCTTGTTTGTAGTGGTCTTGGATCAGGTCTAGAAGCAGACCCTGGAATGGGATGCTTGCACAAATGCTTTCCTGAAGGAGTATTCCCCAGGAGAAACTAGTGTGGGGGTGAGAAGGGAAGCAAGAAAGAGCAGCCAAGCAGAAGTGGTTTCAGGTGAGTTCCAACCTCAGGGTGACTCCCAGGGTCCCTAGAGGGAATGACACCACAGAAGTTATCCCACCTGGAGGAAACAGGTTCCACACCCAGTCACTGGCCAAACACCTCTAGTAAGTCAGTGGGCCCCCCAGGCATGTCTGGATGAAGTAGTGCCCCTCAGCCAAGGAGCACCCCTCCAGAGATGTGCAGGTGTGAACTCCTTAGCAGCCAACATCACAGGAGCTGGGGACAGGTGCACTAGCCCCTTGAGGGATCTGGGACCAGCAGCATCTATTACAGCGAAAATCCTCTGCTTGATGCACGAAGAGGGCTGGCTACAGTGTTATAGCCTTGGCTCTGGAAGCCTGGTGTCCTGCACATTAACATGCACTCTCCAGGCAAGGCCTAGATGGAGTTAGTGTAGCCAGGAGGGTGAGTTGCTTTGTAAAGAAAATGCAAATGACAACCTCAAACAAAAGGAAGGCCACAGTAACACACAACCACACAGCCTGCAGATGCATTACCAAAGATGCATGGAGAACGTACTTCACAAACCCATGTGGGGTCCTCCCAGGGGCCTTCTCCATGATTTCAGACATGAGACCCACCGCAAAATGCTTTGTTCCCTAAACACCATGCAGCACACTCATCTCGCTTCCTCAGCGAAGAATCGCTTCCCTCAGCGCTGAAGTAGGACAGTTTTGACTGTTTCTTGTGTGTAATCTCTGTAGCCATCAACACAGGGCACACAGGGACTCTGCCACCAGCATGACCCAACTCCATCCCCTTTCTTGCCCCCAGGAAACCATAGCTGCCTGAGGCTGGGCTACCTCTTCCCTTTTCTGTGGATGACCTGGGCATTTAGGAGAGAATAAAAGGAAAAGGAAGGTGAGTTCAAAGAAATGAAACACAGAAAAAGAGTTTACTTTTTGCCACAGGATTCCAAGAACCAAATTCAGTAACAGGGCTGTTGATGATAAATGTTTAAAGTCCCCAGTTCAAAACACATTATACATAAGATAGGTCACACATAGAAATTTAAATGAAATTGCAAACAAGAAACATTCACACCCTTGGCTTCACCTACACTTTTTGTTCTAGATTCCTAGCTTCACTGTTAGATTTTTCCCTTCAATGATACTTTGTGGGGACAAAGAAAGAGGTGGCCCAGCATCAGGCATGTCCTGACTCACCTGCTCACTGTTTTCATGTTTGAGACACCCCCATTTCCCAGCCAAATTCAAATGCCTGAGGTTTTTTTCAAACTTCCACTTCTGTTTTTGCCCCTGGTGCTGTGTTCCTAACTCACTTCACCGAGGGGCTGAACCATAGCTGGGGTCGGATTGGATGACAGAAATGAGGTAATTCAGGGTTCAGGTTAGGTCTCAGAGGCAGCAGCCTCAGAGATCTGGAATTACAGGGACTCCATGAAGCTCCTGTCCACCCACATCTTATTAGGGACAAATCTCAAAATGTCTATCATTTTCCTTAGCCCCTACATCATTCAGTTTCTTCATTCAGACAAACCAAGCTTGTCTGGGACACCTGGAATGATGTAGCAGATGGTGCCAGGATAGTCCAAGCTTCAGATTCATGTTTCCATTGCAGCACCCATGGGAAGCCAGGAGGTTAAGTGGACAGGCCATGTGGGAGAAGCCAGATAAAAATGGTGTACCTCCTGGATGGAGGCACAACCATCTGAGAAGGCCCAGCCATGCCAGACTACTAGGAGAATATGTGCTTGTGTGTGTGTGTGTGTGTGTGTGTGTGTGTGTGCGTGTGTGTGTGACTTTATGTAATTTTCATTCAGTGCCCAACCAACATTTCCCAAACCACTCATTAAAACAGGGGTTTAGAAGTTTCACAAATTTCTTTAATTACCTCATCAAGCATGGAGGAATTTGGTGTTGGATTCTGGCATTTAAAGGTGTTATCTTGTTAATTTTTATTTCACACAAGTAACTTCCAGTTAATGGTGATTAGCTGTACACCTTCATCATTGGAGGAGTAACATGGCATTTGTGATTGCACAGTTTTGATTCAGGGTGGCTATGTCTTTGATTTCTGCCTAAAATGTCAACAAAGAATGCATTTGTCATTGTTCTTGGATGCACTGTAGAGTGAGCAAGGAAAGGGTAAGACTTAGAAAGCAAGGTGTTCCCATTCTGGCCTCAGTTGCTGGTACAATTGATTCAACACTTGTACCAAGGTGAGGAGCTGAAAATGGAAAATGTACAGTAAGTGCCAACATAATTTCCTCTCCCCTTTCATCTGCTAGCCCTAAAATCCCAAGGCATTTGCATGGCATGTATTTGAGAATGTCAGTGAGTAGTGAAGTTTCATTGAGGGTGATGGCTGATGACACATCAGAAAACATCATGATGATTTGACTTGTCACTGTGCCTGACACTGTGTGGCAATAGAATCCTGAGGAATGCCCAATAGCTCACCTGGGGAGATGTGTCACCTTCAGTCAGACAGTTAGGAAGTAGTCTCATGGAGGGCAATATCACTGTCACTGAAATTGCTGGTCTTTTCACTGCCACCATCTTGGATTTAGTGCATCTGGATCTCAAGCAGATGGAGCAATGCCCTGCTGGAAGCATGTCCTCCAGCAAAGTAGCAGTTGGTAGTTGGGCAAGATACTTATTAAATTATTTAATACACACAAATATTGCTCTAGAATTACAACAAAATGGCATGTTTTGTGTTCTAATCATAGCTTACAATGGCTATACTGTCATTTTACTGAAAATTATCAGAAATCCCGGAAGTCCCTGAATCCACAGTTAATCATACAGAAAGTAAGGAAACTAATCAGTGTTCTCTTTTATACCTATAGTGGGATTTTCTAATGCAGAAGAGCACAGGGCCCTGCAAGTAATTGAAACCAAGTATAAATGACTTAAGAGAAGAGATTCATTTGAAAGGAAATTAGGTGGTTCAGACACTTGGAGGAAGCCTGGATAGCCTGGCTCAGAACATGAATGCAGACAGAGGGCATCAGGCAACCAGAACACAGCCAAAGTCATGCCTCACAAAGCTCCTGGTTAAGGCAGCAGCTTCTGCCACCTCTAGGACACAGACACACCATTAGTGCATGTGAGCAGGCCCAACACTACTACACAACAGCTATGGATGCTGTGTCGCCCCCTTGCCTTTTAAACCAACCCTGTCCTTTTGTCTGCCTGTTCCCAACTTAAAATCCAAAATCAAAATGTCTGATTGGCCTATCCAAAGGCAGGCATCTGGGTCCTGTCTTCCAGGAGACAGGAAGAGGTATCTGGCTTGCCCAGCTTGCATAGCAGAGTATAGAGCCCTGACTTCCTCCAGAACATATACCAGGAGGAACCTCAAAGCAGAAGTGGATTCAGATAGCAGACAGTCCAAAAAGGTAAGCATTAAGGCTTCAAATACACTGTAGAAATAAAACAAAATTTTAGGTTTGGCTAAGGATCTAAATAACTAAGATTGCTCCCATAGTATATGCTAGCCAAAACTTCACTAGACTACACTGGAAGAGATTTTTGTTCATCTGTTTTCCCTCAATGCATTTCTGAGAGATAACTAAGCTGCTAGATTTAAAGTTCCTGGAGGCTTCAGAGTCATCAATAATGTCTTATTTAAAGTCATTGTTTTTATGATATTATATAAAATCTATGAATGCATTTTGTGTTGCATGGTGATTGAATGATTTCACTTGTGCTCATTAAGGGCACTAGTGCAATGCTAGTACTGTTCCTTTGATGCACTGGCACTCAGGTCTAGCCATATGGACCTACTCACATGTACCTCTAAGTGACAGGTTAGCCAAACAAGGAGAGTAGCAAATCGTCCAACAAGAAGCATAGCAGACGTCCCAGACTGAAGCCAAGGATCAACTCAACATCACTAATATTGTGCTTGCTGCTTATGCCCTGTGTCTGCAGGATGCCACATCTACAGTCTGTCGACCTCCCTTGGGAGCATGTCAGAAATGCATGTTCTTAGTCCACCCCAGAACTACTGAATTAGAAACTGCATTTTAACAAGCTCCACAGATACTTCATGTACACATTCAAGCTTGAGAAGCCCAGTCTACAGCACCTAGTTCCTCGGACAGGGATAGACTTCAAAGGCACTTACTGTCCTGTCTGGGGTTCTGCTTGCCAACTCCACCTATCTTGTCACCAGGGTCTCATCTCCAGCTTTTAGCAAGGATAGACCAAATTCTGAGATTGTTTTCTCACTGGGTTCCCTGTCTTAGTCTCACACCCCTGTGCTGTGGGCAGCCTCCTGTCATCTTTCATCATGTAATGTTCAAGCCCATTTTCCCCAGTGAGATTGTATCAAGGACTCCACACAGGGCTTCCTTTGTATCATGCCATTTCCCCTCCTCCTCTCTCAGACCCCTCTCCAAGGAGGCATGCACAGGGAAGGATGGCCCAAAGGTTAAGGAAGTTCCAGCCCTGTTTCTGAACAGTTTCCAGCATCTCCCGGGCAGGTCTTTCTGGTAAATTCTGAGTTGCAGACCCCACACTGCTGCCCTCCCCCTCCATTTGGGCATGAGATAAACACATGGAGGTCTATGAGGTAAACACATGGAGAGTGGCCAGCCCACCCTCAGGGCAGTCCTTAGCGGATGCTCAAGGCTGAGGAGTGGGATGTGAAAGGGGAAAGAAGAAGGCTCAGACTTCCTCCTAGTGGTGGGCCAGGAACATTCCAGTCCCTCAGGGAGGAAGTGAAAGAGGAAGTGCCTGGTGCACAAAGTCCTGGAGCTGAGGAAATCCCCATTCCTCAGTGAAAACCCTACTCACAAGCTGACATCTCTGGACCCTCTACAAGGGGACAGTCAGGTCTGTTGAACATATGTTCTTAAGGAACGTGTGCAATATGAAACAGGACAAACTAAACCTGTGTCTGGACACCATTTTACTGGAGAGCTGTGTATTTAGCGGATTCTGCACTGATTCCCAGACCAAGAGCCATTTTCCACCTTCTGCAATAAAAGGAAGGCCTTTTCCTACATGTTCCAGATGTTGTTTCTCGCCTATGAAGTACAAATAGCAACGCCAGTAAGCCTGAGATTTCTGCCACTCCGTCTTAAATATGAGAGGCGGCTGACAATAAAATCCTTTATTCTACCCTCTTCTGTTCTCAAGAGGAGAAATTTAAATTCTGGAAGGTACAAAGCTCGTATTTATCCATGTCAGTTAATGAGGAATGCCTGACAAAATGTTGAGAATTGAGAATGCTTAAAGAACTCAGCTTTAGAACCCCCAAAGGATTCCACAGTTGAGCCAAGAATAGCTTTTTCCCCCACCAATTATCTGTGTTGTTTTAATAAACTTTCAGGTCAGGATTACTATGCCCACTAATGATCACATCATTTAAAAATGTATTATTGACCCTCATATTTTTTCTTGAGGAATCAACACCAAAACCATGAATATGTTTTATTTTTTTTAAGTTTATTTATTTATTTTGAGAGACAGAGCACACAGGGGAGGGGCAGAGAGAGAGAGAGAAGGAGAGAGAATCTCAAGCAGGACCTGCACCTGATGTGGGGCTAGACCCCACAAACTGTGAGATCATGACCTGAGCTGAAATCAAGAGTTGGATGCTCAACTGGGCCACCTAGGTGCCCCATTGTTTTATAATTGACTTAGCCCTTCTACATTTAGATCTTTGGGACTGGAGGCCCTGAATGTTACTGAGAAGCAAGTGCAAGCTGAAGGTTACATAAGCAGTTACAAGATTACCAGGGTGCTTACAAATAGTGATAAGCCCGATGACTTTCATTCTATCTTTGCCATGGCTGGCAAAGCAAATACTGATGCCCCTTCCTGCTCCGCCCTGGGTGGATGTGCTCAAGGGGTCCCCTGCTTCACACCCATATCCCTTCTCTGTTCTCTGTTGGGCCTCACCTACTGCTTCCTATGTCCTACTGTAGTCTCCGCACCCTGCTTACTTCCCACTTCCATAGAAAAGGAACAGACTGGGTCTGCATCCCCTGAATGAATTCAACATCTACAAAATAGGGGTAATGCCTCCCAGGGTTGTCAGAAATTAAATAAGGACGCACATATAAAAGAACCTGGTACAAAGTTTGGTAGGCAATAAGTTATCTTAGAAGCATTCACTTCCCTGTCTTGTCCTCCATTCCTGCCTCCTGCCCTTTGTTCCCACCCTTACCCATAGTTGATCCCTACTTCCTTGCCCTGCAACATCACCTCTTTCCACAGCTTCAAGGTGAAAGGTATTAAATAACAAAAATTCAACTGAGTAAATTTTAAAGATCTAATTGGATTTATTAATCAATTTGTGAATCAGGCAGCATCCCATCTAGCAAGTAGAGGGACCACGGGGCAGCAGATAAGGAAAGGCTTTGAAAGGTAGAGGCAGAGAGGAAAAAATGAAATTATTAGCAAAAAATCTATTGTTTTAAGCTAAGTTGTCCCCCTAAGGGAAGTGAAAGGTCTATCCGTAAGTTTCCTAATGCTACCAGGAAACTCCGCTGTGGACTGGCTGAAGGCTACATCTGGGGGTGTGGGGTGAAACTACAGTTAGGTTAGATATTAAGACTTGGTTTATTGACATGGGCCCTTACTCAACCAAAGTGACATGTTAGGCCTGTGGGTCTTTGTTTTGTTTTACTGTTGTCTATTTGTTTAACAATCCCTCTCTTTGATCAGACTCAGCTTAACTGAGAGATGTGGTCAACATTTAAGGTGTTAACCCTGCTCCCAGCTACCACCCTGTGGTTCTTGCAACATCTGTTGCTCCTTGGAGTGGCCTTATGACATTTTTGCTTAATCTCTGTGACATTTACAGCTCATGACTGGGTAAATTTTTTGTCCTTTTTTTCATATTCCAGCCTTAGGGAGATCATTTGCTTGGTGGTTAGAGGCTGCAAACACATACATTTAAAGGTTTTAAGAGAATATAGCACACCAGGGGAATTATTATGATTACTATAAACAGGGTACTTCCCAATGCTAGGACTTCATTTCAGAGCCATGGTTCATCTGCAAGACCCAAACCAATCAAAATCAAATAAGTCAAAGAAAGACCCTATAGAAGGAGTCACTCTTTTAAGCCAAGTGGCTTGTTCAGTGATATTATGTAACAGTTTTAACTTCCCCAGAGGTGTTAATCTAGGTATAGCAGGTGGTGTTGGCTACAACAGACACCTGCTTCTTTAGCTAAAAGACAACCAAGGGCCATTTTATTATCAAGAACAACTTCAGCCATGAGTCTAAGGACTTTTTTGGGCTATTGCTTTAGCAGTACGTTTTGCAATAAGTTTAAGAATTAAGGAAAAGTTTCTGAATATAGCCTCATTTACATTATCCCTAAGCAGGAAAGTAGGGACCTGCCAAAAGGAGTGAATCCTGAAACATGAACACTTCCTGGTGGGTCCTTTCTAACTCAATGATGTAAATTTAGGGGAGTTGGCCAAGGAGATGTCTTATTTTGCTTGTGAAAAGTTAAGGCCACCATTAGATTTTCTCCTAGCCTAAAATAAAAGGTTGTTCTAAATTCCAGAGGTTACCCCACTCAGCAATGACCTGGGAGATACAGATGAGGCCACTATCTTTCCAAGCCAAAGGCAGAATAAAGAAAGAAAAGAAGGACAAAAGGTTTCATGTTCAGTTGAAGTATGAAGTTTGCTCCATCATCTTGGGTAGAGGCAGTCTACCTTAATATCAACTACTTCTCTTCATCAATTTGATTTGGAGACCTCCAGGTCTATACAGGACCAGGTGTCATATCCTCAGCTATGCGATGTGTACCCAAGGCTCAGTGCTTTCTAGTTTGTTTGGGTTTTTTTTAATTTTTTTTTCAAAGTTTATTTATTTTTGGGACAGAGAGAGAGACAGAGCATGAACGGGGGAGGGGCAGAGAGAGGGGGAGACACAGAATCGGAAACAGGCTCCAGGCTCTGAGCCATCAGCCCAGAGCCCGACGCGGGGCTCGAACTCACGGACCGCGAGATCGTGACCTGGCTGAAGTCGGACGCTTAACCGACTGCGCCACCCAGGCGCCCCAGTGCTTTCTAGTTTTGCAGCAGTGTTAGTCATCAAGAGCCCTTGGTAAGGTCCTTTCCAATGGGGACATGAGGGCTGTCTTCCTTTGATAATGTTTCCAGAATACCTTATCAGCAGGCTCTGAACTATCACCAACAGGATCCTTTGCATTGGGATCTAGGAAGGCTTCTCTAACCTGTTGATGACAAGCTTGAGCATAAACCTCAAAGACTTAAAGTAGCTGGCCATACTAGCATGAGACAAGAGATTGTATATTGATAGAATTCCAAGAAGTCTGCAAGATTTTCATTAAGGGTCTGAAGTGGGTGCCCCAATCACCAGAGCTTGCCCACTGGGAAACATTTTTTAACATTTTTTTCCACCGTGGGGGCATCAGGGAAAGACTTTAATCCACGTAGAAAACACGCAAGCAATGGCGAGAACATATTGATAACTATACTAGCAAGCAGCTGAATGAAGTCCAGCTGCAAGTATTCAAAGGAAGGATGTCTCAGGCCTCTGGAGACAAAAACAGTTTTCCTAGGATTATGGACCTGATGAGTCAGACATTGCTGGTGAACTGTTGTTGCAATAGGATAGAAGTCTCTGCATAAATACCTACTTGTAATTTGAGTCATATTAAATGCCCTATGGTGGATGAAAGAATGTAGCTGAGAAAAAACAAGCAGCCAACTTGGTTTTCTCATTGCCCTGACTTTTAATTTACTGCAGGGCTTTTGCAGAGCCAGGAGCAGACTGTTGCCTTATTCCTTGGCATCAGGATGACAAGTCTGGCAATAAAAACCATTTTCTGTAGAAGCAGAATTGACTTTATCTAAACGTGCCACAATCTTACAAAGACAACATAAAGAAAACTTGATATCACTTGTCATTTGACAATGCTTCCCATGCAATTGAGCATGTCAAATAAGCCTAATTAGTTTAGCAAAGGCTTTGGAATGTCCCAGGTCAAAAAGATTTAAAGCAGACCAAAAGTTTAAAAACAAAAACAAAAATTTTGTGTTTTTAACTGAAAAAAAAAACAAATTCTAATTCTGCACCAGCTTATTTTTGATATTAACATTTTTTCAACTTTAGTCAGTCCTGACCACAAATAGATTTTTTCCCAGAAGATTCTTTTTCTAGAAACTTTCTACAACTTTTTTTTTAAAACATTCATATTTTTGTCCTGAGTTTTCCCTCTTTAAATAGCCAGCCTCACCTTAGGACAAAATTACTTTTTTTTTTCCTCAACAAAAATGTATTTCTATGTTTTGTACTTTTTTTTTACCCAAAACACACATTTTACTTTCCTTGCATAGAGAATTGTTTTCCTTATTAATATTTTTAACTTTTAGAAACATTAATTTCTAGTGAAAGCTAAGAGGTAAGCAATGGTGAACTGTGTTGCACCAGCATTCTTGAGATTGACAAACTGATGAATAAATCTCATAATTTTTAGAAATGTACTTTTTCATAATATAATCTTTTAATATATTAAGAACAAAAAATGTTTACTAGCAGACACAAATTTATCCTTCATTTTTTTCTGTAATAAGACAAAAGTAGATAAACTCTGTTCTGTAATTAATGTTTTAATATTCTATCTTATTTGGAAATGATCTAGATATTTAATGAGCTTAACTTAATTTATCATGAAACCTAAGTCAGCAGAAGCACCTGGCAGACTAGGTCTGGAGCGCATGTGACTGTTAATCTCTGGGCCAGGAGTTCAAGTCCCTTACTGGGGATAGAGTTTACTTTAAAAAAAAATAATAAAATATAAATAAACCTAATTCAGCAAAACTTTAAGGTTTAGATTAGGAAAAATATTTGGGAGACTTATTTAAAAGCTTACCTATTTTTTTTTATTTTAATTGTGCCTATTTAATGTACTTGTTTTTAAGAATGATGTTTAGATTACTCAAAAAACTTCATGAGATATTAAAGTCAGTCATCCTCCCAAGCTGATTTTTTAAAAATATTTTGTAACAAAGATGACATCAACATCTTTGACTTTCAGGAAAGCCAAGCACAATAAAGGTTTTAATGCTGATAACTCTAAAGACATGTCTATTTTAATTAAATCAACAGTTAAAAATATTTTTCTATATCATGTGAACTTGGAAAAATAACTTGGGTTACTTTTTTTTGAGCATTTTAAAACACTCAATACTTACAAGTGCTTGCCTTTAAACTAACTAAATAGGGTTCTTTGACTAATTAATTTTAGTAATACTATCAGAGCTGGAAAAATATCTCACACTTACAACATTTATATGTGGACACACACAGGAACAGATGGAAACACGCTATAGTTACTAATATTGTGGAGAAGATTTTTAAGATTTGTATTTGTCCCCAGAATTGATCTTAAGGCGGAAGTGCTAGAGTTTGGGTACAAGAGCCTTTTCAGAAGTTTCTATGTCTGAAAGGTGTATTTCTTTTTTCTTCTCCTTCTAATTCTCCTTCTTCTTTTTCTTCAGTCTCAGGTGTTTGTGGACTGCGTTCACATATAAAGACATGATAAGATGGATAACTTAGATATATAACGGACAGAGAAAAAACAAAAAAACAAAAAAACAACCCCTTCCAGGAAGGACTTTGATTTTTCCTAAAGCCAATAATTTATAAGCCTTTTAAATAAACAGGGGCAGTTTGGGGATTGGTAAAGAATAGATGACCTTTGAATTGCCTTTAGAACTGCATTTCTAGTTTTGTAAAGATCTGTGAGATAAGGATAGCTGTTTTCAATTCCTCAAAGAATTGGCTTGTAACTTAAATGACATCATAGGCTGATTTACCTGCTCAACTATATTATATTATCTTTAATTTGCTTTATTTCCCTGTGGGTACATAGTTCTAATTTTAAATATTCCTTATTGTATTGAATAACCCTTCTTTGGTATAAGAGGAGGCCCCAAAAAGGGGCAAAGAATATTACCTGTTCAATATCCAGAGTCACTCTCAATGAGAGCCAAAAGAAAGAACCAACAGCCTGCATATCCCAGGCAGGTAGAAAGTCAAGCCCAGTTACAAAGGGACAAACAAGAAGGCAGTCAGTATCTCTGGGAAAGAAAGGGCCAATAGGTCTGGATTTAGAAAGGAGAAGGCAACGTGAATTTTCTTTTCCTTTCTCAACTGGGCACTATTTGCAGAGATTTGGAAGAGCTGACCATGGTAAGAATTTTCACCCTTTGCTGGTTTCTGCCAGTTTTTGCAGGATCCCCTCTGCAGGCTTGGTATCTCCCAGATACCTTGGCTGTTTAAAGCAATAATGCAGCAGATTACCAGAAAATCCCTCAGTTTTGTCAATTCTGGGAAGGATCCATTTGGGGGCCCTCTTTTGAAGGTAGATATGGGGGTAAGGACATTAACTTGGTGGACTTTTGTTTGCAGTTGTGGAGTCTTTTTAGAGTGAAAAACCATGCAGGCAGAGGTTCAGTAGAATGAGCATTCAAAAGAGGACAGAGGGGGAGCAGTAGGAGTTACACAGGTACCTCTTACATTTTCAGTTCATAAGCCTTTTGCAATGAATCTTTCAATGAAACTACTTTGGAATTTTGAAATCTTTTGAGGTTCTTACTTGCCAATTGAAACAGGTATCCTGTGCAGTTTAATTTGGGGACCTTGTCTTCAAATGTACTTCTTAAATGATCTTATCTAATTGGAACGTTCCTCATAAAGGCCATTGCATTTCTAGGTTGTAATTCTCCTGAGGGCTGGCAGCAGCTTGGTAGTACCCTAACTGCAAATGGGTTATAACTCACATTTCTGCCTGGCTTTATTTTGGAGCCCCCAGCCTGATGCCTACCAAGCCAAATTCCTCAAGACATGAAACAAGCTTAGTAAGATGTTGCCATCTTTCTAGATGCCTGTAACTTCTGGGACCTTCCTTCTTAGGTATAAAATAAGCAGGGGTGCTGAAAGGTGGTGCATTTGACTTTAGAATTTAAGCGTATCATTAGCTAAGGTTTTGGGTCTCTCAGAGCCAAACTAATACCTAAGAGTAATGTGTTGTAGGGTTGGGATTATGCATATTTTGCAGTTACCTCATTGCAAAGAAGTTTTCTTGAGGTTGGCAGGTGACCTGGGGTCAATCTAACCCATTCTGAGAACCAACTTATGCCATCATAGGAGTCTTCTTGAGGTGGTAAGTGCTCTAGCAGCCTTTGAATGCTCCACCTGTGCCCACCAATTTCATGGCTTTTGGCATCTGAAATCCCCATTAGCAATAGCCTTTATTTACACTAAACAGAACAAACACATACACCTTACTAGTATCCATGGTAATCAAGAGATGTTACTGTATTATGGTCACAAGAAAGGCCTGTGTGCACCACCACCAATTGCTGTGGAAACTTGCTGAGATTTTTGACCCAGGGAATTGTGGTCTGAAAACCTAGGAGCTTGGCTCTAGACCACTCCTTCTAGCAGCCCAGCTGGGCTCCAGGCAAACACTCCAGCTCAATTGGCTCTGGGTCCTCACTATTGGCCAGTGCAAGCTAACCCACCCTGTAAAGGAAAGCCAATCTGATCAGGAGCTCTAAGGCAAGAAATGCAAAGCTCGGAACCAAGAGAAACTTACCCACTCAAAGGCTTTGTGATACCAGGCCTGTGTTTCTCATTGTGCCCAAATGCTGCCACAAGTCCTCTTCCATCCCAGCACGGCCGTCAAATCTGTTATATAACAAAAATTCAACCTAATAAATTTTAAAGATTTATTAATCAATTCATGAATCAGGCAGCATCCCATCCAGCAAGTAGAAGGGAGTTCCAAAGGGTTACAGATAAAAATAGGTTTTGAAAAGTAGAGAGGGAGAGGAAAAAATAAATTTATGAACAAAGAATCCATTATTTTAGGCGAGATCACCCTCTTAAGGGGAAGGAGGGGGGCTGTCAGTACATTTCCTTGTGCTGACCAGGAAACTCCCCTGTGGACTGCTTGAAGGCTGGTTTCTGGAGAGTTGAAACTACTGGTTTAGGTTAGATATTAAGTCATGGTTTACTGACATGGTGCCTTGAGTCACACCATTTTAGGCCCCCTTTTTTTTTTTTAACAAGAGAATTGAATTACCTAAGTACCAAAGTGATAATTCTAAGAACCTACATATTCATAGGATAACCCTTCCTGTCACAGATCCCTTGGCCTTACTTCTTCATATGTTCCTTAGACCCTCACCCACCAAGGGAATCTGGGTCAGCACAGTCATGAGGCCAGAACAGGGACATCTGAACAGGGACATTATCTCTTATAATGTAAATTGTAAGTGATATTTGCTAAGTGTTCAGCTTGTAAACAGAGAGGAGCAGCAATCCAAGACAATGTTTGTCTCGGGGCTACAATTTCAGAGTCTTCTCCCTACATCCCCCTCCTCCCACCTAACCACCACCATGTGCCCTGAGAAGCTTGCACTTGGAGCCAGACTGTGAGTGATTTTCATAAGACCTGAAGCCAAGACTCAGTGAATGGCCTTTTTGTAAAAATTTGTAAAAAAATAAAAATATGTGGTAACATGTGGGTATGCATTGTCGCTTCCATCAGGGAGAATTGTCTTGTCTGTAACAAGTTCCCGCAGAACTTCAGTCAAGTTCTATGTGGCATTTGGGTCCAAGCAGTGACGTGAAGCCACAGCTTTATCCCTGATCCATAGACAGAGTCACCTGCCTCTGCTGGTCACTTTGCACCACAACCCAAGGGCCTGGTGGCATCCCAACCAAAACCTCTGAGTCCTCCTGGAACAAACTTAAAAGAAACTTTGCAGCTAGAAGTCTCTGACTGCAGACACCATGGTGTGATTTTCAGACCCAGGTAGGATTAATTCCCTGACTCATGTGCTTTTGAATAGGGAAAAGGTTAACATTAGGCAGAGAGAGATAAGGGACCTTCAGGGAGGCAGACTCCCTGCCAGGGAGGCTGAAGAAGCAGTGGGGTTTGGGGGGGGGGGGAAGGATAAACATATCCCAGACCCACCTGGGTTAGGTGTCATGCGTGGAGTCACAAACTTTCCGATAAGGTCCCAATAAAAAGTCAGGGACAGAAATCTTCAGCGGCTACCCAGTCAAGACTCCTCTCACTCTTGAAAGCTTTGCACTTTCCCTCAATAAACTCTATCACTTTGCTCACTGTCTGTTGTCCATGAGATTCATTCTGTGACACAAAGACCAGCATCTCTCCCACCCTCCTGTAACACTTTGACCTTTAGCCCACAGCCCTTGATGCTCATTGCTTTGAGAATCACCTATAAACAGTGAACACTATGGATGCCTGACCCCCACCATGGAGTAGTGACTAGAAACACTGGGGCGGTGCCCGGCCTTGAATGGCAGCCAGAGGACTGTGCTTTGTGACCAGGAAAATAACCACTGGCTGGATCTTGAGCCAGCCTCTCAGAGACACAGCTCTTGTGGATGTCAGCCTCAGGTGGGCTATGTGTTGTTCCCCTTGTCCCGATCCCAGAGGGGACAAAGAAGAGAGTCCCTGTGCCACAGAAGGAGGACAGGGGGTAGTTCTGCCCACTCATGCAGGATATGGAGATCATAGATGGCAGAGGACAGGGTGGGGATCAGAAGGGAGGAAAGAAAGGAGGAACAGCCTAAGGTCTGTCCCTAAGACCAGGTCCTCCTTCACCGGGTACTGCCACAGCAGCAACCCTCAGTGTGGCTCAGCAGCAGGAGGCAGCAAGTGGGATCAGGCTGGGCCTGGGTGGTGTGTGGGTGCCCTGGGCTCTCCCAGAGACTCAGCCATTAGGTCCTCTCCTTTGGGGACCCCCTGAGATTCATCCTGACTCTTCTTCAGGGTCAGGCTGCCCAGACACAAGCAAGCACCAGTCCCTCTTAAATACATTTTTTCTAATTAATTACTCTGGTGTATTTCAGGCACAGCACTGGCTTCTAAATTTAAATTGTCTTGATCCATTTCCAGCCACCAGTGGGCATATTTAAGACCTATATACTTTGATGATTAAAGCAAAAACATGCCTTTATAAGTGGCATTTACCAGGGAACCCTGAAGTCTTAGAATGGGGCTTCCTAACAAAGCTCACCCTAAGAGTCTCACATATTTGACACAGAGAAGGAAGTGCATGGGATATTGTGACTCACATGGACACACCACCACCTCCCTTGCAGGCCAGTGTTCTGGGGCTCTGCACTCACCACAGGAGAGCCCCACCAGACAGCCTACTGCAACCAGGAGCCTAAAGGCAATCACCTGCTAGTAATACTAATAGGTTCAGGTAAGAATCACCAATAGATGCTAAAACCACTGGAGAAAGTGACTGGAAAACAAGGATACTTACAGAGTTTCAAAGAATCTCCCTACAGATGACCTATTAATTACAAAAGGAGCAAGATACATGAAGAAAGATGTCAGACAGTACCTTAAACAAATGATCAAAATCAGTGTCACTAGGAATGGGACAAACCCACATGGTGTGTGTGTAGATATGATGCCCTGAGTAGGACAGAGCACTGCCCATGTGGTGCTTCTGACAAAAATGTTTACCCTGAATCTAATTGCCAAGAAACCACTGGGCAGACCCAAATTAATAATCCAAATACAGTAGCATATATAAACTATTTATTTACTTATTTGTTTATTTATTTATTTATTTATTTACTTATTTACTTATGTATTTATTTTCTAAGTGATCTCTACACCCAGCATGGGGTTTGAACTCACGACCCTAAGATCAAGAGTTGCATGCTCCACCAACTAAGCCAGACAGGAACCGCTATAAACTATTAGTATATAAACAATAAAGTGTTCTATACTCTTAAAAAATGTAAGTGGCAGTGAAAACAAAAGCAGAGAGTTGTTCCAGACTAAAGGAAATTAAAGAAACATGATACCTAAATGCAAAGTATAATCCTGCCGCAGATCCTGGACCAGATGGAAAAAAATTCTGTGATCGACATTTTGGGGGCAATTGGAATTTTTAGAAAAAAATGATTATCAGATAATAACAGTGATTAGTGTTAAATTTTCTGAATTTGATCATTATGTTGTGATTATATATACATTTAAAAAAACAGAAAGAAAATCCTTTTCTTAGGAATACTCCTTTCTTAGGCAGAAATGTTTAGGTGTAAAGGGCCATAAAATCCACAAATCTCAAAAGGGTTAGCAAGAAATTATAATTAAAATATGTGCATTGAATATATAACATTAGATTTCAGATGTCATTCCTGACTCTTATAATGAGCCTGATTTTCAAAACATGTTTTCTTTCAAATTATTGTTTCTTTTAAGAACATTAAGGGTTTATAGACTAGAATACCATAGAATAAAACTTTTTTGAATTCTGTATAAAGTAGAGTTAACCAACTCTGAGTGAAGCCTTGGGGACTTACTGAGAATTAAGTACATTAAATAAAGTGGTGAACCTTTTACTACCTTCCCAGTCTATGTAGGCTCATTTTATACTTGCTTTTGAATTTCTAGGTGGTTGATTTTGCTGGAAAAGTAATTTCTAGATAAAGTGTAGCAATTTTAAAATAATTTAGTAGTGGTGTGGTGCCTGGGTGGCACAGCTGGTTGAGCCTCTGACTCTTGATTTTCAGCTCAGGTCATGATCCCAGGGTCATAGGATCTAGCCCTGGTGTCAGGCTCTGCACTGAGCATGGAGCCTACCTTCTTTCCTTTCTCCCTCTGCTCTTCCCCCAGCTCAAGCACTTGCACGTGTGCTCTCTCTCTAAAATTAAAAAAAAAAATAGTAGTGGTTAGAAAATTAATTTATTTAAAAAAAATTCTTAGAAAATTTCACATATGTTCCTGAAAAGTTCTATGCAGCACAATGTTTGTAGTCTATTTAAGGAGATCTTGCAACGATTTTTCTCTGAAGTATTAAAGAATTAGATACCATATGCTTGTTCTTCCACAAGTTAACTTGCTTAGATAAGGTAATGTTGGTTTCTTAGTTTCTAAGTGTACACATCAACCAAGATGTTGATCATGAAAGGACTTCCATTTCCAGGAATAAGGCAGGATAGGGATCAGACCAACCTCCTACTAGTAACAGCCAAAACTGTTTATTACAAGAAATGTGGGAGTTTTTATTGTTTTGTTTTGTTTTGTTTTACTTCTTAAAAGTATCAAAGATCTGGTAAGACAGTAAGAAACTAAAGTCTCAGACAAAGGGAAAACAAGGGGCATCGGAGTGGCTCAGTCAGTTAAGCATACAACTTCAGCTCAGGTAATGATCTCACGGTTGGTCAGCTTGAGCCTCGCATCAGGCTCTGTGCTGACAGCTCAGAGCCTGGAGCCTGCTTCAAATTCTGTGCCACCCTCTCTCTCTTTGCCCTTCCCCTGCTCATGCTCTCTCTCTTTCTCTCTTTACCTCTCTAAAAATAAAAAAAAATAAGCAGTAAAAAAGAAAAGGAAAACAAGATCACTGAAAATCATGTGGCACCTTAAGGCTATTTTTGAACGAAGAGCCTTTGCCAATTTGGGCAAACTTGAACTTTTAATTTTATATGTTTTTGTCATATGTGTATATGTGTGCATGTATGCAGGAGAGAGGAATAAAGCAAAGGCTAACAAGTGGTATATGGGTGTGTACCTGTCAGGTTTAAACTAGAGAAACAGAACCAAAAATGAATTTGTTCAGAGGTTTACAACCAGGCAATGGCCTGTAGGATTGCTGACTGGGAAGGCAGAAAAGACAAGGCGCTTGGGAAGGGCAGGCTGGAACTCGCAGGTGCAGGCAGTTTCTTCTTCCTCAGGGAAACTTAATTGTGCTCTGTAGGAGCCTGGACAGGCTGGATCAAGCTCATCCTCTTACCTAAGCTCATGTCCCTTCCTGAAAGCAAACTGACTAGGAACTCTGATCGCATCTACAAAATGCCTTCACAGCCACACCCAAAGTAGCGTCTGATTGAATGAGGACAAAGGACTAGCCAAGATAAAAGTGACCATCCAGTTTTGCAACTTGTCTATGATTTTGAAATCTTTCTAGATAGAAAGCATGAAACACTGTGCTACCCAATTCCTTTCTCAAACCGTAGTTTGTGAAGGGCACTGCAGTATAGAGTCTGAGGACCTCCCAACCCTCCTGCTTCTCTGACCCTCAATTCTGACCCTGTGATTAGTGTACAGAAATGATTGAAGGACCAGACCTATGTTTCATTAACACCCTGAAAAAATTAATTTGCAGTCTCTGTGATGAAGTGTTATGCCTCAGTCACATGAGGCCATGTTTCTCAAATTAATGTGCTGTGACTCACTTGTTCCTCACAAAGAAGGAAAACAATATAGGTAAGAAACTCACATCTGCATAAGAAAAGGAAGAGCAGGAGAGAAGGAATAACTGAAAGCAAAATAAATTATTTTATTTTTCTTACTTATTTTATTTTTCTCTCAGTTCCCACAAGCTAACCTGAACCAGAGTAATGTATTGAACATACATGTTAGCACAATATAGGCTTCTCCCCAAAATAAAAATTTTCTATACTTTAATTTTTTACTGTTTTTCATTGTTTTGTTTTGGACCCATATCCCAACTTTCCCAAATGGCTGTTTTTCACTTCTTTCTTCTCCCTCTTGCAGACTGACATGAGTAGTTTCTGCACAGGCACATTAACACCATTGCTATACTTATAAGCAAGTATTATAGTGAGGTAAAGGTAACAGTCAGTCTATGGTCCATCTGCACAGGTGTGAGTCAGGGGCTGAGTTCAAACTGGTCTGGGTAGTCTGGGCTGGCTGGGTAGCTGTTAGCACTCAGGGATAGTTTCAGTTTGCCTGAGTTAAGAGATAAACTGCCTGGGTGGCTCAGTCGGTTGGCTCAGGTCATGATCTCAAGGTTCATGCATTCCAGCTCAATGTCGAGCTCTGTGCTTACAGCTCAGAGCCTGGAGCCTGCTTCAAATTCTGTATCTCCCTTTCTCTCTGTCTCTCTGTCTCTCTCTCTCAAAAATAAAGAAACACTTAATTTAAAAAAAAAAAGAGAGATACCCTGAAAAGAAGAGCTTAAGGAAAAATGTGGGACAAGAGTTGGTGAGTACAAGCAGGTAGCTATAAAAGTCAGGTCTTGGGTTCTACCTGGTGACATAGCATCAACTGGGTGGAGTATATCAAGAATAGCTCAACATGAAGCAGTTTTATTCTTGTGACATCCCTCAAGTGCATAAAACATGCTTCTGTGGAGGAGGGGTAAGAACCAGAGGAAAGTGGAATTACCTCTTAACTGATGGTACTTTAATAACCAGCTACTTTCAAACAAATACATTTAGACCTTGGCTTTCTTAAGACAGCTGTGTCAGCCCTTTTTACCTTGTTAATAGAAACTTAGCTCTTTGCGTAGGTTTCATTTCCTGCAATTTCTGAGACATTAAAATCAAGTGGAATAATGTACTGTTTCAATTTTACTTTTTCCCATGTCCCCTGGGGATCCACCCTTGCTTGTCTTACTGAAATAACTCCAATTCTGTAAAACAAAAGCTATAATGGGAGGAAATGTTGACATCATTTTCTCAAAAACAACAAAAACAAGCCTTAAGGGTGTCAGAAAGCCCTCTTGCTCAACTCTAGGCCCCAATAGTTAAAATCAGAAATAGACAAGACTGCTTAACTCCTGCTCTAATTAAAACCCATTGTGCTTATTTCTTATCGCACTCTCTTGAGGCATTGACAAAGAGGTTTTGCAATAACCAGAACATTCCAATCTCCAAACCAGAAAAGCCCTGATAGCAAAGAAATGACCCCACGGGTCCCTTTCTGGCCCAACATCAGGGGCTGAACACTTAAGACCCCATCTATGATCACATGCTCTTTGCCTGCGCTCCTGTAAGTACCTCTCTGAACTTCTCTCTATAAAACTCTAGGTGTCCATCTTACTGGTGGAGAGGTCAGATGTTAAGGTCTACCACCTCCCCCAGTGCCAGAACCTGAAATAAATCTCTGTCTCTTTTCCAAACCCTCATCTCTTGAGCTATTGGCTTCTCTTACAGTGAGTGTATCCAAATTTGTTCCACAACAGTATTGGCAAACCAGCCAGGAGCTGTGCTCTCAATTTCTTCAGCCCCCTCAGAATTCTCCTGGATGGAGCAACAGCCATGGCAGTGCACCAGGGCTCACCTGTTTATTTCCTGAGTTAGTGGCTATGGTAGATCAATTGGTAACAAGACCACTATTCCAGTTCATTCATTGATTCAGCTAACACTTACTGATCCCTCTTATATGCCAGGTACTACAAATCACAGTGAACAAAACAGACAAAATATCAAGCTTACATTCTAGTCATAGAGACAGAAAAGAAGAAAAATATAAACCAGTCAATCAGAAAGTTCAAGGGAGGGGCGCCTGGGTGGCGCAGTCGGTTAAGCGTCCGACTTCAGCCAGGTCACGATCTTGCGGTCCGTGAGTTCGAGCCCCGCGTCAGGCTCTGGGCTGATGGCTCAGAGCCTGGAGCCTGTTTCCGATTCTGTGTCTCCCTCTCTCTCTGCCCCTCCCCCGTTCATGCTCTGTCTCTCTCTGTCCCAAAAATAAATAAACGTTGAAAAAAAAAATTAAAAAAAAAAAAAAGAAAGTTCAAGGGAAAAAAATAAATAAACCAGGTAAGGAGGATGGGAAGGTGGAGAATGGAGGGGTGGGGGGCACAATTTTAAAAAGTGAGGTCAGGGAAGTTTCCACTGAGAGCCTGATCTTTAACAGCCCTTACTGAAGTGGGGAACACCTGAGTGATAAAGAGGGGTGGTCAACCCACAGTGCGGTTTGGGGCACGGGTAGATTGGGATGTCTTGGACCACCCAAGTGGAAAGGCCATCAGATAGATTTGGAGGTAGGATTCTGGTACCAATTAATAATTCTGGTCACCAATTCAGATGTGTGTTTTTTTCCCCCACACCACCAAGCCATTCTCCAACACCAGTGGGGTGTCCTATAAATTCATTCAATTCTGACACTGTCTACCTGGTGATTGTTAAGGGTTCAGTCCTACAAGACTCCCCCCACACACATACTTCACATGCCAGTCACATGTCCAGGTTATCACCTGTGCTTCTGACCAACATGCTAGAAATTAGAGGTTCCAACAACCCCCTTCTTGGATTCTATTAACTTGCTAACACGGCTCACAGAACTCAGAGAAACACTATCATTCAATGGTTTATTATAAAAAGATATAACTCAGTCTCTCCCTCTCTCTCTGCCCCTCCCGCACTCGTGTTCTCTCTCTCTCTCTCAAAATAAATATTTTTTTTAAAAAAGCCATAACTCAGGAACAACCAGATGGCAGAGATGCCCAGGGCAGGGTGTGCAGAAAAGGTATGGAGCTCCCATGCCCTCTCCAGGTATGCCACTTTCCCTGAATCTTCAAGTGTTCACCAATCTGGAAGCTCTGGAAGCTTTTGGGGTTTTATGGAGGCTTCATTACATAGTCATCAATGATTGAATCATTGGCCAGTGGCAATTCATTCAGCTCCCAAAGCCTTCCCTCCCTAGAGGTAAGGCAAGGGCGGGGGGGGGGGGGGGGGTGCGGCAGGTTGGGACTGAAATTTCCAACCCTCTAATCACATGGTTGGGTCCCCTGACCTCTTTTGCTGGGGGGTCTAAGAGCCACCTCATTAACATGATAGGAGACACCTTTGTGCTCTCATCACTTAGGAAATCTCCAGGGTTTTAGGAGCTCTGTGCCAGAGTCAAGGACTAAAACCAAATACACATCATGTTATAAATCAGAACATCACAGGACTTAAGGTGGCAGTTTTGAGCTGGAGCTATCTGGTGGCACTGTGGGTGCAGACTGGTATTAAAGTCACCAGACTGGATGAGACTCCAAGGTAAGGAGCACACCTAGAAAAGAGGTAGGAGGCCTGAGCCTGATGAACCCCTTAGGACAGGCCTGGATGAGGTTCTTGGGGATGAGGCCAGACTGGAATTTCTTCATATCTAGACCAGGAGAGATAAACAATTCTCCCCGTGTCTTGGAATTAAGGAAAGAATCAAGATCATACTGCCCTTTCAAATCCACCTGAAGAGAACCCTGGAGAGACAGGCCAGGCAGAATCTGGAGCCCTGGACTCTTATCTTCCTGCAATCTGGGTCAGTTTGTCATGTTGAAGTACCTGTTTATGTCTTTCTCCTCATCACACTCAGGACTTCTGGAGGGCAGGAACTGAGCTTTTACCTTCTTCCTAAAGTCAGTATCTGACATCAAGTGTTCTGTGAGTACCTACTAAATCAGTGAATGATGAATAGCACAGCTCAGGAACTGATACCATTTTTCATGGAGGATAACTAAGTGCAAAGTGGATCTGCCATGGTGTGACTCAGGTACAAGACTGTAGTATATATAAGAAGAAGTGACCATCAGGGGACACCACCCAGGATCTCAGGCCCAGCATCACACCACTGAGGACACCTGCACTTATAGATATTTGCAAACAAAATGAAGCACAAAATGCTGCTGTGAACCAAGAACATTCTCTTCACTGCTTGGTTATAATTGAGTCAGGCATATATTTCTGAAAAACTTTGACAATTTGTAAGCAAAAAAGTCTTTGTACACTTTGTAGGGGGCAAGGACAGGCCACTCCAAGATGGATCATTTAATCTCAATTAAGATTATTTTGAGTTCAAAAGCAATCAAAGCCCAGCATATTAAGGAAAGCTCTTTACCTCCCTTACAACTGCCTAAAAAGAATTCGGATAGAGGGCCTACTCCAGGAAGAGAGCTCTCACCAGAGACAACTACATTATGATATAGACTAAGTATGATAGACAGGGAGGAACCTAGCAAGGCCTGTTTGATTAATGTGCTTTGATTAACTGTTTCTGTGGGCCCAACTAACATTTGTTGCCAAACATTTATTCTTTTTCATTCTTCATGAGGATTACATTCCTTCCCTTTGAAGTTCCAAACCCTAACCCTTCTCCTAGTTCAAGATGACATATATAACCTCAGTTTGCCTATCTTTGGAATTTCTATGTCTGTGTTGGATTCCTCATACATAGGAAATTAAATTTTATTTTCTCCTGTTAATCTGTCTCAGCAATTAGATTCTTAGTTCAGCTAGAAGGATCAAGAAGAGGATAGGAAATTCTTGTTCCTTTACTGACCTGGTAATTACAATTCTAGGAAGAAAATAATCCAATATATCCACGAAGACTCTTTTTTATATATATATAATAGTGTATATCACATTATTACTCATTATGGGGGGGGAAGCCTGTGAATAGCCTAAAAGTCTAGCATTAAAAAAAAATTAAGCTATGGAATAACTAGTTGAGTAGGTACTAACAAATAAGATTTATTTATAACTTAAGTTTTTTGTTTTTTGGTTTTTTATTCGAGAAGAGAGAGAGAGAAGAGCATGAGTGGGAGAGGGGCAGAAAGAAAGAGGGAGAGAGACACTTCCAAGCAGGCTCCAGACTCAGTGGGGAGTCTGACAAGGGGCTTGATCCCAAGACCCTGGGATCATGACCTGAGCCAAAATTAGGAGTCAGACGTCCAACCGACTGAGCCACCCAGGCACCCCAAGTTATTTATTAGTAGTTAATTTCAGCAATTTAGACACTTGGTTGATAGAGCAGAGTTTTCAAAGACAATTTAATACATGAAAATGTTCATGACATAATGGCAATGCAGAAAAGCAGCACTGAATTACCATCACCATGTGATATCAGTGTGGTAAACAGTACACAAGTGCGTTCACATGAACACAGTTACAGTGAAATGCACACACATAATTTACCTTCTTTAGAGTTTTCTTCATTTTCTCATTTGTTTTTATACTAAATATGTTGTACTGATTGGATTAAAAATTAAATAACTTTTATTTTCAAATATGGAGAAGAGTTGGAGAAATCTGTGCTTTGCCCTTTAAAATCAGATTTTTCTGGGGTGCCTGAGTGGCTGTCAGTTAAGCCTCCCAATTTGGCTCAGGTCATGATCTCCTGGTTCGTGAGTTCCAGCCTGTGTTGGGCTCTATGCTGACAGCTCAGAGCCTGGAGACTGCTTCAGATTCTATGTCTCCCTCCCTCACTGCCCCTCCCCCGCTCACACTCCGTCTTTTTCTCTCTCTCAAAAATAAACATAAAAAAATTATTTTTTAAATCAGGTTTTTCCTCTACTGATGGTACTTTAAAAAAAATAATAATAAGAGTAGGTTGGGCTCCCCAGAGGGCTGGGGAGAGGAAGGAGAAGGAGGGAGGGAGGAAAGGAGAAAGGCTGTGGAGGGGAGGGGAGGGGAGGAAGCTGTTCAGATTAAAAAGGAAAAAGGAAGAGAAACAGAGGCAACAATTCCAAGTAATCAAGGGTTTCCCTCCTCAATGTAGAAGAGGTGGCTGCAATCCCAGGCCTGAGACCCTCCTAAAATTCTTCTGGAGGAGAGTCCCTGTGGTGATCAAAGGCTGACTTCACAACCAGGCACACCTCATTTTACTGTGCTTCACTTTATTGTGTTTCCCAAACACTGCATTTTTCACATTGAAGGTCTGCAGGAACCCTGCCTCTAGCAAGTCCATTGGTTCCATTTTCCAAAGCATTTGCTCCCTTCATGTCTTCGTGTCACATTTTGGTGATTCTCAAAATCGTTCTTTTACGTTATTACTTCATTCTTTATGGTGGCCTACGATCAGTGACCTTTGATGTTACTGTTGGAGCCTGTGACTGAATTGCTTCAATCTCATGATAAAACTTGAGGAGGTGAAGATAAAACAGAGGAGAAGTGCTTCTTAGGATGAGTAAAGAGTGGTTTCTTGAGATAGAATCTACTCCTGGCAAAGATGCTGTGAAGATTGTTGAAATGAAAACAAAGGACTTGGAATATTACATGAACTTAGTTGATAAAGCAGCTGTAAGGCTTGAGAGGATTGGCCACTTATGAAAGTTCTACTGTGGGTAGAATGTTATCAAACAGCATCGTCTGCTACAGAGAAATTATTTGTGAAAGTAGGATTGGCAGGGATATGGCAAACTACATTGTTGTCTTATTTTACCAAATCGCCATAGTCACCCCAGCCTTGGGCAACCATTACCCTCATCAGTCAGCAGCTACCAATGTGGAGATGAGACTAGCAAAAAGATAATGACTCATGGAAAGTCCAGACGACAATTAATGATTTTAACAACAAAACATTTTTTTATTAAGATACATAAATTATTTTTTAGGCATAATGCTGTTGTATACTTAATAGACTACAGTATCATGTAAACATAACTTTTATATGCACTGGGAAACCAAACAAAATCATTTGACTCACTTTATTGTGATATTTGCTTTATTGTGGTGGCCTGGAAGTGTATCTGCAGTATCTCCGAGGTATGCCTGTGTCCAAGTTAAACAACAGAGAAGAATCTCAAAAACATCAAGATGAGTGAAGAAAAAAAAAAAGCCAGAGAAGTCTACATACCATACAATTCCATTTATATGAACTTCTAAAATAGACAAAACTAATCTATAGTGAAAAAGTAAAATAAAATATGTGCAGCCATTGTCTCTGGGGGGTGAGGACACAAAACGACTAGGAAGGGGAATAAGGGAACTTTCTGAGTAATGGTTATATTCTGTATCTGATAGGAGATGGGATACACAGGGCTATGCACTTGTCAAAATGCAGTAAATGTACACTTTGGATTTGTACACTTAAGGATAGAAAAATTTTCCAACAAATGAAAAAGCTGTAAATAAATATTGACCTCTAGTTCATGTTATGCATGCATAAGTGTTTAGAGGTGAGATGTACTGATGACTTTAACTTACTTTGAATGTTCATATATTTGATAAAGAGAGAAAGAGAGGTCATGTGTATGCATGAGCAGGGGATGGGCAGAAAGAGAGAGGGAGAGAGGTTCCCAAGCAGGCTCCAAGCTGTCAGCGCAGAGCCTGACATAGGGCTTGACCTCACAATCAGAGAGATCATGACATGAGCTTAAATAGAGAGTCAAACACTTAATTGATTCAGCCACCCAGGGGCCCCTAACTTACTTTGAAATGCTTGGAAACAAGATGGCTTGACAGATGAATAGAGAGATGGACAGGTGGATAGGCATGTGATAAACAAGTACTATATTACTGCTAGAATCCAGGTGGTGGGCATATAGATGTTTGCTATAACATTCTTTTTTGTTGCATGTTTGAACATATTCATAATACAGTATCAGGGAAAATGCATCCCCCTCCTGAACTCCCCACTTCACCTCAGGCCCCCTCCCTCCCCATCTGCTCCCCCCCATATCCCCTCCCCTTCTTACTCCCCTCCAGTATCACAGGCTTCTTGGCTCCTACTTGGCAACAATATTTTCACTATCTTCCAGGCAAACCAGGCATAGTACAGAGCACTGGCCTGGGTGGCTCCCAGTGTTAAAGAAATATTATTCTGACACTTGTTGAAATGTTATAGAAGACATTACAATAGGGGTCAAGATTGTCCAAATAAGAGAGAAAGATTGAGCTCAACTCTGAAGACAGCAAGAACAAATGGGTATTTACAGCCAAGGTTTGGGGGCAAGAGGAGGATTTTTGCTACATTGACCTAACTGGACTCTTGAAAATGACTTAGATATCAAAGGTGGGGGTGATAAACTTGAACACATGTCAAGGTAGGAGGATTCTCACTAGAACAGGGTTAGCAGGCCAGCTGGGCAAGACCCAGGCTTAGTGGAGAGGCAGCTCAGAGGAGCTTCACTAAAGCTGGGTCTGTTCTTGTCACTAGGTCCAGCTACTCTGTTACTGGCAGAAAGGGGAGCCAGGGAGCACTGTGGAGAGGGCAGGGCTGCCCTCAGTGGCTTCAAGGTCAAGATCCAACTCCCAGTGCACCAGTTTCAATGCTATCCCAGGCAGGATCAAGAATCCCTCTGCTGCCCTGTGCAGATTGCTAAAGGAACTGGAATTCAAGTTTGCACAAACACTGAGAGCAATGTCAGAGCAGTAACCACACCACGGAATTGGAAAGGGAACTGACCACCCAGATCTGCCAAGGGAATTGCTCAACCCCACTCAGATCCATCCTGTTTTCCTTGTGGCCAGGGCTGAGGCCCAGAGAGACTCCAGAGCACCCAAAGGTACAAGCCACTCCCCTGTGTCCCTGGACTCCCTGTCCCTGCCTCCTTCCTCTTGGCTGGTGCTGCAGACAGCAGAGCTTCTCTGGTAAGTGTGCTCCTTGTGAAATTAAATGGTAACTTGTAATGTAAAGCAATGGGAACTGTTTACCTGATGGACCCTGGGCAAAAGCTTCCAAAAGATTCTCTGTCTCCTTATTAAATGCAAAACAGATATTGGCCATTGCACTGTCTCTTGCCTCTTTCTACAGGGGCTGCCAGCAGGCTTTCCCCACCCTCAGAAGATAGCCACTCTTGCTCAGAAGTATCTGACCAGGGCAGCCCTCTCTTTCCCTGCTCTGTGTATCTCCTCCTTTCTATATAACTAAAAGAGCCTTTTACCACTTCCTGCAGAAGATATACTGGAGCCCAGACCTATATAGTCCTGAACTGGGGCTCTGTTAATCCATACGGTGCCCAGCAGATGATGTCCTCTCAGTATCTCTCCCTGATCTTGGCCAGACTTCTTTTCCTTTAGGTTTCAGCTGAAATGCCTCTCTTCTCCAAGAGGTTTCCTTGGCCATACTTAGTAGCACCTTTCTCTATCAAACCCTTCTATTTCACTTTCAACAGAGCACGTATCATGCCCTGATCCTAATTACTGATCATTGCCTCCCCACCCCACCCCCACACACCCTAAACCTGGACTGTGCAACATCACAGCCACATACATTCATTTGACCATGGGATGCTTGAAATGGGACCAGTCTAAATTGACACCTGCTCTGAGTGTAAAGCATACACACAGGATTCCATATACTTAAGATACACACAAAGATATACACACATAAAATATCTCATTAAACAATTGCCAGTGTATGTTGAAATAATATTTTGGATATATTGGGTGAAATAAAAAACAGTAAGCTTAAACTCACCTGTCTTTTTACTTTTAATGTATTAGAAAATGCAAAGTCACACACGGTTCACATTGCATCTCTATTGGGCAGTTGCCCTCCGACAAGTCCAAGGCTCACTAGCCCATCCTCAACGTACAAACCCGAGACCTCGTGGGGTAATAATAAATGAATTGTGAAATGAATAAAAATAAATGAATTGTGAAAAAGATAACCCAATGACCTTTTTCCAAATAAAGGTTAAGTCATTTATGTTTTGCAAAAGAGTTCCCCAGAACAGAAGGGAGACAGGCTCTTCCTTTGTCTCCGTCCTAAACCTCCCCCCTACTCTGGGGATTCCTAGACTGAGATGCAATGCTCAACCCCCAGGAAGCCAGAGCGCTATTTCCCCCTTCACAGGAGACAAGGATGGGGGTTACAAGCACTGCAGGCTCTGGGAGGAGTGACACCTTCTGCAAGACTGCAGTGAGCTAGGCTTGGGAGCCCTCCGTCCAGAGCAGGAGTCAGGGCTGGCTGGGTGGAGCTGGACTCAGGGACAGGGCAGGCGCGATGGGAGGAGGACTTAGGTGGAGGGAGAGAAGCTGAGGGGCGGGGCTGGGAGGGCCAAGGCTAGCACACTGTAGAGGGGCGGGATTTAGGTGGAGGAGAGACGCTGAGAGGAAGGGCGGAGCTTGGGGAAGAGAAAACGAACCTAACCCGGAGAATAAGGCCAGAAGTGCGGTCAAAGGGGCCCGAACTAAGGCTAGAGGGCTGGGACTGCCAAGGAGGCGCTGGATTAGGGAAGTACAGGAAATAGAGGCCGGACCCGGGAGCAGGGTCAGGACTTCCGCGGAGAGGGGTAGGTGGGGGCGGAAAAGGCGGAGCCGGGGAGGGCGGGGAGGCCCAAGGGTGGGGCTGAGGGAATAAAAGCGCTGCGGCCGGCTGGGTGCTGCTTATCTACGTTGGATCACTTCCTACGGTAACCTGTGCGCTGTCGATCGCGAACACACCATGGCCGGGTCCTTGCGCACCCCGCTGCTCCTGCTAGCCGCTGTGGCCCTGACTCTGGCCCTGGCTATGAGTCCCGGGACCGGCAGGAGAAACAACAAGTCTGCGCTGGTGGGCGCCCCGTTGGATGCCGACGTCAACGAGGAGGGCGTGCAGCAGGCGCTGAACTTCGCCCTCAGCGAGTACAACAAGGCGAGCAACGACGCGTACCACAGCCGTGCGATGCGGGTGGTGCGTGCCCGAAAGCAGGTGCGTATGAGCCGGGCTGTGGGGGCTGCGCGGCCCTGAGTAGAGGGCGCGGCTGCCTGACGTCACCAGCAAGGACCCTATCTGCGGGCCCAGCGTCTTGGGTCAGTCTCCGAGCCTCTAGGGGTTGGGCGGGGACTACAGACGTTCCCTTGCATCTCAGAGGGCGGTGTCCCTTGTCTCTCTGGTCCCTCACAGCCAGCCCTTCGCCTGCATGTCTCCGGGAGTGCCAGGGACCCCAGTGGCACACTGGGTCACCCCCATGGCCTTCATTTCAGGTTTCAAGCTCCAAGCCTGGCCAGAAGGCTGCGGTGCGGGGGTCAAGGCCCCTGTCCAGTCCCACTGTGTCCATGCCCCAGCCTCACGGGACACGGGGGCCCAGTGTGAGCTGTCACTAAATGACCACGAGCAAAGGAAAATCAGACCCCATGCCCAGCTGCCCTCCTGGCTTTGCCACTAAAGGATTTTTTTTAAAGCACTTTTTCCTTTTAACTTAACTTTTCAGACTTACAGAGCAGTAGCAAAAATAGTGCATAAAATTCTTGTAGATTCTACAGCTAGATTCCTTGTATGTTAAAATTATGCCATTTTGCTTTCCAGTAGGCACATACATGTGTGTATGGGGATACATGCATTTGTGTTTTTGAACCTTTTGAGAGTTAACACTTCTCTGTGTACTTCCTAGAAAGAAGGGCATTTTCTGAGGAGCGCACAATAACACTTTGGAAATCAGAATCAACACTGACAATTATCTAAAACTCAGACCTTATACAAATGTTACTGGTTGTCCCACTGATGTCCTTTATGGCCCAGGACTGCCAGATCATGTGGTGCAGGCACTGTCTTGCAGCCTCCTTTACTCTGGAGCATTCTCTCCATCTATGACCTTGGCATTTTTGAAGGGTCCAACCAGTTGTGGTGCACACTGGGGCTCAGTTTGGGTTGGCCACATGTTTTCTTGAGATGATTGGGGCCATGCAGAAGTGACCTGTTCTCCTCTGAGTCTCCTCTCAATAGATGCCACTAAACTAACCTGGCCTCCATGTCCTCATCCTGCAATGGAGTTTGGGGCCCACGCCAAACATCCTCCCTCAGCACCCAGAGGTTGTCAACAAACGCAGATGGGTCAGTGAGCTGGCCTGTGGTACCCAGTGCATCCCAGAGCAAAGGGTCTGGCATATGAATTCAAATCTGTCCTGAGATCCTGGAGGAAAGGCTCCTGGAGGGTTGCTTCCCTCCACAGGTCACGTCCATGGGGAGCAGCCTCTCGTGTGTGCCATCATATTCCCTAACCTGATATTGCCCCATCATCGCCAACATCCAGAGGCAGTTGAGTGGATTGCTCCTGACCCCTGCCTCTGCTAGCCTGTCCTGGAGTTCTGGTCAGATAAAGAACATAGCCATGGGAATCCAGAGAGGGGTGGGAGGGAGTGTGAGGAAGGGGCACTGTGGCTCTGCGGCTCTGTGTTCATCCTCTAAGGAGGGTAAGGATTTGGGCCAGCTGGCTTGGGGCCCATTTGAGAGCAGAATAGAGCCTCACAGCAATGAAAGCCTGGTAGTGCATGCCAGCATTTAGGACCCACGCACCTTCTCTTAAAATTTCAGAAGGTGGGCCCAGAACAGACCATTTCTCCTCCTGTAGCATTTGGCTGGCACTGTGTCCTTTAGATGGGACATGTGCTCCCTGTTCACTAGGTTGCCCCCAGCCTGCCCCTCTCCAGTGTGACACTAGCTTGGCGCCACAGCTCGCTGGGGTAAGTGACAGCAGAGAGATCATGGGATCTGCTTATGGTTCTACCAGGTAGGATGTGGATCCTGGTCTCGGGCTCCCATGTTTCTCGAAGTTCTAAGGAGGCCTGTCTGTGGGATGCCATGTGTGAGGACAAGGTTTGCCTCTATCCTGAAATCTCCAGTGTAAAAGACAGGCAGGTGTATGACACACTTCAGAATTATTTCTGTCAAAAATCACACTTAAAATGTAGACATTCCAGGATCAGTGTTTTATTGACTGGCCTAAACTGTGTGTGTGTGTGTGTGTCTGTGTGTGTATGATTGAGAGAGAGAGGGAGGCATGTCATTTCTTACTGTGAAATAAAGGAATAAATAAACCTTTGTTACACTGAGGTAATGTGAATATCTATGGGGTTGATCCTATTAATTGGAATTTAGCTTACGTGCACCCATCACATGACTGTCTTTCAGAACCGAATCTACTCTGTTTGCTCCAGCTCAGAGCCCTCACTGTGGGCTTAGTTCCTGCCCTGGCTCCTGGCGCTGGAGTTTATTAGCTGACTCTGTGCTGGCTCCCCAGAGTGTGCCTTCTCTCCTGAACCCGGTTAACAGAATTTTGGACCCTGGCTTCCACCTTCCATCTTCCTGCTTCTCCTGCCAGGCTGCCTGAGACCTTCTGGAGCCCCTCTATGAACAAGTTACAATGAGAGTCTGGACACAGCAGCTGGGCCAGCCCTCAGGAGGTGGCTGTGGTTTCTGGGATACCTGCTTTGGCAGCAGTGAATGCTGGTGTAAGGGCCCAATAGCAGGAAGGTAACTTGTGTGAAATTGGGGGGTATTGTAAACAAATCCTGCTCTCCCGGTATGCAGGTCGTGGCTGGGATGAACTACTTCTTGGACGTGGAGATTGGACGAACCAGATGTACCAAGTCCCAGCCCAACTTGGACACCTGTCCCTTTCATGACCAGCCACACCTGATGAGGGTATGTGCCTGGAGGAGGCAGCCAAGCACAGCAGAGGGGTGGGGGTGAGCCTATGCCTGTGGGATGCATCATGTGTGATTGCTGGGGGTGGGGGTGTGCCAATGTTGGGTGCATGGAATACATGTGTGTGCACATGACTAATTTGACTTTCTAAGTGGGTTTTAGCTGGTGAATAGGGGGCACCATGTATGTGCCTGTGGGATAAGGAGCAGCTGTGGGGTGTTTGCTGGAGAGAGACAGAGAGGAAGAGAGGTAACCCCTTAATCTTAGCACCAGCCACCTGAACGGATTAGAGGGAATCAGAGGCCTATAAGCAGCCAAAACCCTCTGGTGCTGCCCTGCCCACCAAATACTAGTCTCCCTCCTGGGTCTTGGCCTATGGGGAAGGCTGTGTACTGCCCCCATACCTTCCCCATTCTCTGCAGCTTTCCTGTGTTTCCTGAACTCTGATCCCAGCCCCTGGGTTCTTTCCTCTGCGCACCTGTCCTAGTGCTGGCCCACTGGAGGTCAGGGAACTTGGGGGCAGTTCCCTGTCCCTTGGGGGCTCTGGAGCCTTCCACAGGCTGCTCCTTAAAGGAATGTGCAGGGGGAACGAGTTAGTGGAATCCTGCTGGTTGGAGGTAAGGGACAGGATCCCATCTCTTGGACTTCAGGGATGGGCATGGTGCCTGAGAAGTCACTGCAGAGCCCTGCTTAGTGTGCTGGGACTCTGCAAGGTGGGGGTTGAGACTCCTGCCACTGTTCTTTACCTGCTCTTCTGACATCTCGAGGCTGGACTTGTTCCTTTTGCACTGTAACCCTAACTATCCCTCTCTTTTCCCTTTCACAGAAAACGCTCTGCTCTTTCCAGATATACACTGTACCCTGGATGGGCAAGACATCCCTGGTGAAGTCCAGCTGCCAGGATGCATAGAGGACCCTGTGACAGGCTGGGTTGCTCTGGCCCCCTTCTCCCACCCCGCTCCCCCCTTGTAGAACTCCTAATCCTTGGAAGGGTGGCCCTGTCCAGGTGATGTCCCCTCAGTGTGCTGGTCCCAGGAGACAAATAGAAAAGGGTTCTGGGGCATTTTCTGAACAGCTAAGTGACTGTAGCTCCTTTCTTTTAATTGTTTTCCAAATGTACCAGTATGTAGTGCACTTGTTCTGCTCTATCTTCATCAATAAAAAGTAACATCAGCTATCTCTTGAGTTATTTCCTGTCTCGGGAATATACATATAAAAAGGATTTGGTCAGTGTCTTTATGAAGAGTTCCTAGTCCCAACTGATTTTAGAGGATAGGCAAGGATCTGAGAACTGACAGTTTCCCTGGGGTGTGTGTTGGGGGGGGGGGGGCGGTGGTGGAGGCATGCTGCCACTTTGAGGGATGATTGAACCAGGAGCAGCCTGGGAACCCAGCCCTTAGCTGTAGTGACTCCTGGTAATCACAGAGGAGAGGAGGGAAACTAGGCTGCTGATCCTGAAAACTTGGCTGCTGTGTTTGAAAAGAATTCAGATGGTGAGCAGGAATGGGCAGGAGGGAGGGGTCAGATGGAGCCCATAGCCCAGGGCCACCCTGAGTAGGGATCTGCCAGGTAATAGATTTCAACCACATGTGCTGAGTTCAACACACTCCTGGGCTGATTTTCACTAGTCAAGTTCTCTACAGACTAGATAAATGATTTATGTCTACTTCTTTCCACAAAAGACTACAAGGCACCTCCAGTAGACAAAGACAAAGTATTATGTGTGTATGTAACTATTGGGGAAATACCAGTCAGAATCAAGGTCAGAATCCAGAGTGAGATGAGACTGAAAGTAACACCTTCTTCAGATATATTGTGGGAAGTAGTTTGTAAATGGTTTTACACCCTGCCCGTTTTCTGGGGTCCCATTTAAAGTAAGTCCTTGTGTAGTAGAATTTCGTATAAGGGTTGTAGAATTGAAACCATAAACTGGATTGACATAGAGTGGGCTTGCTTCTTAGTCTGAGGACAATGTAATTAATAGGGAATGTTACCCTTAGTCCACCATGATTCTGTAGACTAATGGATACCTTAGGACCCCAAAATAGAAATGATCTAGTCCTAAACAAAAGAGAACCAAAAACATACCCCACTCCCTGCACTGTCCTTATATTGACCGTTTCCTGCAAAGGGGCGAAGCCCTCTCAAGGGGCTAGTAATGTTGGGGCCATGTTCCCCAAATCTTCCACACACACCGCAGCATGAATGATGATCTGGTTGGCTCATTGCCATGAACACAGAGGGTGAAATGACAAAGGGGACCCACCCAGATGGTCCTGAGTGCCAGCACCCCAAGGGCGGCTGCTGTACCCAGCAAAGGCAGAACTCAGCACAGTGCTGGGAAGGAGTGGGGATTGTCCCCATCCTGTGTGCCTCCTCCAGGTGATTAGATGGGCCCCAACAAGATTATGTGCCTTGTCTCATGTTCACCATTATGGAAGAAGATGCACAATTGCTAAGAGAATCATTTGAAATACAGTTCACAGTGCACATTGCCCGTGAACCACTGTCTTCTATGTAAATTTTCTCAACACTTGTCAATTGCAGCGGGCCACCTGGAACATGTCCTTCTACTTTGGACTGAAATAAAGATACTGTGACACCTGTTTGCCAAATGGCCAATCATGTGTGAGACAATAAGTGTGAACTCTGCCAGCACCAGTCATAATTCTTTCAAAACAAGTTATGAAACCATGGGTTTTTGCTTCCATAATCCTGCACTTTAAGTTCCAAGTTTGGAACACACTTTGGATTTCAGTGGCCTCTGTGTCTCCTTGATTACAATCTTTAAGACCCCAAATAAATGCTTTGGTTGTTTTACAGTCTCTTCTCAATGGACACCACACTTAAAGAAAGGGGCTGGGATCAGAAAGACAAAGCACTGTGCACAGGCCTCAAGAGGTGGAGTGTGAGCCTGGACATGGTCCCTGCAGGGCTGCACGGACTTGGGGATATGTTGAGAAGGAGGAGTCCTGGCAGAGCAAACTACACAGAAGTGGTGCCCACAGAAGAGGCCGTGGCCTCCATGCAGGGTCTTCCCTAACTTGGTGAAGAATCTTAGGTTACATGCTAGCACCATGATGAAATGCTGATTTCCTATAAAGCGATCCCTTTGTGGGCACACTACTATTCTCTTGTAGAAGTTGGGGGTACAGCCAAGCTGTACACACAGTTTGGCTCATCTCAAATTCTCCACTCATTCTCCCACTATCTAGGCCTTGTGTTCCACAGCCCACACCACATGAGTTCAGGTTGGTGGCACCCTGGGTACCCCAAGGGGATGGGCAGGCCCATGGATGCCACAGCCCTGAGGCTTTGGGTGAAGTGGTGTGATCAAGAAGGCCCTATGACCTGATATCACGTAGGCCCATATGTCCAGGGGTGGAAGTACAGCCCCTGCAACTTTAATCTGCATGATTTTTTATATTTATTTACTTTCAATATAACTGTAAGTATAATTTATGTAAAATTACTTACATAAATAGTTTAGCATAGTGCTTGGCTCTAAGCAAACACTCAATAGGTTTTTTATCTTTTTTCATTGATCTAATTACATATTGTGGTTTAAAACATGGCATCCATAATCTCTGACACTCCTTGTATTCAGAGATAAGGTCTGTGAGCTGCATCATTACTTGGGGAACATCACTGAAAAGATGTGACTGAGGATTAACCTGTGAGCTGGACCTGGGCCCTTGGAGGCTCCTCAACCCCTCCCCTGTCCTTGGAATGTGGGTTCCGCTGGACTTTTCTGCTCCCAGACACTGCTCTAAGGACATTGCCTGGAGATGGTGATGTGGTGCTGAGGCCATCTGGATGGTATATGTGACTGACACCAGTTAGGGCCTCTTTTATAAACTTTTAAGATTTGCCAGGTGGGTGTGGAGTCCATTCATCTCGGTGCCACCTAAGAGAAGCCTCATAGGTGAGTTCTCTTTGCTTATTAAAACTGCCATCTATTAACCTGGAGGGACCTGCTTCTTTCTCGGCCTCTCCCTGCCCTTTGAGTACAGGGACAGTTTCAGATTACACCAGGGAAGCTTCTAAAAGGGTTGTGAACCACCACTCTAGGTGAATTTGTAGAGGCTTCAAGTGAATACTGCAGAAGAAGTGACCCTGTGACCTCCAAGGCAGGATCAGAGAAGGTCCCAGGGCTTCTGCCAGCATTCCTGGATACCTGCCCTGTGGGATGCCAGCATCCCTGTAAAGAGCCTGACTCCCCAATTCCTTCATGTTGGAGATGCCCCCTGCAGGTGCCCACTTGACACACCCCAGCTGGGCTCCCAGCCAAAGTTGGTATCACCTGCTGCTTAAGTGAATGGGTCACCATGGACGTCCAGCCAAACTGAGCTTTTGGATGACTGCAACCCTGGCTGTTATCTGACTGCAGTCACATGACATCCCCCAAGCAAGAATTACCCACCTGTTGCCTTCCCAAATCCCTGGTCCACAAAACCATGAGCAAATGGTTGTACCATACCTCCAAGTGTTAGGGTGATTTGTTACACAGCAGTAGTGTCTGGGACACACCCGTGAGTGTGTGTGTGTGTGTGTGTGTGTGTATGTGTGTGTGTATGCATATACACCCGTATATTGAATGGGGTGAAGCCCAGGGACCCTAGAATCAGATGCCTGGGTGAAAATGCCATTGGCTGTGTGATCTGCCTAAGCTCCTTACTCTCCCTGAGCTTCATTTGTTATCAGCAAAGGTACAGTAGGAGTCCCTCCTCATGGGATTATGGGAATTAATGTGTTTATATCTATACAGCACTTCAACAGTTCAGTTTGCTACATTAATACATATTTTTATTCCAGTCAGAATGTTAATAGCTTTTATTTATGTGGTAGAGTTTAACTTAATTTTTCAAATAAGCTGTGTGTGTGTGTGTGTGTGTGTGTGGTTTCCAAGAACTGCTTCCAAAAGCCATCATTTGTATAGCAAATTCCCATAGCATCCTGTCAGTTTCTATGTCTCTGTCTTAAATCTAGCTGGGTTTATTTTCCCTTGCCAACTACTCTGTTTTAAATAGAATATTTTAATATCTGTTAGGTAATGACCATTCTCTTCATTCTTTTCTAAATCTTATTCCTGAATATGTTTATTTATTCTTCTTGATTAAAATTTATTTCAAGCTCAAAAAGTAGAATTGCTGTGTTTTGAACTAGCGCTATATTGAATTTATATTTCAATTTGGGGGAAAAAGACAAAATTTAATATTTTAGCTTTTCATTTTAGAATGTTGGATATTCTGCAATGTATTTATGCTTTTATTATGTCCTCTGGTACTATAAAGTAAGTTTTTATGCATCTTTTGTATTTCCTGGGAAATCTATACCTGGGTATTTTATATTTTTGCCAGGAATATTTCCCTATTGTATCTCTCACCAGTCACTACTGATATAGATGAAAATGATTCATCTTACCTGATTTCCTTGTATCTTGGTGGTTCATAATTTATAGACAGAGATCTGGGGTTTTATGGTCTATCACTGACAGAAGATGAAGGACAGGAGTGAACTTGCACAAGGTGAAAAGTGACAAGCCCCATTAGAAGATGCAGCTAGAGGAAAAGGCCAACCCTGTCCCAAGCCTACAGGTCCGAGCTAGAGAGACGTGTACTTGGAGACAATAGTAAAAACACGCATTCCTTTTGATTCTGCTCTGTTATGCTAACAAACACACATAAAACTGAGCAGCAGTGCCTCAAATGATAGCCAAAATAAGAAACAGATTCTCTTCAAATCACCTATATCTGGTCTCTCACCCTTGGCACTGGGGCTCCCAGTGGGTCACTCCAGGATCACAGTTCCTGAAGTTTATTCAGCCCAGGGTCAGATACACTCAGGGGTCATTTGGATGTCAGCCAGGGTGTCCAAGACCCTGAGACCAGGTAAGGTGTGTACATAGTCTCAAGTGTGACTGCACATGCAATCATGTGGAGATCTTGACAAATACTGCCATCTGGCACCACTCAGAGAAATTCTGACTTACTACATCCAGGCTGGGCACTAGGATTTTGTAATATTAACCAACTGATTCACCAAGGAATCACTGAACTATAACCCAATTTGATTTCCTGTCAAAGTGCAACTGTTCCTAAAACATCTGCAAAGGGCAGCAAGTCGAGTGGTCCTGTCTCAAGGTTACACCTGTGTCTAAACATGCCTTTGGTGCCGAGTATCACCCCAGATGTACAACTCCGCCCCCTCCTTGATTCCCAGTAAATAAAACACAACCAAACAAAACAAATGAAAATGTCCTTCATCCAAACTGTGCATTAGGTCACTGAAATTTGTGTAGATTTCAGGCAGCTCGGCAGGTTTCTTGACCCTGGCATCTCTGATTTTGCAATGCCCTTGGCCTCACTTCCAGAGGTGGTTGTCATTTGCCCTTCACCCCACAGAGCCACTGGCCTTATTTGTCTTACTGATTCCTCTTTCCTTTAGCATTTTCTATTTGTCCACCCTATCCTTTCCCTCCAGACCCCTCAGCAAGTCCAACTTCTCCCTCTGTAGGGTAAAACACTTCGGCCCTTTCTGGATTTTCCCACAGCCATGAAGGTGTTCAGAAAATATAGGGCCTCCTAGTGTACAGGATCCAACTTTTTTGTGAGGTACTTTTAATCATGAAGAGCAATATTTCTTTTCCTTTTACCCAAATCTAGGCTCCTGAGGAATAGACTAAGAAAAATGTCCATCTTTCCTGAATGGCTACTCGGTGATAAATGGTGTTAAGAACTGTTTACCCCATGGGCGGTGTGCATTCCTTACTGGTCACACTCCCCACATAAAGGCAACAAATAATCCCTGAGGCTGGTGCTGACTCACAAACCAGTGAGTGCCTGGTTCTTATGATAATGATGAGAAGGCAATCCTTGTGGTGATGCATCCTCCTTCTCTCACTCTACTAGTTTCCAGAGAAGCAGACTTCACCCTTTAGGCCATGGCTTGGAGAATCTGATCTTGGCTAAAGCAGTCAGAGCAACCAATCTTCCCCAAGCCTTAGTGACTGACTTAAAGATGGCATGTGATCCAAGTCTGGCCACCTGTGGATCATGAGACTTAGTGGAATTTTGTTTCTACTATTTGAAAAGCAAGCTCCCTCTTTTTTGCTGGGCATGGCAATGAGAAAATAGGAGGTTCAGAGCAGCTATTTGAAAATAAAACAAATTACAGGAACATCGGAACAGAGTCAAGAGATGGCAAACATGAGTCCTTGCACCAAGAAGTGCCTGATGTCAGCCCTGCCTCTGGACGTCTTGGTTATGTGAAACAGTCCTCCCCCTTCTTTGGGCCTATCAGCTTGGGTTTTCTAGCACTTGTTATCATGAGTCCTAACTGATAAAGCAGGCAAAGACTGAACTCACCATTCATCAGAACTGACAGTCCTGTGATACCTCTTGACTGTTTCTTCTCAAAGTGGAGAGACTGCAAAACTGAAACAAAATGCTTCCCTGTTAGTGGTCTTACAGCTGCAGTAGCTCAAAGGCCAGAAACCTAAAACAACATGTGGGCCTTCCCCATTGCACCCTCACATGGGTCCATCATCAAAACATTGGCCAAGAAATCAGTGTCTATTTGCCATCAACTGAGACACTATGCTCACAGGAGGGTCCTCCAGATGGACCACTTCCATGGTTGATGGGATTCTAGTGAGAGATTTTCATGTGAAATTCACCAGTTACTTCCTTAAATGGCTAAAGGCAAACTAAAGTTAAAATTAATGGAAAACCTTGGCAAATTCTGGAAGAAAGGGGCTATACTCCCTACTTTAAACCCACTTGCTCCAAAGCCTTCTGGAAAAAGTGGCAGAAGCCGGCCAAGGGTAAGAATTCCTACTATAGTCAACTCTCCTGGGTGTCTGCCTCTGGTATCCAGTCAAGAGAGGAAAGCAAAGTTTCATGTTGTCCTTTTATTTCCAAGTTCAGATGTTTCCTCATGAATCTGGTTTATAGATGTCCATCAGTTAATTATCATTCTCTTTCCCAGGGTCAGCTATTGCCTTCTTGTTTTGTTGTTGTTGCTGTTTGTTTGTTTTTTGTTTTATGTCCTGAGAATTTGGCTTATCCACCATCAGTTTGGAGGCCCCCAAAATAAGGCCAGACAGAAATGGGGGCTGTACTCCATTTGCATCTAGGGTCCTGCCGACTGTTGCTAATTCTCAGGGAGATTACCTAAGTCTTTCTTCCTTTTGGATATATTCAGGCTCTAAATCTTGGGAGGGTGGTATCTTTTGCACCCTCTTTGGGGACTTCTCTTATATCCATGGAGTTGTTCAATACTGTCAAGAGTATTTACTGCTTGCCCCAGATGAAACCTAGCAAGATACAGGAAAGAAGTTTTTTTTTGTTTGTTTGTTTGGTTGGTTTTTTTTTTTAAATAGTTCTATGGTCAAAAGTTGGCCAGATTGGAAGTTAATATTTAGTTTTTTTGAAATAGTTCTATGTTCAGAAGTTGACCAGATTGGAAGCTAATATTTGGAGGCTGATAGAAAATTTATTTTAGGCCCTCTTCCCTAACCTAAATGAAACTAGGTACCTAGAGGGAAAGAAAGGCATTCCAAAGACAAATGTCTCTAAATATAGAACATAAGAATTTTTTGATTCCCATTTTCATTGAAGATTGTAAAAAAGCAAATAGAAGATGATATAGTTGAATAGTTGGCTCAGCTCCTTGACAGCATTCAGATTGCAAAACAATTCTTCAAGCAATTACACCTGTTTTATTTTATAAATTAAGTTTTTAGGAAAACAGAAACACAGCTCTAGAAGCAATTCAAAGCCCACCTGTCCGGGGGTGCCTGGGTGGCTCAGTCCGTTGAGTGTCCGACTTTGGCTCAGGTCATGATCTCGAGGTCTGAGTTTGAGCCCCCCGTTGGGCTCTGTGCTGATAGCTTGGAGCTTGCAGCCTGTGTCAGATTCTGTGTCTCCTTCTCTCTCTGCCCCTCCCTCACTCATGCTCTGTCTCTCTCTGTCTGAGAAATAAATAAACGTTAAAAAATTTTAAATTAAAAAAAAAAAGCCCACCTGTCCGTTTCACCAACCACAAAACCTTCCTTATTAATCTCAAAAGGCTTGTAGGCATTGTAAAATATCTGGACTTAGGAAACAAAAAGCCGCTTGAAGATACTTGAATTATTTTCCTGTGCCTTTGAGATGTAAATTTTCTACCCAGTCTTCTCTAGGAGTGTTCTATAACTTTGAAATGCAAATTTAAGGTAGATAATTCTTATCAGAGGTGGAATAAAGGCTAGTATGGGCAAATATATTTGTAAATCTTTGCCACAAATATTACTGAAAAACTTAAGCCAGCTGAGCTGGTAGCCTTAAATTATTCCATCTGCCAGAAACACAGTTTGGAACCAATTGTACTTTTATAAAGCAGCAAGTTTGAATTATTGTACCTGTTTCACGGACTAAAAATTTGAAACAAAAACTATAAGATCTGTTTCTGTCTATATGTTTATATATGCATGTTATATAGATCCATGGAGTTTTTTGTACCTCCAGATGATATTGTCAAAATTAATTTGTAAAGAGCTCTATTTAATTGGCTTAAAGAAAAGTGCTCTATTAAAGTGTACTGTATAGATAGGAATATTCTCTCAAAAAAAATTTTTTTTTTAATTTTTTTTCAACATTTATTTATTTTTGGGACAGAGAGAGACAGAGCATGAACGGGGGAGGGGCAGAGAGAGAGGGAGACACAGAATTGGAAACAGGCTCCAGGCTCTGAGCCATCAGCCCAGAGCCCGACGCGGGGCTCGAACTCACGGACTGCGAGATCGTGACCTGGCTGAAGTCGGACGCTTAACCGACTGCGCCACCCAGGCGCCCCTCTCAAAAAAATTTTAAGAAGTAAAGAAATATACTCTCAGAAATATATAAATTAACCCAAATGTTTTTCAACTTCATGTGATCAAGATAATCTTCAGCAAACAAAAGTTTGCTGGTTGGTTTTATTAAAACAGGTGTGTCTTCAGAGTTACCAGCATTAAATACAATATGGACATATAAGTTTTGTTCCACCTAGGTTTCTAGGAGTCAAGCTTATGCTGTACCTTCCAAAATCTGTGAGCAAGAAAGATAGCTTAAGATGATGGTTAACAGTTTGTGTCTCATGATTTTTTTTAATAAATAAGGTATGCATTATTGAGAATAGGTAAATTAGATATAAGTAAGATACAAGTTTATAGTGAATTTTTCAACTGTGCTTATTATATGTATACTTAAAAATAGTTGATAAAATATTTTTGGTAACTAGAAAGCTTAAAGTTATACGAAGTGAAGTTAAATGATGAATATTCATTGAATATCTATATATCTTCCAAGTAAGATAAAATCTCCAAATTTTAAATATTGAACACAAATTTATCTACTTTTGATTACTTATTACAAAGGAAGTAAAGATATTTGGGTCTTTCAGTAAACACGTATGCTGCCACATTGAAAATTTTACTATGAGGAAAAATATATTTTTAGAAATTGTGAAGCATATTTATAAACTTGCCAATCTACAGAATGCTAGTGCAACCCAGCGTCCACAATTGCTTACATCTTTGTTTTCACTAGGAATTAAGAATTATAAGGTTTAAGAATTCTACTCAATTAGGGGTGCCTCGGTGACTCAGTTGTTTAGGTGTCCAACTCTTGATTTCAGCTCAGGTCATGATCTCAGGGTTCCTCAGTTCAAGCCCTGCTTCAGGCTCTGCATGGACACTGCAGAGCATGCTTGGGATTCTCTCTCTCCCTCTCTCTCTGCCCTTCCTTCCCTCTCTCTGTTTAATAAATAAACATAAAAAAAAGAATTCTAACCAATTAAAACTTCTTAGAAATAATGAGTGAAATGAAATAACTGTAGAGGCTGCTTTTAGGCAACAAGCTTGAGCAGTGCAAACCTGACAAGACAACAGAGCCCATAGGGACCCAGAGCTGACACAAACAGGCTCAATAAGTCATAGGCCCAAATCAACCAATGGGCTACTTAAAACCATGCACACTTCCTAAGATTACCAAAAAAGGAAAATTCTGTAGATCCCTGTACTCCCTCACTTCACCCTATAACCATAGCCCCTCACCACTGCTTCCTCTTGGCCAACTGTCTCTCCTTTTCTGTCCTGCCCGCAGCTCCCTTGAGGTGTCTTCAGTAAACTTCTATCTCCTTTGTTCTGCCTTGGGGTGAATGTTCTCAAGGCCTGTGCCTCTGGTGCAGGTGCCCCACAACAACTGTGTATGAAAAATAGATAACTACGACTGTTTGTTTTAGAATAAGAAAAGGAGGGGGGAACATAAATGGAAATAAAAGAAGTTGTAGGTTTGTGAAAAAGAAATCTTGGAAAAAGAAATTTATGTGTAGGCAAGCTGGCTAAGATTGGAATGGATTTATTTATTTATAATGAATGAATTTTAATTTCAAAAGTACACTTTTTACTTTTGCAAAATTAAAATTTGATTTTCTCTCTAAAAAGACAGTGTCTTTTTTAAGATTATCAGTCTGCTCTTAATACAAAATTACAAATATTTTTCTTTATCTTTTAAGTAATCTGCTAGAAAACAAAACAAAACAAAAAGTTGTATCTTACCAAAATAACTTACTGTGCTTCATGTCTTTATCAGGTATTTGATTATTTGAGAAAATCCAGTCTTCTCAATATTAAAAGACCTATGTTTTGGGGATTTTTTTTGTTTTTTGGGGTTTGTTTTTGTTTATTTTTTATAGCTATATGTTTCCATATATGCCGTCAAAGTCTTGAGTGTCACTTTGATTAAATGGATAACTAAGTATTGTTTCACAGTGACCTATGATTCTATCTGATCAAGTGTTTTGAAAACTTTTGATACTTTTGATAAACTGAGAAACAAATTATAAATGAAATCTTTTTGACCTCAAACTAACTATGGGATTTTCTACAGGGACTCTGAATATTTGAAAAGATTTGTTCATTCTCTCTCCTTATAAAAAGAGACTAAATTGGGATGCTTGGGTGGCTCAGTCATTTAAGTGTCCAACTTTGGTTCAGATCATGATCCTACAGTTAATGAGTTCTAGCCCCACATCAGGCTCTGTATTGACAGCTCGAGCCTGGAGCCTGCTTCAGAATCTGTGTCTCCCTCTCTGTCTTCCCCTCCCCCCCACTCACACTCTGTCTCTTTCTCTCTCTCTCTCTCTCTCAAAAGTAAACATTAAAAATTTTTTTAAAAAATAGAGAGACTAAATCAATTAGGCTTATTTGATAAGCCTAAATTACATTGTTAAATTACATTGAAGGTATTGTCAAATAAGAAGTGATGTTTAACCTTCTTAGGTTATATTTGTATGAGTATATGTTTTATTTTTTATTTATTTTATTTTTTTCATATGAAATTTATTGTCAAATCGGTTTCCATACAACACCCAGTGCTCATCCCAACAGGTGCCCTCCTCAATGCACATCACCCACTTTCCCTTCCTTCCCACCCTCCATCAACCCTCAGTTTATTCTCAGTTTTTAAAAGTCTCTTATGCTTTGGCTCCTTCCCTCTTTATTTTTTCCCTTCCCCTCCCCATGGTCTTCTGTTAAGTTTCTCAGGATCCACATAAGAGTGAAAACATATGGTATCTGTCTTTCTCTGTATGACTTATTTCACTTAGCGTAACACTCTCCAGTTCCATCCACGTTGCTACAAAAGGCCATATTTCATTCTTTCTCATTGCCAAGTAGTATTCCATTGTGTATATAAACCACAATTTCTTTATCCATTCATCACTTGATGGACATTTAGGCTCTTTCCATAATTTGGCTATTGTTGAAAGTGCTGCTATAAACATTGGGGTACAAGTGCCCCTATGCATCAGCACTCCTGTATCCCTTGGGTAAATTCCTAGCAGTGCTATTGCTGGGTCATAGGGTAGGTCTATTTTTAATTTTTTGAGGAACCTCCACACGGTTTTCCAGAGTGGCTGCATCAGTTTGCATTCCCACCAACAGTGCAAGAGGGTTTCCATTTCTCCACATCCTCTCTAGCATCTATTGAGTATATGTTTTAATATAAAGATTCCAGAGATTGTATAAAATTCCTAAAAATCTGTCATGGTATAATGTTACTGCTCATATTTCCAGTTATCATCGTAAAATGTTATGTGTTACAGAATAAAATTTTGGGGTCAATTGCACTATAATGAACTCTCGTGAGATCTTTAACCATGGCCATTTCTAAATCTTTTGTAATTTACAGAAAGTTATTGTTTTATGCTTTTGCAAAAGTGAGGTTCATGGAAAATATCCTACACTATGAAGATCTTTTTCCACCTTTTCTTCTTGCTCTGGCCTGGAAAGATAATGCCATTATTTACACATCTCAGGCTATTGCTAGGGTGGGCAGGGGGGTAATCCAACCTCCAAATGACTATTGCAAATGCCATGATGGTGGTAGTTCTGTAGTTCTGCCTGTCACACACTTCTGATTTCCAGTGCCTTAGCTTCACTGGAGCACTCCACTCCTTCTCTATAATGTTGGCCTCCTTAACCCTGGGAGGACATTTTTGACTCTAAGGAAAAGATCAGGGTCCACCAAATCTAGAGCTTCCTGGCAGAGTTCATTGGATTTGCTTGTAAAGTTGTCCTGACAGTAGACTAGCTTGGGATTAGCTACTTGCAGATCAAGAAGGAATTTGTGTAATAACCAACACCTGCTATATCTGGATAAATACTTCTGGGAAGGTAGAGACACAGTTACGTGAAATACATAAAAGGACAATTAATTTAAAGATGTATCCCCTTCTTTGAGATCATTTCTTGACTTACTTGATTCTAGCTGGTTTGGTTCATGGGGACCATGTCTCAGGAGTGCTCTCCAAACCATGGGTATCATTTTTAAAAAAATATTTTTTAATGTTTATTTATTTTTGAGAAAGAAAGAGACAGAGCATGAGTGGGGGAGGGGCACAGAGAGAGAGAGAGAGAGAGAGAGACATAGAATCTGAAGCAGGCTCCAGGCTTTGAGCTGTCAGCACAGCGTCTGACCTGGGGCTTGAACCCACAAACTGCAAGATCATGACCTGAGCCAAAGTCGGATGGTTAACCGACTGAGCCACCCAGGAGCCCCTCCGTGGGTATCATTTTATTGCTAATAATTATTATTATCTCCCTAATACACTACATTCCCTCAAAGGGTGTTTTTTTGGTTTTTGGATTTTGGTTTTGTTTTTTGTTTTTTGTTTTTTGTTTTTTTTTCTGTTTTTTTTTTTTTTTTTTTTTTTTTTTTTTTTGCGAGAGAGAGTGCAAGCAGGGGGAAGAAGCAGAGGGAGAGAGAGAGGTTAGTCAAAAATATCAAAAGGTTTTGGGGCGCCTGGGTGGCGCAGTCGGTTAAGCGTTCGACTTCAACCAGGTCACGATCTCGCGGTCTGTGAGTTCTAGCCCCGCGTCAGGCTCTGGGCTGACGGCTCAGAGCCTGGAGCCTGTTTCCGATTCTGTGTCTCCCTCTCTCTCTGCCCCTCCCCCGTTCATGCTCTGTCTCTCTCTGTCCCAAAAATAAATAAATGTTGAAAAAAAAATTAAAAAAAATATATCAAAAGGTTTTTAAAACACTTGATCAGATAGGATCATAGGTCACTGTGAAACAATACTTAGTTATCCATTTAATCAAAGTGACATTAAAGACTTTGAAGGCAAATACAGAAAATAACATAGCTATTAAAAAAAGGACCCTACCAAGTACTCTTGACCACTGACACTGCTGCCAAGTTACAGAGTATTGAAACTTGGGTCCATATTTCAAAACCATCTGACATCTTGTCCTTCACAAGTGCTAGAGATTCAGAATCAAATTGATGAGAAAGAGAAGTAGCCAACATTGAAGAAGGCTGCTCCACCCAAGATGTTGGATCAAGAACATATTTTTCCTTCCCTTTTTCCCTCTCTAACCACCCTTTTCCTAATTCTTACATTCTCAGGGTGAAGCCCAATGCAGGGCTTGATTCCATGACCATGGGATCATGACCTGAGCTGAAATCAAGAGTTGTACACTGACCCGACTGAGCCACACAGGTGCCTTCAAAAGTTTTAAATGTATGTAGGCAATCATTGACCAAGTGATAAATGGCCTCTGACCAACTAAAACAATGAAAGAAAACAGAAGAGTGTAACCAGCTCCAAGAATACAAGCTTGACATCTCTTGTAACTAGAACTCTGACACCCCAGAGGTAATGATAACTGAGAGTTACACTAAAGCCAGTATCTTCTCAGAACTCTTGAATGGTCAAGAGTATGATCAAAAGTGAAGCAAAGCTGTTGAAACAAATTTTTAGATTCAAGATAGAGCCACTGCTGCTCAGGATGCCACATCAGCAAACCTAACTTTCGTGTTCTGTAGAGTCTCCACTTGACCAGAAACACAAACCATCCAGTCAGCCAAACCCCAAATGCCAGTCCACTCTGAGCTTTATACTTATTTTCTTGTTCTTTGATCTTTCCAAATAAGGCCAGATATGCAACCTCAGCCAATTATACCCTGTCTCCATGTTGCTGCTCCTAATGTTATATAAAACTTTCCCTTGACCAAAATTCCCCAGGAAGAGTGTGCCACCACTTCAGTGGCACTGTAGTCTCCCAATTCGTGCAGCTTTTCCTTGTATAAAGGACATGACACTTACTACTAAATTGTTTTAGTTTCGTCATTTGACAATCCCATGAACAAAGACAAAAGACAACCACAGAATGGGAGAGAACATTTGCAAATAATATAGCTAGAATGGAACTTGTTTCCTGAATATATTACAACTCAATAAAAAGACAACTAACCAATTTTTAAATAAATAAACCTAATTTTAAAAATTAAAAAGTAACCCAATTAAATTTTTTAAAAGACAACCTAATTTTAAAAATCCCAAAGGATTTGAATACACATTTCTCCAAAGAAGATATGCAAATGACAAAGAGGTACACACACACACACACACACACACGCACAAATGCTCATCATTAGCCATTAGGGAAATGCAAATCAAAATGGGATATCACTTCACACCCACTATATGGCTATAGTAAAAAAAAATTAAAAATCAAACAAAAACAAAACAGACAATAACAAATTGGAACCTGGTACTGTAGGTATGTACATACATACCTGGTAGGTTCCTACCAGGTATATTCCTGGTAGGAATGTAAAATGGTGCAGCTGCTTTGGTAAACGGTTTGGTAGTTCTTCAAAAGTTTACGCAAATGGTTACTATACCACCCAGCAATTCTGCTCTGATACAGATACCCAATATAAATGAAAACATGACCACAGAAAGACTTACACATGAATGTGTGTAGCAGTGCTATCCATAATCTCAAAAAAAAAAAAAAAGGAAGAACTCACAAATGTCTGTCAATTGATGAATGAGTAAATAAAATGAAGTACATCTATGCAATAGAATATGGTTGTGCCATACAAAAACTAAGTTCTCATAGATGCTACAACATGGATGAATCTTGAAAACATTATGGTATTTAAAAAAAGTCAGCAACAAAAGGACCACATATTGAATGATGTCAAATGGCTAGAAGGAACAAATTTATAAAGACAAAATGTAGACTAGTGGTTGCCTAGGGCTGGAGGCAGTGGCGGGGTGGGGGAAAGCAGAGAGGTGGATGGTGCTAAAGGGTAAAGGCCTTCTTTGAGGGTAATGAAAATGTTCTAAAGTTAGATTGTAGAGATATTTGCCCATTTCTGTGAATAGACAGAGAACCGCTGAACTATACACATTAAATGGTTGAATAGTGTGGTATGTGAATTATATCAGAATAAAGCTATTTGAAAAAATCCATCCTGAAGCTCCATTTATCCAAGCCAAATGTTCACTCTGTGTTCTTTCCCATTTCAAATAATTTCCAGCCACATTGTCCATTCAAGCCTCAACAAAATTAAACAAGTACAATTAAACAATTGTACTCTCATTATAAATCGACATAGAAATTTCCCACCATACCTCCCCCCACCCTTATTAACTCATTGCCAGGAAAAATTAAAGTTCAAGACTAACTCCCCTTGCAAGGTGAAGTGCTAAAACATTAAAATCCAAAGGAATTAAAGCCCCAGGCAGAATTCTCTTATTCTTGTGTGACGTAAAACATCCAAAATTTTAAGTCAAAGTTTATAAACTCTCCTCCCTTAATTCTTATTCAACTCAGACTCAGCCAAAATCTGAACCATTGAGATTCCCAGTTTCAGTGCTTGGGTAAAGTCCAACTTCCTATACAGCAGTTAGAGCCTGATTCTCACTATGATTGGGTATAGGGTTGAAAGCAGCAATTCCCAAACTGTGGTTCTTGGATCAGCTGCAGCAGCAGTAACAGCAGCCAGGAATTTGTTAGCAATGCAAATTCTCAGGGCCCACCCCAACCCTGCTGAATCAGAAACTCTGGGGGAGGGTCCAATAATCTGTGTGTTAATAAATAGGCAGCCTCCTGGGTGGCCCCCATGATCTTCTCCTGGTCTGCACACCCTTGTGTAATCAGTCCCCTTCCCTGAGCATGGGCTGGTCTTAGTGACTAGTTTGCAATGAAAAGGCTACAGCAGAAATGAAGACATGTTACTGGCAAAGCTAGTCTATACAGTCCATAAAGACTGTGACTTCCATCTTGGGTACTCCCTGGCTCTCTAGCTCTCAGATCACTAGCTTCTGTGATGAAAAGACACTCAGGAAACCTGTGGAGACACTCACATGATGGGAAAACAAGGCTTGCCAACAGCCACATGAGGAAGTTTGGCTGCAGTCCCCCCCACCAAACAATGCCAGGCAGGCCTCCATCAGAGACCACAGCTCTGGCCAACAGCTTGGCTATAACCTCATAGGGACCTTGAGCCAGAGGCACCCAATTAAGCTGTACACACATTCTTAACCCACAGAAACTTAGGTAATAAAAGGTTACTGTCTAAAGCTTCTAAGTTTTGCAGTAATTCATTACACAGAAATATGCAACTAATTTATATATTATTATGTAATTAGGTGATTCTGATACAGGGTAAGGTTTGTAAACCACTGCTTTCATGTTGGAGGTGGTCAATCCCCAACTGGAGCAGAATTTCTCACTCTTGCCCTTGCTTTGCAGTAAGGATCAGGTAAGTTTTGATGGTTTTACCTACTTCTCAGATTGGTCACTAACTTTTCCTGACTCTGGTGGGGCTTGTGTTATTTGTCAGACTGAGTGCCTCCCTTTCTTGCTTTTACTTTCTCCTTGCTTTCAAATCCCGCTCATTTCCTCTTTTTACACTATATTTTGCCTGAGTGGTACCTCTAGAAAGATATAAATCAGTAAGAGCTAGTCTGTCAAAGTCATCTGCTATTGAAACAAGTCTTGTCCATTATCTCTTCCTGAGATGGATAATTTGCATCTAAGGAGACATTTCCCATCACAACGTCCACTCACCTCAGCTCCCTGTGGTAAGTGTGCCCTGTCTCTGCTGCACTCTCCCTTAGTTTCCTTCTGTTCATCAAGCACACTCTCCTGGAAGTGAAGCAAACTTGCATCTCCACCTGTAGTGTCCACATCACCTGGAAACCCAGCAAGAGAACTCATTAGAACTCATTAGAGTTTACGTTGATGAAATTGATTGACAAATCCGATCTAAGCTGTTGTCCTCACCCTGGCTGCACAAAGAATCACCTAAGAGCATTGGACACATGCTGAACCCCAGACTCCACCCAGACTGCTGAAGTCACACTCCTCAGGTGATTCTCATGGTTTTAGGGAACAATCCCTCAACTCTTCTTACTGTGGGTACTCTTTGTGCAGCACCCTTCCCCATCCCCATAGTTTATGGATCTTCCCCCTCCTCTACAGGTGTCATTCCATTCTGTCCTGAAACCTCTCTTCTCTTCACCAGTGGGATGCCTTTGGCTCCAGGCACTGTTTCTAATTCAGTTATAACATATGTCTCCTTTACCTCACCTTTTTAGTGCCCCCTTCAAGAGCAATTATACACACTGGTCTCTATTTCCCTTTCCTGGCCTTCAAATCCATTTTGTGTTTCATGCCAGTCTCATTGATCCAGGTACTTAAATTCCAAGGGAAGACTCTTCCTTTAGCTAAATTGGTGGGTATATCAGTTATTGTTCTCCAGAGAAACTGAGTCAATAAGTTTTATGTATATATACTAAGAAATTCATTTTAAGTAATTGGTTCATGCGATTATAGGGGCCAGAAAGTCTGGAATTTGTCAGGAAGGCCAGCAGCCTGGAAACTCAGGTAGAATTTATGTTATTATCTTAAGGCAGAATTCCTTCTGGGAAGCTCAGATTTTGCTCTTAAGGCACTAAACAGTGGTTGGACAGGACTTATCTATGACATTGCCAAAGGTAATCTCCTTTACTTAAAGTCAGGTAATTGAAGATGTTATTCATACCTCCAGCAATGTCTAGACTAGGGTTTTTACTAAATAGCAGAGTCAAGGAGATACCTAAAATTTAATATCACCATTGGTTTTCTTCATTTTTGTTCTTATTCTTCCTCTGTTCCAGTTTTGAAAGTTAATCTGAAGAATGAAACACTTCTGTTCTTGCTTACATTTCCAAAGAAATATCATTCTAGGGACAGAATGTTCCATACAGAGGTCTTTCAGTGGTATTTCTGGCCTTTAGCTTTACAGTGATATCACTGGGAATATAAAAAATTATTTTTATAATTAGAACAAGGAGTGTAGTGACATCAGCAAGAAGGCTGTTTTGGGCCATAATATGAGCTTAAAAATTTGAGAGAATACTCATCTGGGCCCAGGTTTGTCTTTCAGAACCAGTGTTATGGCTGGACTGGTCCTTGTGGTTCTTATTATGATGTCAAGATGCGCTCAGTAATAACCAGAAATATGTAGAAAACTTAAAGATTCAACAACAACAACTATTAGAACAAATAAATAAACTAAACAAAGTTGTAGGATACAAAATCAACACACCAAAAATCAGTTGCCTTTCTATACACCAATAATGAACTACCAAAAATGAAATTTAAAAAATCCCACTGACAAGAGTACCAAAAGAATAAAATACTTAGAAATAAACCTAACTGAAGAGGTAAAAGACATGTACACTGAAAACTATAAAATACTAATGAACAAAATGAAAGCAAAAACAAATAAATGGAAAACAGTCCATGTTCATGGATTAGAAGAACTACTATTATTAAAATGTGTATACTACCCAAGCAAATTTACAGGTCCAATGTAAGCCCTATCAATATCCCAAATATATTTTTATATAAGTAGAAAAAACAACCTGAAAATTCCTAAGGAACCATAAAAGATCCATGAAAAGATCCAAAGCTGAAGGCATCACACTTTCTGGTTTCAAAACATATTACAAAGGTGTTGTGATCAAAACAGTATGGTACTGGTATAAAATAAACATACTGACCAATGGAACAGAATTAAAAGCTCAGAAATAAGCCCACGTGTATACATTCTACTGATTTTTGTTAATGGTACCAAGAATAAACAATTGGGAACAGATAATCTCTTTAATAAATGATGTTGAGAAAACTGGATGTCTATGTCCAAAAGAATGAAATCAGACCCTTATCTTTCACCATAACAAAAATTAACTAAAAATGGATTAAAGGTTTGGATGTAGATTTGTTACCCCAAGTTCCCAGAAGAAACATTACAGAAAGTTTCTTGACACTGGTCTTCAGCAATAATGTTTTGAATGTGATACCAAAAGCATAGTCAACAAAAGCAACAATAAACAAGTGGGACAATATCAAACTGAGAACTTCTGTACAACAAATGAAACAATTATCAGAGTCAAAAGGCAATCTACATAATGGGAGAAATCAGCTGCAAACCATATATCTGATAAGGAGTTAATTTCCATAATGTAATTTCATAATGTATAAGAAACTCATAAAGCTCAATAGCATAAATAAATAAAAAACCTAATTTAAAAATGACCAAAGAACTTGAATAGACATATAAACAGTCAAGAGTTCTATAAAAAGATGCCCAATATCACTAATCATCAGGGAGATGCAAATAAAAATCACAATGAGATGTCACTTCACATTCCTTAAGATGGCTGTTATCAAAAAAACAAAAGATAAGCATTGGGGAGGTTATAGTGAAACTGGAAATTATACAGTGTTAGTAGTAATATAAAATGATGCAGCTGCTGTAGAAAATAGTATGTAGATTCCTCAAAAACTTAATAACAGAACTTTCATATGATCCAGAAGTCCCACTTCTGAGTAGATATACGAAATAATTGAAATCAGGATCTCAAAGAGATATCTCTTTATCGCATTATTCACAATGACCAAGATATGGAAACAATTTAAATGTCCATCAACAGATAAATGGATAAAGAAAATACAGTATATATTACACCACACACACACACACACACACACACACAATGGACTATGTAATTCCTCCTTTTAAAAGAAGTAAATCTTACCATTTGTGACACTGTGGACGGATCTAGAAGACATAGCAGGTGAAATAAGTTACTCACAGAAGGACAAATACAGTATGATTCCTCTTACTTGAGGCATCTAACATAGTCAAAGAGGTAGGCAAAAGAATGATGGTTTCTAGGGGTGGGGGAGTATGCAAAGTTGCTGTTCAAAGGGTAAAAAGCTAATTTTACAAGGGAATTAAGTTCCAGAGATCTGCTGTACAAACATAATGCCTATGGTTAACGATAAGGTATTGTGTTCTTAAAAATTTGTTAAGAGAGTAGATTTTATTTTAAGTGTTCTTATTACAAAAGAGGAAGACACAAGAAGACTTTTGGAGGTGATGGATATGTTTATTACCTGAACTGTAGTGATTGTAACATGAATGTATGCATATGTCCAAACTCACCAAATTATGTACATTAATTATGTGCATTTTTTGCATACCAATTATACTTCAATAAAGCTGAAAAAAAATAAAACAAAGTAAATTCAATGTGTGACCCTGGATTGCATCTTGGCCTGGGGAAAATCATTTCTATGATGGATAATAGTTGAACAAAATCTGTATGTGGACTGTAGATTAACCATTAATGCTATATCAGGTTAAGTTTCCTGATACTTATAATTGTCTTGTGTTTCTGAAAAGAATGTCCATATTTTTAGAAAGACAACTAAAGTATTTTGGGGCATTACATAATTGTAAAATGTACACACGAAGAAAAAAATAACAAAAATGTGGCAAAAAATGTTAATAATTAATGAACCTGGATATATGGGAGCTTTTGTACTATGTTTACAGCTTCCTTAGAAGTTTTAAATTATATCAAATAAAAGCTTAAAGGAGAAAAAAGATCAGGGCAAGGAGTTTATGACGCTCATGGATCCGCATTCCTTCTGCCCACACCTCCTAGCCAGTCATAACTCACTGGGCACCCCCAGCTGCAAGGGATCTGAGAACTGGTGTCCAGGTAGATGGTCTTGTGCCAAGTCACAGCTCAAGAATTCTATTGTTAAACAGAATACATACAATATAGCAAGAATGAGCAAATGGACCCAATTGTTATTCACATAAATAAAATGTATCTGTGTCACTGCTTTCTATATTCTATAAGTTAAACGTCAATGTCCATGAAATTGAACTGATCTTGTATGAATGCAAAATATACCATCACCCTTATATGTGACTTAGAATCAAGGAGGGAATCTCCACCTCCATGAATACCTTCCTTCTTTTATGTGTCCTGGATCCACTTCCTTGGGATATGCACGACCTTCTGAGAGCAATCTCCTTTCAGACATCTCTCCCCCTGTTTCCTCTAGCTAGACAAGTCTCCTGCTGGTGCCACCCTACCCCCCACCCCAACTTGGCAGAGCCCAACAGGGGGCAGCTGGTCGCTGGCCCGAAAGTGCTACAGAGGTTCATGGCCAGCACCAGGGCAGAGACTGGAGGAGGACCTGTGAAGCTTAGAGGCAGCAGTTGCTGACAATTGGAGAAGGTAGTCACAGACCCTTGTTCAAGATACAGTTAAAAATTTAAACCCAGCTTGCATGTGTGCAAAATATTTTCCACCACTTAATAGTTTTGTTCCTTCTTTAAATACGTGTGTATGAGCAAAGGGAGGGAGAGAGGGGGATTGGTTCTCTGATGGGTTAGATCCTTCATTTGGCTAGGGAAGGCAGGAGACATTATATCTTAAAGAAATTAGGGTATATGCTTTCAGGTTTTTAGGATTTGTGAGTCAACACCCCAAAGGTGGATAAGTGGGAAGCAGACAACGGAAAAATCACTGGCAGAACAGACCAGGTGTGGGGCAACAGTGCTATCATTCCAGGTACACGTTTTTGCTCTTTGGTGCTACATTTTCAAATAAGAAACTCCCTTGGGGGCCAAAGGTTAACTAAAACTCTAAGTGACCATTAGGACAAGAAACTTAAACACAAGCACATTCTATTTCCAGAGGAATGACTACGTTTTCCGCTAATTCCCTAAAGCTCTTCTTCCTTACCTTTTCCTTAACATTCTTACCTGTGTTTTAAAAATATGTGGACAAAGCATTCCTCTACCTATAAAATTAACCCCTGACCCTAAGTGTGGCCCTTATTCCTTCTCGCTGATATTTTTCCCCTTTGACAATTGTTTCTTCCCTGTATCCTATTCCAAATGGCTGTGGCCCTCTGTTTTTCTCTTTTCCCTTCTCTCTCAGAGCTCCTATTTGGTTTTAAAAATGTAATTAGCACATCATTTCAGATGAATGCTATTTCCCAACCTCTTGTTGGAGAATTTCATTTGGATGTAGAGAAAGTCAGACACTAATATCCAACCCCACATGGAAACGTGGGCAGCCCCAGGATGTGATGAAAATATCCCAATCCTGAGGTTCCACACTGAGAAACAGATACTGTGTTGTCTTCTGTCTGTACTGGGGCCATTTGACAGGTTGCTGTGATGACGCACACGTTTTCTATCCACTTGTGGCAATTGAGCACTTGAACTGTAGCATGTGTGACTGAGAAACCGAATCTTTAATTTGTTACTTTGTTTTGAATTTTAAAACTGAGCGGTATGAAACTTTTTTCATTAAACACAATTCTGTTGTTTTGGTAGGATTACATTTAAATTTAACGGCTGGAAATTTGGTGTCTGGATCAAGATAAACTTGGTACTACAGAGCATCTTATTAATTTTTTTATATTGGTTGCCTATTGAAATTATAATGTTTTGGATACATTTGATCGGTAAAACTATATTATTAAATAACTTCACCTGATTCTTTTTCCTTTTGAAAATGCAGCTCCACGATACTTTGAAACTATACACATGACTCGCATATTTCTATTGATAGTGCTGGTAAGTATGGTAATGCATTTCAAATTATTTCAGCATAAACAGTGGAAAGTGTATGTGTTCACAGAGATAAAGTTGCACAATCTAAAAACAGCTGAGTGCTCATGGCTTCATCAGGAATCTCCATCCCAGGGTGGAGATTGGAATCAGAAGTCACTAATTAGCAAAATGGCCAGCAAAGTAACATCTACTATTATTGAAACCTACACCAGAATGTTTAATCAGCATAAAAGCTGATAGAATTTATTTGTGTGTGTGTGAAAATGGTATAATGTTTTGGCTGAAGAAAAGTTGCACAGAGTCTGCCACCCTTGGATAAAGGAGGAAAGCCCAGTAACCCCCAGCATCTCGCAGCAATGCTCAAAGTGGGTGGCTGTGCTGGCCCTGTGACACTCCATTTCCTGGAGGTCCTCATGCTGAGCCACACCCAGAGAAGGGAAGCTGGCCCAAATAATATCTTCATTCCTGAGTCACCTTCTCAAGTAAACACCAGCTGGAGAACGGAGAGTGAGCCACAGGGAGAGCCCACAGGACTGCTTGGTGCCTGCATGTTAATAATGTGTGTTTGGAAAAGTTGGATCTGAGGCTTGTTTCTATAGCTGTGTGATGCGATTGGGAGGAAGGGGAGATCATGTAGCCCTCTCTTAACTTTAATTGGGAAGGATTACTGATACCGATGAAAAGAATTGACTTTTACTAAATGACCAAATTAGCTTACTTTATTTCAGGACATCCCCTCATGGGCAACAAGGCTAGGATAACTGGGTTATAGTGCACCACATGCTACTACAGACATGCATCTTTTTATTCCTCTCTCCCTCCTGTACTTTTAGCCTACCTCTTTTTTTTTAATGTACCTTCTTTCTCTTTTCCCTTCTTTGTCCCTAATCACCTTCTTTCCTTAATTTCCTTATCTCTGTTAATACAGCCATCATTTTCTTTACTACCCAAACTGAAACCTGTGTTGACTTCTCCTCCTCTCTCTTTTCTCACCCCTCTCCATATTAAAACAATCTTCATGATTGAGTCAGTAATCAAAAACTTCCTAACAAAGAAAAGCCCAGGAACAAATGGCATTCACCTTTCAGTAGGTGAACAGATAAATATGCTAGGTACATCCACACAACAGAATATTATGTATTGCTACAAGAAAATGAGTCATCAAGCCATGGGGGAAACTTAAATGCATATTAGTAAGTGAAAGAAGCCAATATGAAAAATATTGGGAAAATATGTGGGATTCCAGCCAGATGACATTCCGGAAAAAGCAAAACTATAAAGGCAGTAAAAAGATCAGTGTTTCCAAGACTAAGGAAAAAACAGGAATAAACAGAGCATAGAAGATTGCTCTTGCATTCTCTCTCTTTCTCTCAAAAATAAACATTTAAAAAAACCTCTCTTTTAAAAATTCATCACATTTAATTTTTTTTAATGTTTATTTATTTTTGAGACAGAGAGAGACAGAGCATGAGTGGGGGAGGGGCAGAGATAGAGGGAGACATAGAATCCGAAGCAGGCTCCAGGCTGTCAGCACAGAGCCTGACATGGGGCTCAAACTCGTCAACTGTGGGATCATGACCTGAACCGAAGGCAGACGCTCAACTGACTGAGCCACCCAGGCTCCCTAGAAAATTCAAATTTTTAATGATAAAAATGAAAAATAGAGACAGAGGAAAACTACGTCAACATATTAAAGGTCATACAAGAAAAACCCACAGCTAACCTCATTCTCAATGGTAAAAGAATAAAAGCTTATCCTCTCAGATCAGAACAACACAAAGATGTCTGCCTTTCCAACTTCTAGTCAATGTAGTACTGGAAGTTCTAGCCAGAGCTATTAGGCAAGGAACAAAGACAAAAACCATTCATATTGGAAAAGAGAAAGTACAATTATATCTGTTTGCATATGACATGATGTTATATGTACAATACCCTAGAGATCACACACACGTTCGAACTAATAAATTCAGCAGTTGTAGATACAAAATCAACATAAAAAATTATTTGCATTTCTATACACTAATAATGAACAATCTGAAAAAGAAAGAAAAACATTTTATTTCAAACGCATCAAAAATAATAAAATACTTAGACATAAACTTCACTAAGGAGATCAAAGACTTATATACTGATGAGTACAGGGTGTTGATGAAAGAAATTAAAACAGACACAAATAAATGGAAAGACATCTTGTATCCATGGAAGATATGACAATATCATTAAGATGGCAACACTATCTCAAATAATCTGCACCTTCAAACTAATCCCTATCAGAATCTCAATGACATTTTGTAGAAATAGAAAAATCCATTTTACAATGAATCTAACCTTAAGAGACCCTACATAACCAAAACAATTTCAAAAAAGAACAACGTTGGAGGTCTCACACTTCCTAATTTCAAAACGGACTACAAACTTAATCAAAGCAATGCCATCCTGACATTAAGAAAAAAAAAAAAAAAAGACATAAAGACCAATGGAACAAAATGGAGAGCCTAGAAACAAACTTTTTCATATATGGTCAAATGATTTTTGAGAAGGATACCAAAGCCACTCAGTTGGAAAAAGAGAGTCTTTTCAGCAAATGGCTAAAACAAGGCAAGGATACTGCACAAGCTGGGAAAACTGGATATCCACATGTAAAAGAATGAGGTTGGACTTTACCTAACACCGTATACAAAAGTTAACTCAAAATGGATATAAGACCTAAATGTAAGAGATAAAACATAAAACTCTCAGAAGGAAACATTGGGGAAAATTTTCATGATACTGGATTTGGCAATGATTTCTTGGATCAAAAGCACAGGGGACAAAAGAAAAAAATTAAATAAATTGGATGCTTTTGTGCATCAAAGGGCATTATCAACAAAGTGAAAAAACAATCCAAGGAACAAGAGGAAGTACTTTCAAATCACATATCTAAAAGGCATTAATATCCAGAAAATACAAAGAACCCCTACAACTCAACAACAAGAAAAAAAACCAAACTCTATTCAAAGATGGACAAAGACTTGAGCAGACATTTATTCAAAGAAAATATGCAAATGACTAATAATCCCATAAAAATAATCAGCATCACTAATCATTAGGGAAATGCAAATCAAAACCACAATGACATACCATTTCACACCCATTAAGTATTAACAGAAATGATAAGAAAAAACAAAGCAAAACAACAACAAAAATGGAAAATAATAGATGCTGATGAGGATGCAAAAAAATTGGAAATTCAGTCCACTGTTGTGGGAATGTAAAATGGTATAGCTGTTATGGAAAATAGTATGGTGAGTGTGGTGATTTCTCAATAAATTAAAAATGGAGTCATCAAACAGTACCCAGCAATTCCACTTCTGGGCATATACCCTCCAAAATTGGAAGTAAAGACTCAAAGAAGTATTTGTATGCCCATCTTCATAGCACCCTTACTCACGACAGCCAAAAGGTGGAACAGCACAAGTGTCCATGGACCGATGAATGGATAAACAAAATGTGGTATATATATCCAGTTGGATATCATTCAGCTTTAAAAAGGAAGGAAATTCTGCTACATGGATGAAACTTGAGGACATTATGCTAAGTCACAACAAGATAATCGCTCTATGATCCCACTTATATGAAGGGCCTGGAGTAATCAAATTCATAGGGATGGAAAGTCTAGTGGTGGCTGCCAGGGAATGGGGGGAGGGTAGAATGGAGAGCTGTGCAATGCATACAGATGGGGAAGATGAAAAATCCTGGAGATGATGATGGTGATGATTTCAACAGCAATGTGAATGTACTCAATGCCTCTTAAAATGGCTAAGGTAGTACATTTTATGTTACATATATTTTACCACAATAAAAAAAAATGGGGGAAAAAACCTCCAAATTCAGGCAAATTAATTTTCCCCTAGAGTGTTTCTTGCATGATCACTTCCTTTTCAGTGGTTGCAGACACTGAAGTCTCGCCTCATGCCAGAAACAATTTTCCAAAATGGCAAGTGCATTCATTACCCATCACTAAGACTAGGATGGTCAGAGCAGGGTTTGGAGTGTGGATTTCTGAGGACAGTTCTCATCTCCCACAAAAGGCTCTGATGTTCTCCAGTAGGGACATGCTGGGCTAGGACCCAAAGAGGGTCACAGTAAGGAGAAGGAACAGTGTGTGCTCTTCCCATGAGAGCTCCTTTCAGTGCCCAAAAGATCCATGACTTGCAAGAGGCATGACATGGGCAGGACACTCCTTATGCAGTGAGCTGTGGGTAATCCTGAAGAAACTTCAGACCCTCCTCCTATTAACATGTTGCCTTGTGCTTAGGAATGCATTCATTGCATCAAAAGATGGTGACACAGGAGAGGTCAGAGGACCCTTGAGACCTTCCACTCAGTGATTTCCAAAGGCTGGCCTATAGATGATGCCTTTCCTGCTGCATCAGAATCACTTGGAGAGTTTGTTTAAAAGAAAAATGTAGGTTCCCATGCCCCACTGCCAGAGGGTCTGAGTCTATCAGATAAGACCTCAGAATCTCTATACATTTTTAAACTCTCCAGGTGTTTTTGAAAGGGAGTCAGATTTCAGATTGTTGCCAATGGCAAGTAACACTGAATGTAACCTGCAATTGAAGTTGAAGAGTTTGAGTGTAAGTCTGGTAGAGCTCAGTGGTTTCCCTGTAGCATAAGGAGGATTTGGACCAAATAGTCCCTGCCCATGCCCTCTAGGACCCAAGTAGACTTTGAGATTGGTCACACCTCCAAGACTTTAGTAACCCATCTAAGGACACAGTAGAACGTGTGAGCCTCTGGGGCTAGAGCACACCTGTGCTGGGCTGAATTCAGTACTCTGAATTTTCACTAAGGAATCCTTTGGTTCCTTGGGTATTTTTATTTGTTCAGTTGGTTGGCATTGTGTGTGTGTGTGTGTGTGTGTGTGTGTGTGTGTGTTTAGTGGTAGAGTGCATAAACATTGTTGTGAATCAATTTTTCCAAAGAAATCTTGCAATATCATGAGGCAGGATAGTGTGTAAGCTCTGAGGAAAAACGTCCAGAAGCAGAGACAGGAGCACAGAGATAGATTTAGACTGGGGAGCCTGAAGGCAGATTCCACAACCTCAGAATCTGACTGTGAAGACCCAGGCTTCAAGCTCTTGATACATGCGGTAATGAATGAAGAATTTTCCAGGATTATCTTAGACCATTTAATTGTAAAACTAAAGACAAGTGCCACAAATTATTCCCCAAATGACTCACTGTATTTTTCAGGGGCTTTCCTGCCCTTCTGTCCTGCTGCTCACTTGGGTACCCATAAGGAGAATGGAACACCCCAAAGGAAGAGGGAGCATCCCCTAAAGAGAATGGAGCACCCCCTAATGCACTCTTTCACCCTACCCCACCCTTCTCTCCCTGATCCCCAAACTGTATCATCCTATTGACTCTGACAGCTTCCCTTTACAGTCAGGAAGATGAAAAAAAAAGCTGAGAACCATTATTTTATTTTTGTCAAAGTAATGTCTGCATAGAATAGGAAGCATAGCTGAACTTAAGATGAAAAACAATAGTCTCCTCTGCTCCAAGCTACCGTCCTGGCCCCGAGAGCAGGCTGGTATCCTCCAGTTCCTCTAGTGCCTTCCCTTATGACTTGTCTAGGCCTCAGGCTTATATCACCCTAACCATATTTTTCAGTGTTGGACAAGATCTGTCAGGTCTCTGATATGAAAGGTAGCAATTGATCAACACAGACATAACCCCATCTCCAATATTTGATGTTTATACTTCAATACCACTATTTGCTATCTTTTAATTTGAACTACTATGTATGTGGACATTGGAGATATATATCCCAAACCTAATTCCTTAGCCTGAATTCACATGGATTTCCCTGAAGCTTAAGAAAGACATTAGCTTAGTCAAGGGCAGCTGATGTGCCTAGAAAAGTAAAAAAGGTGGAAAATGGACTGGTTTAGTATTTTGTTCCCCAAAAGGAAGTGTTATCTTTGCAGCAAGTTGACTGTTTTATGTTTCCAAAATAAGTGCCAATGTTGGACATTTGTGGTTGATCTCCAAACAACACTAATTGAGGAAGTGGAAATTTGGCTGAGTCAACGGAAACTGCTGCAGAAGACCCAAAAGGAACTCTGAATGGAACTATTTCAGGGAGAAAGCAGCCGTTGTCCATGCATGGATAACCATTAAGGAAGGCAAAAAGGACACATTTGTCAAATTGGCCAAGTTTAAAAAGACTGTTTTGAAAAAAGCAGCAGTAAACCTTGCCCCAAACTGCCAAATTGAAAAGAATTGAGAACACTGTTCACAATGTGAGTAAAATGTCTAAGGCAGGACAACCTCGATAGGCAGTGCAGACAGGGCTCCTGTGACAAAGAGCCAGTGTGAAATAAAATGGAGCAGTTGGATGGAGATTTTTGAGGTTCTATTGCTTATTTCTTATTTTATAATGCAATAAAATTTGCTCCCAGTAGAGAACAAGAAGATCCAAAGGGTGCTTGGACTTCAGCATGGGGGTAGAGAACAGGGGTAATACACAAGGCAGCAGTTAAATTGTGTGTAAGAGGCCATACAGCATCTCTGTACATGCCTTGCATGTAACTTGACACAAGACCATGTCACAGATGAGGGGAAGGGGCTGCAGGAAAGCTGAGTATGGGGCAGGGGGTTCCCAGCTGCAAGGTCAGAACACAAGGACTTGAACCCAAGCTTCTCAACACCAATTTGAAGCTCAAGAGGGTGACTTTGGTTGGCAGAGCCTCTCAAAGAGAAAACCATCATACTTGATTCTCCAGAATAAGTTTTTTTGAGCTCTGATCTCAACATGAATCAGACCATAAGTCTAAACTTAGAGCCAAACAACAGTGTCTGTTCCTACGTCCACACCATCCCAGGGAGCCTGATAGTTGGTAACAGAGCCATGGAAACCTCTGTTCCCCTGCCTTCCCCACACACGCCCTGGTCCCACAGCTCAGAATATGTAATAGTGCCCACCTTGGCTCCAGTAACCTGCTGGGTATGATAATTGTTAGAACCAGCTTGGGCCCTGAGGGACAATTTTCCAATAATCAAGGAGAAGAATCAAGCACCACAAATATCATTTGTTGAGCACCGAGTTCTGCCAGACATTCTGCCATTGGCTTATGTACCATTGTCTCATTCATTTCATAACAACCCCTTGGGTGAGACACCAGATGATTCTAATTTCATGGTTGTGGAAACAGAAGCTCATGTAAAGTAAAAATGTGCCCCAGGACTGCAACCAAGAAGAGGTGCAAAGGGGACCCAAACTCAGGTGTGTCCAACTCCAAAGACCTCGTCAACTCAGCTTTGCCTCCTTCCATGGTTTCTATAAATTACATCATACTGATGATGCAAATCATCTGAAAACTTGAGCTTCTATAAATGGATACAATGATGGTACAGCTTGTTCATAATCAACCCATATTCTCAGTCTGCATCCCCAGGTTTTTCTCTTGCTCTTCTGGGCAAGGACTTGCCTGTATCCAAGAGGTAATTCCAACTTCTTAGCAATACAAACTTCTTGAAGAATAAAACCAAAAAGAGTTCAGAAAAGGATAAAAGAACAAATTTCATGTTTCCAAATGATAAAGGAATAGGGTACTGGGGATACTAACAACAGCATAGCTTATAATGGCTCATCCAGGAAGAGCTTCCTAAAACCTGGAATAAAACCCAGACCACCTTCCCCGAAGCCAGACTCTAAATGCAGAGTGCAAAGGGCCACAGGCCTACTGACCTAAGGCCACAACCACAAGTTTGGGGCTGGAAGGGAACAGCCCTGTGCGGTAAGCAAGGCCAAGGCCTACTAATGTGTCCTGACATTTTATTCCCTTTTCTGGCCAAGGTTAAATAATCACCTGCTTATGTTAAGCCTATACCTTCTTAACCCAGCCAAAAGAATATAAAGGAAACTCAAAAGGAACAAACATGTCTGGAAAAGCATAAGATAGATATGATTTTGGAATCTGCGAGTAAAGAAAAAATTGTTCCATGAACAACGCCAAAAAGCCACCTGTGCCTCTGGGGACAGGTGTCAAGACTCAGATCCCTACTTTACACCTAACACACACTCAAACTCCAGCTGGATCACACACCTAAAGGAAAAATCAATGAAAATAACACAAAGAAAATATAGGATAATATGAGAAAGGAAATATAGGATAATATGAGAAAGGATTTT